>NW_003852472.1:4246035-4302842 GCF_000181295.1 Otolemur garnettii
GCTAACTTTTCTATTTTTAGTAGAGACAGGGGTTTCACTCTTGCTCAGTCTGGTTTCAAACTCCTGAACTCAAGAGCTCTTCCTGCTTTGGCCACTCAGAGTTCTACGATTATAGGCATGAGCTACCACATTTGGCTTTGCTATCCATATGCTGAATTCCATTTATGGAATTTCAAAAGTTTCCTTTTGGTTGGGGTTTGTTGCAATGGATCTATTGTGATCCTTTGGGGGGTGTGGGGGTGTCAAACTTGTTTTTTTTGGTTGTTGTTGTTGCCAGAATTCTTTTGCTGGTTTCTTTTCACCTCTTCTTTCAGCTTAGTGCTGATAAGTTTGTGGCACACCTATTCTCCTTTGCTAGGAACACTCCTACTTAGAAGAAGGAGATATCCCTGGGTAACATTTTTTTTTAATTTTTTTAATATCATAACTGTGTACATTGATGCATTTATGGGGTTCAGTGTACTGATTTGATATACAATGTGAAATGCTTACATTAAACTGATTAACACATCCATCACAATTATATTCTTTTCTTAATAGTTTTGAAATGTACCATTGCATCATGCACATTAGGTGAGGTCCCCCCAAATACCCTCCCTCATTCCCTCCCCTCTCTCTCCTCTTCTCTTCTACTTTCTGGACTGTCATTATGTTTTACCATTTGTATGAATGTGTAGGTGTGTATATATTGATTTCATAGTAGTATTGAGTACATTTTTGTCTTCTACTTTGGAGAATTGATCCATCAGGAGAAGGGTGGATGTCTTGAGAACTTATAACATAGCCACTCTCCAGCACTGTCCCATTCCCCAGTGGTTGTCACAGTCCAAGCCAGTGCTGGGGAATATTCATATGGAATGATGGGTTGGTTCCCAGGTTACTGTCGAGAACTTGGATAGGGAGCTGTGTGAGTCCTTCTTCAAAGAGGTGAGTAGTGTGTGAGTTTGCTCTGCTTAGGCCTCCACATAGCTGTGGCAATGGTGGCAGGGTTAGGCTATTTAGGCAGTGACCCAGATGTCAGAGCTGTGGACATTCACTCCACACAGTTCCAGGGGCAGTGGTGGCATTCAGGGGAGGTGGCTTTTGGTCAGTGCATCTGCAGCAATGTGTGAGGGGCAGTGCCACAATGTCTGGATAGCAGGGCATGGTTGGAGTCACTCATGTATAAAGTGCACTGAAATGTTGTGCTCATGGTTTATAGGGCCCCTACGATGCTTAGGCACAGAACCACAGTAGACAGGTGGGTTACGGAATCTTCACTGGTTCCTGGGCCTATCATGGGACTGCAATTTGCTGCAGGATGGGTTGTGGTTGTGGGAACTTGATAGGTGGCTGGGTGCTTCATGGAGGTGTATCATAGGACCTTCATGGGTGCCCAGATGCATCACAGTATGGCAGCTAGCTCGTGGTCAGGTGGGTACCATGGGACTTTGGCGCATGCCTGGGTAGGTTGCAGTACTGTGGTGTGTGTCTGTGGGTGTCATGGGACCTTGGCAGGTACCTGTGCAGGGCACTGGACCTTGGTGGGCACTCAAATGAGTTAGTGGAGGAGTCCTGTCCAGTGTTTGAGTGAGTTGTGGGGTAGTGGCTGGCTATGGGAAAGTCCATCAGGCTACATTGGCTAGTCTATGTGTGGCCGATGGGGCCAGAAAGATGTACAGCATCCCACCAAGGACTTATAATATCTGGGGCTCTCCCTCCATCTAGGTCTGACCATGGCAGCTGCTATGGTGGTACTCAGGTGGCAGCAGCAACACTATTGAGACAGTGTCAGCAGATGCTGAAGGCTGGTGGGCACCTGCTCTGTTTGGATCCCTGGGAGGTGGGTAGTGGAGGAACCTTTGGGAGATTACATGGCATCTAGTCACCCTGTGCATGAGAATGCCCCCAAACTCCCTCCCAGGGCTCACAGAGATAATGGGGAAGTGGCTACAATGGAGCCAACCTCTCTGCAGACCAGTGCTCTGGGGCTGAGAGTGCAGAACGGCATCTTTGTAGCAACCTGGGTCAGAAGGTGGCAGGCCCCACTGTGCCTGATCTAGTGCAATGCTGCTGCAGTCTCCAAGCAGCTCCCTGATCAGTTTAGAGGCCAGCTGTGGTGGAAGAACCTCATAGCTCAGGTTTTAATGTCTTCTGGGAAAGTGTGGAGTCTCAGGGACCTCTCCCCTGACTCTTCCCCATGTGTGGATCCTTCCCCAGGTACCTTCCAATCTTGCCAAGTTGATCAAGTCTTTCTCTCTTCTCCACTTTGGGTGTCTCTAGTCACTTCCCTGATTATTCATAGTGTTCTCTCTGAGATGGTCCATCCACAGGTCAACCTTTACCTGCAACCTTTGATCCTCTCCTTGAAAGCATGAGTGAAGGCTGCTTCTAGTCTGCCTTCTTCCCTATCCCTGTAATTGTCTTTTCCTGTGACTTTTTTATCCTGATTGTGAAAGCAATGCTGCCCTCATAGAATGAGTTAAGAAGTATTTCCTCCTCTTCAACCTCTACAAGAGTTTGGAAAGGATTGGTGTTAATTCTGTTCTCAATGTTTGGTAGAAGTCACCAGTGAAGTCATCTGGTTGTGGGCATTTGTTTTCTAAGAGATCTTTGACTACTAATTCCATCTCTGCTTGTCATAGGCCTACTGAGATTCTTTATTTCCCCATGAGTCAGTTTAGATAATTTGTGTTTCTAAGAAGTTTTACATTTCATCTAGGTTATCTAATTTGTTGGTGTACAGTGGTTCATGGTGTTTCATAATCCTTTTTATTTATGTATGATTTGTAGTAATATACGCTCTTTCATTTCTAATTTTAGTTATTTATATTCTTACTCTCTCAAACCCCCCATCAGTCTTGCTAAATGTTTGTCAATTTTGTTAATCTTTTGAAAGAATCTGTTTTTAATTCATTGATTCCACTGTCTTTCTATTCTCTTTTTTATTTCTTCCCTAATCTTTCTTACTTCCTTCCTTCTGCTAACTTTGGGTTTATTTGTACTCTTCTTTTTCTAGGTCCTTCAGATGAAAAGTTAGTTTAATGATTTGCAATCTTTCTTCTTTTTTAATGTAGCATTTAAAATTATAATATAAATTTATCCTGGACACTACTTTTACTATATCCCATGAATTTTGGTATGTTGCATTTTTTCCTAATTTCCCTTGCCATTTCTTCTTTGATCCATTGATGAAGAGTGTACTGTTTAGTTTCCACATTTTTGTGAATTTTTATTTTCATTCTGTTATTGATTTCTAGGTTCATTCCATTGTGATCAAAGAAGAAACATTGCATGATTTCAATATTTCTAAACTTATTGGGACTTGTTTATGGCCTAACATATGGTCTATCCTGGAGTATATTCCATCCACAGGCAGTTGAAAAGGATGTGTGTCCTGTAGTTAGTGGTGGAGTGTTTTGTAGATGTCTGTTAGATCTGGTTGGTTTATGGTGGTGTTCTTTTGTCTAGGCAGCCTTTTCATTATTGAAAATGGAGTATTAAAGTTCTCTGTATTATTATAGTATCCTTGAATTTTATAGCTTTGATTTCCTTTATTTTTATTTTAGAAGAATTGAAAGGGAAAATATTCCAGATCAATTAATCACATTTAATTAGACCCCTCTGTAGTATTTGATTATAGAAAAAAATGAAATCAATAGTTTCAGTTATCCACCACATAGAAAGAATTGCATTAGTTTCTTTCACAAAGTCATCCAAATCTTTACAACACTGCTTGAAATAAGTGTTGTGTCCACTATTTTACAGACAGAGAAACTCAAAGTCAAATTGCTTAAGAAAAATGCCCAAGATTACACAACCAGTAAATGGCAGCACCAAAATTCAAACCCTTACCTGCCTCATTCTAAAGTAATTCTTTTTGTACAATATCACATCACCTTGAAAGTGCTTTCATTTTACCTCATGGATGCCACAAACATCCTTTGAGTTGGATAAATCTGACATTTTTACTCTTATTTTTGACAAATGAGGAAGCTGAAGCCAACAAATTTAAATAACATTCTTAAACATATGACATAGTTAATTGGCAAAATCATCTACAACTGAACTTAAGTCTATACCCGATGATTTTTCTCTAACAAACTCTAATCCTAGATTTGAGGGCAACCAAAGTAGTGATGTTATTCAATTTTTAAAAATTGTATGAAAATTCAAAGACAGACTGACTTGTCCAAAATAAAGAGCCAAATGTAAATACATATAAAAAAGAATGGTAATATAAATTATATTTTCTTTTAAAAATTGCTATATATTTAGGGAAAAAATGTATGCAGCAAATGCACTGGAAACCTGTGGAACTCAAACAGAGTTAAGAACAGAGACCATTCATTAGAGAGCCCCCCCCAGCCCCTGCCCACAGAGCATCTTGAAGCTTCCCTGGTAGATCTGAGACTGGCTGTAGGTAGTTTAAACTAACTTTGGGTGGAGCAGGACTTTGCCCTGTTCAGCAAGCCATTTTCATGGTTTATATTGTCACTCCTAATGGAGAAATGATCAGCTCATGCCTTCCCTATCTCTTCTGATTAGAATCACTGCCCTTCACATGGGGGATCAGACTCTGAGTCTGAATCAGACCTGACCTGGGTGGAAGTTGATCAGCAGTCTTAGCTCTTCCAGGAGGCCAGAGGCCTGGAATTAGTCATCCTGCCTGTTGTTAACTGTTGTTACCTGTCCTGCTGGTACCACCTGATGCCAGCCTGACATTATTGTCTTATTGAGAAATAAGTGAGGTTTTTGCATTTAACCTTCAGTACACTCTGAGGACTAGAGCTCTGAGCTATGTCTTGCCTAGCCTTAGACAGCTCTCTCCTTGTTTCCAGATCCCAGCTCGCACCCTGTGACAGGGTTGGGTAGAAGGCTGCTTTTGGTACTTTGACAAGATGGCCAGCCTGCTGGTTTGAATACCTCTGTGTAGATGCTGCCTGAGTCATCATGAAGCTGGCCAACTTGTTTGTGCTGTAGGTATCGTATCTGCTGTCCTTAACCTTTTTGGCACCAAAGACTGGTTTCATGGAAGACAATTTTTCCGATGACTTAGGGTGAGGGTGGTTTCACGATGATTCAAATGCATTACATTTTTGGTGCACTTTCTATTATTGTTCTATTGTAATATATGAGTGTAATGAAATAATTATACAACTTACCACAATTCAGAGTTCATGGAAGCCCTGAGCTTGTTTTCCTACAACTAGACAGTCCCATCTGGGTGTGGTGGGGGTGGGAGACAGTGACAGAAGAAGCTTTGCTTACTCGCTTGCTGGTCACCTCCTGCTATACCAGTACTAGTCTGTGGCCCAGGGGTTTTGGACTACAGTATTATATGATCCAGTCATATCACCTTTAGGTCTGAGATGAGGGCTTCTGTTCTGCCATCCATACTCTAGAAGGCCCCACTTGGGCTACTCTTCAGTCAGGCCTGCCCCTTGGGGGAAGAAGACCACCAGCTATGTCACCTGGAATCTATACTTTCCCTTCTAGGCTGCACTCCAGATATCTGAGAAGCAAGAATCCTTTGGCTCAATAGTCCTGATCCTGCTTCCAGGACCTGTACAGGCCTCTACGTTGGCTGCTATCATAACATGCCTAGCTCTTGGCTTGAAGCTCAGCCTAGGGGAGCTGTCTGCACTGAATATAGAAAAAGTCTGGGCATGTGTGAATGTGCAAGGCCCTTTGCAAAGCAGGATGCAACCTAGAAAAGGGAGAAAGAAGGGCTTGGGGGTGAGGGGCTCCATAATGCCACATTCAGCATAGAATCAAGAGAAACTCAAGAATTTTCAACTCTAATTTGTCTTTTCAGGTTATTATGAAGATCTATTTGTCAAGGAAAATGGATAGAACATATTTTATTTATCAGTTTGTTAGCTTGCCTTACAACTAGTTAATATTTGGGGTGTGACATGCAGGTCTCCATTCTTACTCTTGCCCTGGACCCCACAGAAGTTAGAGGCAGGAGTACAAGGTTGCAGTGAGCTATGACTGCCAGTGTACTCCAGAGTGAGATCCTATCTCATTAAAAAAAAAAAAAAATAGAGTGAGAGGTGCACCTGGGCTCAGCCCTTGACTCATCGGGTTCCAGCTTTCTCATTTCCACTTGCTCATATTCTTGAGATGCCATATGTCTCCTACTCAGGTTGAGCCAACGTGTGATATAAATAGCACCTCAGGAGGTAGATAGAAGCCAAGCATGTTCAGAGAATTTAGAATATTCTAATGTAACAAACAGGGGCTTTAGAAACTGACAAACCTATATTCAAATCCCAGCTCAGTTAACAAGTAATTTGACTTCTCCAAGCTCTAATTTCCTCCTTTGACACACAGGGGAAATACTATCTACTGTGAGGTTGGGAATCAGTAAACAGAATACGTGAGTCAAGTGCTTTTGCACAGGGCCTGGCTCACAACCAACTAATCAACTAATTTTGGAATATTTCATTCTCCCAGGACAAGGTCCACCGCCTCTAACTTGTGGCCTTTTCCAGCACATTGCTTGGCAAAGACATTTGCTGCTGGAACCTGACTTCTGTTCCAAGAAAGAACTTTTTCTGGACAGCCCTGCCTATTATCTGACACTTACCTTCACATTCATCTTCCAGCCTCAGTCTTCTGCGTCCCTTTGAGATCTTGCTTTTCCAGGCTTGGGGGCTGCTTCCATCTTGCATCATCATTGTTTGGAATGATCACTGAGATTGTCTTTGTGGCTTGGCCCCTGTAACACTCTACATGAGTGTTACCTTTAAGAAGCTCTGGGATGAGTGTTCTAATTGATGACCCACATTGACCTTCCTCCCTGCCAGACTCTGACTGTCGCAGTAGGTTGGGGTGTGGACACTGTACATGGCTCAATTAGGGCTATGAATGTGATTGATATGGCCTATCTCCCTGGGAAATAAAAGACAGAGAATGAGGTAATTGTTTAAGGTCAGGAAACCAGAAAGTAGAGATAAAGTCTTAGAGTGGAACAGGAAGTAAGAAACTTCAGGCCCGGCAAACTTCCAGGGAAGCTAGTGTAAAATTCCTCCAAGTCTTTATTATAATTTGGTTTTCTATAGGTTTCTTGGCAAAGTTGAATTTTTAAAATTCCACAATGTGTTAGTTCAACTAAAAGAGAATACATTATAGCATGCATATAGAGTTCTATAACCAAACTCTCAGAGTTTGAAACCTGTATGGAACTTGGCCAAGCCTGTGTAGAGGATATATAAAGAGGTGAACATTTGGGAGGGATCGAATCTGGAATTACTGGAATTACCATATCTTCCCACTAGGAAACTATCTCACATACTGTGAGATAGGCTCCCCATCAATCCAGCTGCCCCAGGGGGAAGACTGGGCCCATCCTTGCCTTTGTCTTCCCATGTCTTTCCCAATTGTAAGATTCTATAATTCCACCTCCTTGATTTTCTTCAGCTCCATCCATCTCCCTTCCTCTCCACGGCTATAATCTTATGTCATGCTCCTGGCCACTTTACTATTCCTGGTACTTCCAATCCAGGGAGAACCTGGAACCTCTGGTTCCAAGGTAGAAGGTGACCATGGGCAAAATGGTCTCCAGCAGCTTGCTCAGAAGAATGGTTTAAAAGACTGGAGAATAGCTAAAACGGCTACTTTCATGGATTGGTCAGAGCACAATGGTTGATCAGACAATGAATGATCAGACATGCTAGGTGCACCCAGCAGTGTAGGGGAAGACAGTGATGGTCCTTGCACATGAATAAGGAGGAACTACTTGGCTCTGAAATGGCTAGACCTTCCAGAAGTCCTAAAACCACACTTGAGAAATAATCCTTTTTAGTTTAGGTAACTGGACATCTGGGCAGCAGAGAGTATAGGGGATTTATCTGTGAAATTATGGCAGGGAACAGGAGAGCAGGATCAGAGGACACGGATGGAAAACCAACCCTATGATAAGTTACAGAGCTGACCACCACTATGGAGGACTGCCGTTTGATCCTTGGGCCTAGGCAGAGTGGCATCTTGTGTCTGTGTTAATAAATCCTTTCCACAATTTCACCTCAGACCTCCCAGTTTGAGTTTTGTGTCCATTTCTTGCCTGCCTGGCCATGGATACTATCAGCTGGATTGGGTGGGGACATTTAGGAAGTGCTGGTCATTAGTCTCCCGGGAGTCTAAAATCTAGAGCAGGGAGTCAAATCAGGGTGGATAAGAAAGACCATAGGAGCAATATCACCTGTCAGGGCAAAGGGGTTATAGAAACTAGGTGAAAATTACAGAGAAAAGGTCCCAGAGAGTTGGCACTCACAATCAGGAATCAGATCTTTGAAGGCAGCCAATGAAATGTATTTCTGAACTGTTGATGGGTGAAGAGAAGCATTTATCTCTGCATCGTGGTCCCTGTGGGCCAAGTGTAGTCCGGTACTGTTATCTCCCCACACATCAGGGCTTGCAAGAATACAAAGTGAGGG
This sequence comes from Otolemur garnettii, assembly GCF_000181295.1. Taxonomy (NCBI): domain Eukaryota; kingdom Metazoa; phylum Chordata; class Mammalia; order Primates; family Galagidae; genus Otolemur; species Otolemur garnettii. The sequence continues at coordinate 4,254,459 of NW_003852472.1, forward strand.
GATTTCTCAGGAGGCCCCTACTGTGTCCTCAGGTGAGTCTAGGACAAGTGGCTGTCATTGTACCCCCTGAAGGCTGGAGGAAGCCTGCTCAAATGACTCACCCAGGTGGCTGCATGTTGGGGGGCCTAACACAGCCACACACAGCACTTTCCCCTCCTCTCCCCTTTCCTCCTAGGACAAAGACAAAGGCTCTGGCTAGCCCCACCCAGAGAGGTTCACACCAACAGACATAAACTTTTGGGCAAGCTGTGAAATTTGCCTACCCACTACTGTCCCATATGAAAGGGGTCTCTAACTGTCCCTGAGTAACTGACCCACTGTCCAGGTGGGTCACCCTCCTCTTTCAATAAACCTGGCCTGAATGTCCCCTCTCCTCCTTCCTGGGAGTAACTGCTTATGCCTTTCACTGCCAAGAGTCAGAGATGAGGCTCAGAGAACTGGCAACCTGAAAGAGATCTGGTGTTTTAGAAGAATCCTGGTGGCCTTAGATTTGATGAGACCAGATGGTTCTATACCCATGTCACCTCTATGGGTGAGATGGGACTGAATGCTGAATGTCCTCTGCCTTCCACAGATATCTCCTCCCTTCTGTGTGTGCCCAGGACCTCAGCAACAGGCTTCCTTGTCCTCTGGCTTCAGACTGGCCTCAGCCCACGCGGGGAGGAGACAGTGTGAGGTCAGGGGGTTATTCCCCAGTTCAATTTCTGCACAGTCACCATGGCTTGGTGGCCTCCCTCCATGAAATGCTAGTCTCCAGTGGGTCAGCCCTCTTGGAGCTCTGTCCCTGCAGGTTATAGGTTTGTCAATGGACCCCTTATTAGACTCTCCTACAATGACCCAGTCTGAATGTGCCATCTAGATCTAGGGCTCCACAGCATGGAATGGACTGGGTTTCCCCAATCAGAATCAGTCCCAGAGGGGAGTTGAGGGGGAATCTGGGAGGCAGAGATGGATGCAGTGGGGAGCTGGACGGGCAGCAGGAGCTGAGGAGGTTGCACTTGATGTTAGATGGGCACTGGAGAATCAGTTCCCTCCAGAAATGTAAACTTGGGCTGAGAATAGCAGTCCATGTCCAGACCACACACCCCTTTCTAAAGAGGCAGCTCTTTCTCACACACTTCCAAGCTGGGGCCTATGGTAGTGGACAACCTGCTGGGTGGGGCTGGAGGAGCAGATGCACAGCCACGTGGTCTTGTGGTTACACCCAGGTGCCTGGAACTCGTCACAGAGCACAGGAAACCACAGAGTGGGGGAAAACAGATGAGCACTGAGCAGACACCTGCCTATGTCAGGTGGTCTCCTCCCATTCTCACTTATTCTTTGTATCTACCCTTGAGGCTGCTTTTGTCATCCTCATTCATGGATAAGGGACATGAGGCTTAAGGTGTATCAATAAATAAATGCCCCCAGATCACACAGGCAGGACCTCATGCAGAAGAATTCTTGCTCATGCCCCGTCCACTAGACTGAGCTGGTCCTTGGAGAGAAGCACACCAGGGGGTTCTCTATAGAGTTTTAGGGTGAGGACATCTGTTAGGCAGCGATTGGTTGATCTTCTAGCGTGTTGGCACTTTATGTGTAACATGGACACAAACTCTCTCCTTCCTGAGCTAGGAGGGCCTCACTGACTACAGGCTGCACAGGCAACCCATTGAATGTTGTTCCCAACCCGCCCCCCACAGCCCCTTCCAGCCAAGTCTCCACTAATGTTGATCTGAAGGGTAATTTTCTTGTCAACTGTATAATTAATGGGCTGTGCACTACCGTGTTCCTCTGTTATTCTGCTTCTCGAAGATACATTTCAAAATGAATAGCTGTTTAACCAATCACTCGGCAGACGTCTTACCCTTGGGTGTTTCTGTCTGTCAGCATTTTCGCACATGGAGCCTAAAGTAGGCAGAATCAATTTGGATATCTGCTCTGGGAAAGTACAAGGAGCCACGAATCAGAAATTCTTGGAATATCAGAACTTGTCGCCTGTTAGCGCTGCACGGCACGTGGATTGCCCTTGCAAGCTCCTTGGCCCCATGCTCTGGTGCACCAGCATTGTCTGCCACTATTAATAAAGCAGGAAGAGGCCTTTTGTGGTGGCTTTAAGATAATGTCTTGTACAGCACGCGTGTCTGATCTTTTGCAGCAATCAGGGCATTTATTTTGCTGTTCCCTGCACAAAAGTCTTAAAGCAATAGTTTTACAAGAGAATTTCAGAACTACTGACAACCCTGGGAATGTGAGAATGGAGAGGGTATGTAGTTTTTTCAAAAACGAAATTCTGACACATCAGAGGTGCCTTTTATGCGAAGGGAGTTTTTCCAGAAGCTTATGGATGTAGGGATTACAAAAAGAACTCGGAAGACTTACTATTAATGAGTTATTGGAGCCCATAGCTCCAACTGACCTGGCCTCTTGCTCTGCTCAGTACTGGCTGAAGAGGCAGAGATAATTGTAGAAATATTCCTGGGGCCTAGTCCTTGTCCCTTTGGCTCCCCTGGAGGTCACCTGTAAAGGTCCTATACCTGCCATTGGCCTCCTGCATCTCTGAGGAGGTTCTCTTGTCACAGACTGTGCTCAGCTCTTATGCTTGGGGGGCCAGTTGGATGTGCCAAGGCCTAACTCCCCAGGAGTGACAGAAATTGGTGAGTAAATACTCCAGCTTCTTCACCCCTCAATGGGAAACCACATGGAAAATCCTCACCCTTTGCCAAAAGCCCCCATGAGATCGAACCCTAGCTGCTCATGGAAGTGTGACACTGGTTGACAGCCTATTTTGCTCATGTTAAAGCAGAGCTTCCAAAAAGAGAATGATCTTTCTTCTCTACTTCACTTGCACAGGGCAGATGTGTCTTACCTCCCCCCATTCCACTTTCACTCCAGCCATTGCTGCCAAGATCCAGCAGGTGGTCACACAGGTGATCTGGGAGCACCTGGCCTCATCTTCACCTGTCCTGTGAATAGCTGTCTTTCTGTCTCAGTTTCTCAGTAGGCCATGAGTGGGAAGCCCCCACATCTAACATGCACAGATTTCAAATGTAGGACATATTGCCCCTTGTGCCAACCCTTATCAATGGGAAACAAAAAACTGTTGGTGGGGAAATGCTTTCCTTTTCTGCCCCCCTGCTGGCCATTCTCCCTGCCTGCAAGGGGCTCAGAGGGCCCATGCCCCAGGTGCGTCTGAAGGGACCAGCTCACAAGCATATCTTCTATCTGCTTTCTTCCCTTTCTTGATGCACTCTTCCCACACCTTCGCTCCTCATCCTCTTAAAAACAAAACAACCACAATAAAACCTTCCCAGGCACATTCTTTGTCTCAGGTTGTGCTCTCTGGAGGAACACAGGGTATAACAGTTGCTACCAGAAGAGTCTCTAGAAAACAGACCTTCGCAATGGAGTTCCAAAACCTGATCTCTCCCTCGTCAGTCAGATACAACCTAGACCCTGTTACTGGTGGGAAATGGGGCAGTGACAGCTCTGGCTTGCAGAAGCTTCATTATGACTAAGACTCTCCTCCCTAATAGCAATGGAGCTGAGGTCTGAGTAGAGGCTTACCTTTGGCTTACCTCAAGCAGGAGTGCCATGTGATGGGTCTGGGGCCAGCAGTTATTATAAAGCTTCTGGAGTTGGTTGACTTCTGTCACTTCTGTCAACAGCTTTAAAAGACTTGAGGGGATAAAATAAAAGACCTAGGTTAGTCAGCTGTCAACTGAGAAAGCCTCTGTGGAAGCATATCTGGAGATTGCCATCTCTCTTAGCTGCAGGACAAACTGTGCTAAAAATTAGGACCAGGATTTAATTGTAAGGCAAACAGAGAAAGAAGACTGAATGCACAGAGAAAACCTGGGAGGGTGGGACCCTGAGGCCAGGGATGGGGAGATTCATTGGATAGCCTGAGAATATGGAAGCTTGGATTCCCCTGAATCTTTCGGGTCAGCAGAAGCAGTTCATTTCCTTGACAAAGAAGAGCAATTTCCCTTAGCCAGGAGGTCTGTGCAAATCTCACCTTACCACTTATTTCCCTATCCCCTCTTTCCCCCCAGACTAGGAACAAGGATCAGCTGACAGCCCAGCCACTCCTGGCTTTGGAAGAAACCAGTGAAGTCATCCAAAGAATAACAAGAGTTGGCAATCAGTACTGAGAGGTTGTTTCTGCTGCTGGTAGTGGTGGTGGTGAAACAATATACAGCTAATTAGGGGAGAATTTATTAGGAAAAGAACACTTTCCCACAGCTTAAGGTGAATGACCCAGTGAAGTCACATGGGACCAGGCCTAGCACACTGCTGAGGGGGCCCTTTGGAGCTTGCACGTGATGGTGCTTCTTAGTAAGGTGGCTTTGCCAACACTGCTTTGGGGGAGTATTCTGTGAGCAGTCAAAAAGCTGAGAGGTGGGAATGTTAGAAAGATTTATTATGTCAAACCAAAAATCCATCCCTTCATTAAACACTCTCTCCTGCCTCAATTCCTTTACTAACACAGTAAGAAATGTGCTGGTGAAGGAAGTACCAGACTCTTTGAGAGGTTTAGTGGCAGGTGTCCTGTGAAGGCTGGGGCTGGCAGGAAGAGATGCTTCAGTGGAGTGAGCTTCCTAGTATCCGTGAGGTATGAGGATCTCAGAACTGTAAAGGCCAGATGGTGGCATTTAACTGACAGGGCAAGGCAGAAATAATTAAAATCGTGGGTAGTAAAGCTGGGATGGCAGAGGAGCCAGTGTACCCTGACCTGCAGGGTTTATGACGGTGGCCGTGATAATCTTAGCAACAAGATAGGAAAGTTGAAAAGGATGTTACTTGACTTGCATGACTGGGAAAAAAAAATTGAGCAAGAAAAAATCGATAGCTGGTGATCAGAAAGTTGATGCCAGCTGCTACTATCCAAGTGATGATGACTCAGTTTCCAGAACAAAGCCAGACATTTCTATTGGTTTGTACCCTGAAGGGGGCAGGAAATCTCTGCAAATCATCACAAGTCTGTAGAGTATATGTGGTCCTAAAGGAGCCATCAGTCACTGTCCACTTGTAACTGTCCACTTGCAATGGCCAGAACCCTTAAGAGCCAGGAGATGTAGTCTGAATTGACACTGATAAACAGGGGACCTAAAACATTAACATGATTCCTTATTAGGTATAGTGGCTCATGGAAACAAGGTGACAAGTGGAGTCCTGAGCCAAGTATGTTTCACAGAGGACTCAAAGGGTTTACAGACCCACCCTTTGGGTATTTTCCTAGTCTTCAAGTACATAATTTGTATGGAACAGAGATTACTCACACTGGTTTTCTAGCCTATGTGGTCAAATCTTTTATGAAAGGAAGGGCCAAGTGAAACCCCAAGGCAGTACTTCATTCCAAGAGGGGCTGAAGCTGTTAGTCCATTGTTAAGGCATTAAAGGGTGCAGATGTGGTGATTCCCACCATATCTCATCAGCACATCAGTGGAAATTATCTGGTATGTTATAACCTTTGCCAGGTAATAGCCCTCATTATAATTGCTGTACTACATGCCATTTGTTTACTAAAACAGACAAAGGCAGCATCTGGCACTTGGTATTTTACATTCAATCTAGAGAAGAACCTCTGTCAGTTGACCACTCAAGGGACTGTAACAAACAGGACAATATACAGAGGTGGTCAACATCAGAAACTAGATCTACTGTACTGATATGTACATGCCCAGTCTATGAAAATTAGGTCAACTTAAGGAGGTGATCAGTATAAGGAGGTGGTCAGGTATGGAGGTTCTACTGTATACTTTTTGCAATCTTTATCATCAAGAAAGACCAAAATCAGCTGACTTTCACATAGCAAAGACAACAATATACATACTACTTACCCTATGTTAATTCACCTACTTTGTGTGAAAACATAGTCCACAGGGACCTCAGTCATTTTGACATTCCACAGGCCATCACAGATTTCCATCTATCAATGACACTGTGCTAAACAGATCTGTTTAGCAGGAAAGTATCAAGAACTCTGGATGCATTGGTATAATATATGTTGCCAAAAGATGGAAGATACAACCTATGAAAATTCAGAGTTTTGCCACTTTAGTAAAATACTTATGGATACAGTGATCTGGGGCATAAGGGGCTAAATTAGTGAACCCTGTGGCCCCTACCTACCATTAAGAAAGAGGCACTGAGCTTGGTGCCATTGTGGCATTTGGAGGCAGCATATACTGCATTGGAAAATACAGCTCTTGTCTGTCATAAATGGATAACTCATAAGGCTACAAGTTTGGGTGAGAACAAGAGGAAAGCTAAGCTCTGCAGCAGTCAGAAGCTACAGTGAGTGACAGCTAAGGCCATAAGTCCCAGCAGATTCTGTAGTACTGGAGGGACCCACAGATCCCAGTAGAAGACAATTCTGAAGCATTCTGAAATAAGGCCATGTATTCTGTGGCAGAGGACTATTTGCCATTTGAAAACCACCTCCTGGCATGTTATTGTGCCTTAGTAGAGCCCAAACCACCATGGGATATAAAGTGACTATCAGAACTCAATTGCCCATCATTATCTAGGAATTATGAGACACATTTGAGTCATAAGGTTGGTCAGGCACAACGACAATTTATTGTATGACAGAAATGATACATTTAGAATTGGATCTGAACAAGGCCAGATGGCACAAATAAGAAACATAAACTGATGGCCTAGACTCCATTTTAGGTGCCTCTGCCTGAATTTATGACATGGTGGGTATTCCATTCAATCAACTGGCAAAGAAAAAGAACATATCACATTTAATATTATTTAATATACTAATATTAAACAAAATAGTAATCAAATACCTTATACAATTATATGTTATATATTTACACACTCATATGTAAATATAATGTATATTTATAATATAAATTTAGCTGATATATAATTATACTATTTAATATGCTTTTGTACATGAAGATGGATTGTTGTTGCACTATAGTTCCATGCTTGCTTATTGCAGTGGTTTGTGTACAGGTTGTCTGGCCCTGCCAAGTCTTATGTTCAGATATGATCCCCAGTATTGGAGGTGAGACCTAGTAGGAAGTATTTGGATTAGGGGGACAGATTTTTCATGAATGGCTTGAGGTCATTCTCAAGGGAGTGAGTGAGTTCACACTTTTAGTTTTCATGAGAAATGATTGTTGAAAAGAGCCTGGCACCTCTTCCCTCTCTCTCTTCCTCTCTTTCCATGTGATCTCTGCACCTGCTCCCATTCACGTCGGCTTTGAGTGGAACCAGCCTGCGGTCCTCCCCAGGTACAGATGCCAATGCTATGCTTCTTGTGTGCCTTATAGAATCATGAGCCAAATAAACATCTTTTACTTATAAAGTACTCAGACTCAGAAATTCCTTTATAACAACACAAATGGAACAATAGAAATATCCCTGAAGAACAAAGGTAAAGAGGCTATTTCCAGTGGGTAGAGTTGTGAGCAGTGCACTTGTAGCTATGTTTGTACTCCTGACAGAAGTTGATGGCTCATCTGAATGGTCAGAGACATAAAAGGGTAAGACTGAAAGATAAGAGAAAGGAAGAGGTGAGGGCAAACCAGTTGGAATGGACACAGGCTGTGGCTAATCTTTGTGTCTCCTTTTAATGTTCACCAGAAAGCATCATTCCCACAGTGATTGTTTAGTGACCAGATGAATACAATGACTCAGTGATGATGGAGGTTAGTCATTTTCTCTGTTGGACTACTTTGGTGCTTGTACAATGAACTAAAATGTTGGCCATTGGGGCGGGTTATGCATGCCTCAAAGATTGATCTAGTTATTACCATTGCTGAATACCTAATTTGCTAGCAGCAGTGGTTGGCTCTGAGCATTCATTATAGTGCAATCTATGAGAATACTTGCCAGCTATTTAATGACAAGTTGATTAAACTGATCTTCTTCCACCCGAGGAATGATTGCTTTTTGTGTTTACTTGAAATATTACCTATTGTAGGCATGGTCTGTCTTCCCTACCTGGAGTGCCTTCGCTAGTACCACCATGCATGGGCTAAGATGCCTGATTTACTGATGTTGAATTACACACCATACTGCTTCACATCAAGGACCTTATGGCCAAGCAGGTGTGACAAAGACTGCATGACCATGGATCTATTGGTCCTATCATAGATCATATTACCCTGAAGCAGCCACTCTAATATGATAAAGGACCCATTAAGGTCTTCATGGAGGTATCAGCTTAGGGGAAAATATCCTATGGGATTGGAACACTTATTATCCAGGGTGCAGCTATGTGTATTGAACCATTGGCCAGATTATGATGCTGTGACCCTCATAAACTATAATACATGAGTCTAGGAGCCAAATGGAAGTAGTTCTGGCTGCTCTCACTATCACTCTCAATGACACACTTAAAATATTTATTCTTATTCCTGAAACCTTAGGCCCTACTGGATCAGGAGTCCTGGTTTCTAAGGAGGAAATTCTTCTACTAAGAGTCATAGTAAGAAATGCCATTGATCTTGAAATTGTGGCTATCACCTCCTATGTTGGAATATTTATTTGTGTGGACCAGTAGGCAAAGAAAAGAGTTACCATTTTAGAAGAGATACTTTCCTGATTACCATGAGGAAATGAGGACATGGCTACTCATGGCTACTCCTACTAGTGAAGGAGTCATCAGTACGGTTCCTCTTGGTCCTTCTGTCCCCAGGAATAGCTGGAAATGGGCATCTTCAGCAGGCATAGGTCAGGAACAGCAAAGGAAATAAGGCCTTTAACCCCTAGCACAAAAATATCTGGGTCATCCCATTTGGTAAGTATGGTAGACTTGCTGAAGTGGTGGCCAAAATGAAGAAGGTCTAAAAGAACGTTAGAGGGTGGCGCCTGTGGCTCAAAGGAGTAGGGCACCAGCCCCATATGCCAGAGGTGGCGGGTTCAAACCCAACCCTGGCCAAAAACTGCAATAAATAAATAAATAAATAAATAATAAAATTAAAATTAAAAAAAAGGTTAGAGAGATGAGTATCCATTGCACCCTCAAGACAGGTGAGATAGCAGAGATTTTAGCTTAGTCATCAGTTCACTCTATTAGGTGTTATATAGAGATGGCTGCCAACTGCCTACTCCCTGAAAAGGTCTGAGGCAGACTGAACTTAATAGTGAACTTGAACAAATCATAGTAATCACATCCTATGTGCCCCACTTCACTTCCCCTCAACTCATCATTTGTCTGATTTGCGAAAGTGTAAAATGGGAGTACCTCAACTCAGGTGTGATACATGGATCTTGCTTTTGGATCATGGGCTTCTTTGATGCTGCAGCATAAGAATGATGCAGGAATCCTGTGAATACCTGTTCATGTACATCCTGGAAGTATTGGAGCATTAACACCCCATGGGGCAGTCCTTGACCAATGAAGAAGTGGACCAGTGAATTAATACCTTTATCTTCTTACTCTCAGATGAATAGTCTGGAAGTTCACGAGCCCCAATTTGTCTTAGCAGTGACTGGCTTGATAATTCATCCTTGTATAAACTTTCTTCTGTATTGGATAGCTTTTGCTTTATGACAGACTATTTCAAATCTTAGTTGCTTAAGTTAGCAACCATTTATTTGGCTCATAAATCTGTGGGTAAGATGGGAAGTTCTGCTCATCTGTACCAGACTTGGCTGATCTCAGTTGGGCTTTCTCATACATCTGTGGAGAGGTGCTTGGCTGGATGGGTACTGAGTAGGCTAGGGCAGCCTCTGCTGGGATGACATTGTGTTCTCTGCTTCTTCACCAGGCTAGCTCAGGCTTCTTCACTTGGAGGTTGCAGAGTCCCAAGAGAACAAAAATAAGTGTACAGGGCCCACTGATGCCTAGGCTGGAACTGGCACAATGTCACTTTCTGGAAACAGTGACATTGTGGCACAGAACCTCCTAAAACACATAACCTCCCAAGACTCAAATCAGGAAGAAATAGAACTCCTGAACAGACCAGGAATGATCAACAAGATTGAAGCAGTAATAAAAATATCTTCCAACAAGAAAAGCCCAAGACCAGATGGATAGCCAAATTTTACCAGACTTACAAAGAATAGCTGGTACCCACACTGCAGAAACTATTACATAACACCAAGAAAGAAGGAATCCTCCCTCACTCATTCTGTGAAGCTTCTAATGCCTTAATACCAAAGCGAGGAAAGGATATAACAAAAAGAGAAAACTATAGAACAATATCCCCATTGAATATAGATGCAAAAATCCTCAATAAAGTACTAGCAAACTGAAAGTATAGCACATCAAAAAATAATCCACCATGACCAAGTGGGGTTCATCCCAGGGTAGCAAGGATGGTTCATATGTAAATGAACAAATGTGATTCACCACGTAAACAGAAGCAAAAACAAAGACCATATGATATCTCAACAGATGCAGAAAAATCATTTGACTAAATTTAGCACTCTTTCATGAGAAAAACCCTGAATAAACTAGGTGTAGAAGGAACATATCTGAAGATTATAAAAGCTATATATGACAAACCCACAACCAGCATCAGACTGAATGGGGACAAGTTGAAAGCATTTCCCCTAAGAAGTGGAACATATTTCTGGAAGTCCTAACCAGAATAATCGGGCAAGAGAAAGAAAAAAAGGGGATCCAAATTGGGAAAGGGGAGGTCAAACAATGGCTTTTTGCTGAGGATATGGTCTTATATCTAGAAAACGCCATACATTCCACCAAGAGACTTCTGGAATTGATAAATAAATTAAGCAGAGTGTTAGGTTACAAAATCAAAGTACACAAATGAGAAGCATTCCTACACACCCCTTCTGACACATTTTATTGGTCAAAGCAAATCACAAAGTTAGCCAAGACCCTAACTTTGGGGTTAGGATAGGGAAATATACTCCATCTCCTGATGGGAGGAGCCACAAGGTGACACTCCAGAAGAGCTTAGATATAGTGAAACAGATAACGGTGACCTTTTCTGCAAATATCCTGCCACACTTTCTGTGGTAGTTACATTTACGTGTCAACTTGGCCAGGCCATAATACCTAATTATTTAATCAAACATTAATCTAGGTGTTGCTGTGAAGGTATTTTGTAGATATGCTTAACATCTATATTCATTGACTTTAAGTAAGGGAGATTACTCTTGGTGATTGGCCTCATCTCATCTTTTGAAAGGCTTAAGAGCAAAAACTGAGATTTCTCAAAGAAAAAGAAATTCTGCCTCTAGGCTACAGCATCAACTCCCCCTTAATTTTGCAGTCTGCTGGCCCACTCTATGCAGTTCAGACTTGTCAGTTCCTGCAATTGCATGATCCAATTCTTTAAATGTCTTGAAGATAAATAGGTAGGTAGGTGGGCAGGTAGGCAGGTAGAAGGATATAGATAGAGTTAGAGACAGATAAAAATAGACAGAGTTACAGAGAGATAGAAATAGACAGAGTTACAGAGAGATAGAAATAGATTAAGAGAGATGGAGACAGATACACACACATACACATATGTGTGTATATACCTATATGTGTGTGTGTGTGTGTGTGTGTGTGTGTGGAGAGAGAAAGAGATTATGTTTCTCAGGAGAACCTTGACTGCATACCTTTCTCCCCTGCTTTATATTTCTAAAATACCCATGCCTATTTCCTGGAAACACCTCCCCTCCAAAACTGTCCACAATAAGCTCTTGTCTCAGGCTTCCTTCTTTTCTCTTTCTCTTTCTCCCTCTCCCTCTCTCTCTCTGTGTCATCCTGGGTAGAGTGCTACAGTGTCATAGCCCACAGAACCTCAAACTCTTGGGCTCAAGCAATCCTCTTGCCTCAGCCTCCCAAAGTAGGTAGGACTATCGGTACCCACCACAACGCCTGGCTACTTTTACTATTTTTAGTAGAGATAGGGTCTCGCTCTTGCTTATGCTGGTCTCAAACTCCCAAGCTCAAAGGATCCCACAGGCCTCAGCCTCCAAGAGTGCTAGGATTACAGGTATGAGCCACCATGTGTGGCCTAACTGGTTTCTTGAGAGGAGCCAACCTGAAACAGTAGATATGTGGAGAAAAAAATATTCATTTGTACATTATTTCACAGTAAAATTCTGTGATAAACCACTTGTGGGTGACGACAAAGATTTGTTATTAACAGAGAAGTTCAAAAATATTGAAACTGAACCTGAGTAATACGTGTGCACTTGAAGCCTTATTGAGAACTTAACAATGCAAATGGAAAGTGTTATGGCCATGACTTGGGGACAGAGTCATCCCCATTTATAACCATGGCATCTTGGAGGTTACTTGAATTTTCAGTTATATGGGAGGCCGGTAGGGAGGACTTATAGAAGCAAATTCTGCTGACTATTCCTGACATGCCCTCCCTTTCCCACCAGTTCCAGAATCTGACCTTCATTCTCACTGCCCAAGCTCCTACCCTAGTACTGTCACTAGACAAAGAGGACCTGGCTGCCTGTCACTGTCAGCCAATATGCAGAGACTGGGATAGGTCCACCAAGCTTTATTTAAAGGCCAGGATTCTGGAGAACAGCAAAGGAACCTCTCCAAGACTGTTCTGTGCTTCCGTTCCCAAAATTACAGTTTTAAACATAACGGTTCACAGTAAAGACTATGATAACCCTTATTTTAAATAATAACCAGCACAAGTCAGCGACAATTTATTATAACATTTCCAATTCGAAAGTGAATTCCCGAACTATTCAGCACGGGAGCTAAATATACAAGATAGATAGAAAGGGAGACTGAGGTGAAGCCCAGCTGCCTTATGTTTGCCCCAGCCTGACAGACTCCATCTTATTCCCACTCTATGTGCTTTCGGTACCAGCCACCATCAGTTTTTCCCTGGACTGCCACCGCCTCCTAACTGATCTCTGCTGTCGCCCTCAGTCCTATTCAGTCTGTTCTTACCCCAGAATTCAGAGGGATGCTGATAGAACACTAAGTCAGATCACAGAATCGTTGGCTCACAATCCTGCCACACTTCCCAGTTTTCTCAGGGTAAAAACTAACACACAATAGTTTTTAAGGCCTGATGTGATCTGGCCCCAGTGTACCTCTCTGAGCCACCCTGCTCGCCTGCTTCCCCCTCTCTGGCCTCTTCACTGTTTCTAGTGCTCTGGACGTGCTCGTGTCCGGCGATCTCGCTACTCCGTCCTGCTGGAGTGCTATTCCCTGGGTGTCCACCCAGCCCAGCCTGCACATTTCCCTCTCTAAGGGGACCACTGCGTTGTAGTGTAGATACGCAGCATAGCACACTGGCGCTCAGGTGGCAAAGCTCTCGAGTTGGGGAAACAGAGGCACTCAAGTGGCTGACCACATAGCTCTCAAGTTGGGGAAACAGAGGGAGAGAGAAGTTGAATGACTTCCCTGGGGGCTCACATGAGAGAGGAGGTTAGCAGAAGACACCCTGTTTCACAGACTCTCTGCTCCAAGTGATGCTTCTCAGAATAATTGTGTTTAGAGAAAGAGGGCTTGGCAACGCATCTGCCAGACGACATTGTCACCCACGTTTCCAGGCATCACGTGGCTCTGTTAGATTTGTGATGTGTAGAATGATGGATGTGTATTTAATCCCACACTGTGTGAGACATGGAGCTGCCCCCCCGCGTCAACCTCTGCAAACACTGGAGCTCAGCAGTTGCAGTCCCCACGTGAAATGACTGGGGAAAGAAGCCGATTCCAGCCTTGTGTTTTGTAAGTGTCTCATATTCAGTATTCCCTGGCAGGTGCAGAGAATGACTCATTCCCCCTACTCCTCTGAAAATGTCCCTTTCATGTTTCATAAACAACAGCTTTGCTGTGCCATTGTCTCTGTTAGTTATTTTCATAATTCATAATTATCTTAGTTCTTAAAATGTAGACGTACATTTAAAAGCATGATCCAATCGTGCTTGATTGCTGCCACATTGTGTTCAAAGTAATTACCATTCATTTGGCTTTTGAGGCTGTTGAATGAATTTTCCACATGAGATTCCTTAATTTGTACATATTTTATTGCCATAAAATAGGTATTGGCAAGCTGCCTAAACCGTAGCGAAGGCCTTTAATTCCTATCACTATGTGATAAAACAAATTGAGTGCAAACTGAGAGGCTTAAGATAGAACACTTGAAACGGATTCCACTCCTTTTTCTAAACCAAGTTTCCCCAGGTGTGAGACACAGGTAAGATTAAGGTAGCTTAGTTCAGGCTGAGAGCTCAGAATTGTTTTAGCATTTGTGTAAAAATGATAATGTCCCTCCATGATGGCAAACGTCTCTCTTCCCATGATCTATTACTCCTCTGAGAAAGGATGTTTGTAGAGAGAATGTTATTAACATTTTTTCATGCATAGGAAGAGAAATTGAGTACTCCCAAAACAAGGCCAGGGAATTCTGGGCCAGGTGTTTTAAAGACCTGGGTCCAGCATGAGAGAGAGAGAGTGTGCCGAGCTGTGTGGCCTTTGGAAGGTCTTCTGCTTCTCTGAACCCCATTTGTTCACTTCTAAAAGTAAGGGGTTGGGAGAAGTGATTCCTAAATTTAAATTATAACGTTTCTCTGAAGGTTATCAGTATCTTAGATTTATGCAGGATCTTTTTACTGAGACTTTCTCGTCTAAGGTTTTAACAATCGCATCTATGCTGTTTCTTATGCCCACATTGTAAACACTGTAAACGAGGAGACAGATTTACTCGTACCTTGTAGAAAGGATTAGAGTGCTAAGTAGATGACCTCCAAGGTCTTTCCTAATCCAGAAATTCTTTAATTCTCCATGGACAATGCACATTCCTGACTTCTGTAGTTGGATTTCCTACCATGCTCCAACGCAAAATCTCTCCCCTAGGCCTCCATGGATGTATGCACAGGCTCGTGCATTTATTATCCTTGAAAAGACCTCCCATTTCTCTGCTTACCAAGAGTGTACCTTTCATCCAGATGTAGGGTAATTGGCATAATTTCTATGGAGCCATTTCCAGCATCCCCACCCACAGTGACCAACGTCTTTGGTCACTTTCACACTGAGCTCCACAGTATTTTATGTAGTTTTCTGATGTTTAATAGGTTTTCTCTGCTTTATACAATGCATTGTATATTCTTTAAGAAAAGAGTCGATGTCATCTTCTTCTTTTCATGGTTTCGCCATAGTGAGAAGCATTGTAGCTGGTATTTAATACAGTCATTGATTGATAGATCTAATATAAATCTTTCACTCATTTATTCATCAGATGTTGAATCGGAATGTTTCTTCACTCCTTCTGGATCTGACGCATTAACTATTCTGGTCTCTTCCCTTCAAAGCACCCATTTTTCTCTGATGTTTTCTCCCCCCCAATTTCATCAGTGCAGACACACAATTCCTCTGCTAGATGATTTCTGAAGGAAGCGCATGGCCCTGCTTAATGTTTCTTTTGGGTTTTCACTGTTAGTAGTGAATAAGAAATAGATTAAAAAAAATTCAAAGTAATCTCAAAATTAATTTGTAAAAAACCTAAGATTTCCCAGATATAGTTGTCCCTGATATTCATGCAAACGTGAAAGAAACAGTTTCCTCCCTTTTTAGTTAATCGCTCAGGTTTCTTAGTTGCAATCAGCAGAATCTACTCTGGCAATTGTGAGCAGAAAAGGGTTAACTGAAAGATATTAAATAGCTTACAGAGACATTGGCAGTTGATGCAATAAGCTATGAGTGGAGCTTCTAGGAATAAGTCCTGGAACCGCCCCATAGAGCTGGCCTGCTAGGGAGGCTGCTGCCTACTGGGCTCCATGCCCCACACTCTCCCTTCAGGGGGCAGTTGCCCATTTACTAAGCCAGTGTGGCCACTTCCAGTCCCAGATGTATTATGCCAAGATCACACTGTTGTAGTAACAGCTGCTGCTGGCCACAAAGGACCAAGTATCTCCACCCTCATGTTCCCCAAACGTGCAAAATTTTCCATGCTCAGCCGCCTTGTCCCAATGTCCACGTCCCTCTCAGGTAGCTCAGTAGCACCTGAATTTCACAGCCTGACCGCGAGAGACTCTGGGAAATACAGATCTTACTTTAGAGTCTCTAGAGTTTGGGAAGGCCTTCTAATGGTCAGCGTGGGTTTAGGATGAGTCAATTTGAGTCACTGGCCACACTCAGTGATCTTTCTCTTGATGTTTTTAAGGCAATCAACTTTATCCTATCTATATTTATAGACCAAAGATCATTCGCCATGGCAGATTTGCCCAAAGATAATCTTTCTCTTTAATGCTCCTAAATGCAGTCCATTACACCCCCAGTCACAAGCCAGATTCTCCCTCCATCTTTGCTTAGAGACATAAGCACAAAAGTACATGCAAATCTTCCTAGAATTTGTTTGCAGCTTCATCTCATTAGCCTTCCTGGTGCTCTTTCCAAAGTTTGACATCTTTCTTTCCTATTTGGCCTTAGTCATGAATTTTTTTTTCAACATTTTGGTAAATGCCCATTTAAAGTCAGAGCTCCTCTTACTCTTCCCTGTTTAGTCATGCTAATTACATAGGTACATCTTCATTTCTTTCTCATAGGAGTTAATGGGATTTTGACCATTCATTTATTCTTTCTACAACTGTGTATATATTTTTGTGAGTTGCCTTGAACTGAAAAGTAGAGTCATTGTATTTGCAGTAGAACCTTCATAGTCAACCAACTCCCTACACTGACCACCTCCTTAAATTGACCTGATTTTCATAGACCAGGTCTATGAAATGTGCACCACATGTACATATTGATACAGTCAGCCTAGTTCCTTATGTTGACCACCTCTATATGTTAAGCAGTTTGTTACAGTCACTTGGGTGGTCAACTTACAGAGATTTTACTGTATTATTAATACACATTAGGGATACACCAGAGAATAAGATAGAATTGTTCTCTCTCCTCATGGAGATAGCAATTTTAAATAAGTGATCAATGCTGTGAAAGGAAGAGAATTACAGGGAATATAGGAATGCGTTTTTAGGGGCCATGTTATTCAAGATGATGGTCTGAGGATGAGAAGTGGCCAGCCATGAGGAGGTAGAGCTATGCTCACCCATTGGGGAGCTCAGCATTTGCAAAGGCCTGAGGTGGGAGGAGGTGGATGTGTTGGTGGAAACTAGAAGACAGCTGGGGGCGGGGGAGGGGTTAAAAAAGTAGGTGGGGAAGAAAAACAAACAAACAAATGAATCTCTCAGATACTTTGCTTTCAAAACCATGTACATCAGGCATCTGAAGAGAGGAAGCCATTTGCTGCTAGATCTTGCCATTGAAGCAGCTTTATTTTCTCCCTTTTGGGGTTGGACTTTACTCAATTCCTGTAGTAATTTTATTTCTCCCTTTGTTCGTTTGTTTCATTATCTTCGATGTTTCTCCCTCCTTACTTCTGTGAATTTTCACTCTGGTATGTATTTCTCATTTGATAGTGTCTTTAAATAAGTCATTTCCTTCCTCTGATGTCTTTCAACCTGGAATTTTATTCCAATTAGCCTGTAATAGCCATAAGGCACTATTTACCTGTCTTGGTCTGTTTGGGTTGCTTGAAAAAAAAAAAGTCAGAAACAGCACAGCTTAAACACAACAGACTGGTTGTTTTCATGTGGTTCTGGAGGCTGAAAAATCCAAGATCAAGGTGCCAGCAGACTGGGTGTCTGGTGAGGGCCCAGTCCTCTTACGTGATGCTTTCATGGCTGTGTCTTGTCACACATGGTTGTGTCCTATTGTGAAGGAAGCAACAAAGCAGCTCTCTGCAGCCTCTTCCATAAGGTCATTAATCCCATATATTAAGGTTCCACTCTCACGACCTAATCACCTCCCAAAGGCTCCCCCTCTTCCTACTGTCACCCCAGGGATTAGGTTTCAACCTATGAAGTTTGGCGGGCTGTAAGCAGTCAGACCGAAGCATCACCACTCAGCATTGTAATCTTACATTCCTTGTCATGGGTTAGATGTTGGTTTGTAGAAATGCAGTGACTCAAGAGACCTCTTCTTTCATGGCACATTCTCTCACAGCTGCCGCTTTCTGTAAAGCAGTGCCTGTCAAACTTACTTCTGCTGACCCATACAGGTCCATGAAGCAACTCTGGGTGAAGCATACACAGAATTTGGTGATATATCCTTAAATGTATGGCCTATGAAGAAGAAAACATGACCTCAGATTTTGTTCTGTGGTGATTCTCATGACTACCATAGCTAAGCAGCAATTGATGAAATTAATCAAAGATTTAAAAATTATTTTAATGGTGAAGAAAATAGATACAGCTAATGTAAGTTTTAAAATATTATAATTTATTTATTTTTAAGCATAAGTTGTCATTTTTCTAGCCGTATATTACCTTGTTGAAAATGTGATAGAGTCTATCAGAAAGAAACAAAAGCAGACTGTATTTTGGCAATATTTTACTATTGAATTATGGACTCAAAGGGTATTTAGCATCTAATCCACATATGTCAATTATTGCAGACTGTGTTTGCTTTACAAATGGCCGTCTTCGATTTGGCAATCTTTACTGTTCTGTCATTCCCAGTGGAAATGTTTGTGGCATCAATCTCACTTCCATGCAATGTAGAGGTGAACGCTGCACTCAAATGCTCTCCATCTATCCTCATCCTTGTCCTTATTAAAATTTATCCCCAACTAGAGTGAACAAGAAAGGAAAATAGGTACTTATGAAATCACAGCTTGCTGGCATGGTAATAATTTGTGATGGCCACAACTGAGATCTGGGTACAGGGATTGTGATCACAAGAGGTGCAAGCAAGACAACAGGTGAGGGGAGAAGGTGGGGAACAGGATGTGAAAAAAACCCCAACATGTCAGCTGCAAGCCCCTTTCTTGCCCACTGTGAGTATCAAAAGAAATTCAAGGGCCTGGGAATACTGTTGATATGAATCTTTTCTGATGTATAAACAGTTCTTAAGGCTTGGTGCCCATAGCTCTGTGGTTAGGACACTGTCCACATACACTGAGGCTAGCGGGGGTGAACCCAGCCTGGGCCTGCTAAACAACAATGACAACTACAACAAAAAATACCCGGTCATTATGGCAGGCACCTGTTCCAGGTACTTGGGAGGCTGAGGCAAGGGAATTGCTTAACCCTGAGAGTCTGAGGTTGCTATGAGCTGTGATGCCATAGCACTCTACAGAGGGCAACATAGTAAGACTCTGTCTCCAAAAAAAAAAAGAAAGAAAGAAATTAAGAAAATAATAAATAAATAAACAAAGAGTTTTAAATCTTATCAGTTAGGTACACTCAGTAAGGATTTGCTTGTTAAATACCACATAAGCACTAATAGTTAAGACACACTGCAATGAGTTTTCCTTCAGGGCACAAATTGTGTTAGGATCTACGTTCTTTCTACCTCCTGTTGTTTGCTGATCCTCTTTTTCATCCAATACCTTAGGAAGGGAAGCAAGCTGTTGTGGACATGCCAGCTTAGATTTTTGACAATGAGTAGGAAGAGCTCTAGCTCTGACCCCTGCAAACTGCTGATCTTAGCAAAACAAAATGTTGAAAAAGCATTTCCTACAGCACTTAAGCGGAATTCAATACTAATACATCAGAGGTCGGAAGTGTCGTTGGCCTCATCCCAACTGTAAATAACTCATTGGTAATTATTTACTTAGTGTCTGTTAATGTACTTGTAAATAACGCGATGACAGGGGTGTCTGTTGTGCTCACCAGTTTTAACTTGTTCTGCAAAACCTCAAACATACACAGAAACAGAAAGAATAGTAATGAACTCCAAGTCCCCGTCACCCCCTTGCACAGTCCTTCATTTAAGTTCTGTCTTTTTCATCTGTACTGCCCTATCCCAGATATGTGATGAATCTTTTAGGATATATGTGTAAAGTATGAGTTTTTAAAAATACATAATCATAATTCCAATATTACATTTTGAAAAGTTAGCAATTGTTCTTTAACATTATCAAGTATCCATTCTGTTAATTAATTCATTTTCCCTAATTGTTCCATACATTTTTTATTTTGTTTGTTTTCTTTGCAGTTTTTGGCCAGGGCTGGGTTTGAACCCGTGACCTCCGGCATATGGGCCCAGCACCCTACTCCTTTGAGGCACAGGCGCTGCCCTCCCATACATTTTTTAAAGACATAGCTTGTTTGATAGAACCCACTCAAGGTGTATACATTACATTTTGATTGATATAGCTTGCAAGTGTTTTTTATATTTATTTATTTATCTGAGACAGAGTCTTGCCATGTCACCCTCAGTAAAGTGCTGTGGCATCATAGTTCACAGCAACCTCGAACTAAAGTGAGTCTCTTGCCTCAGCTTCCCAAGTAATGGGACTACAGGTGCTTGCCACAATGCCCAGCTATTTTTTGTTGCAGTTGTCATTGTTGCTTAGCAGGCCTGGGCTGGGTTAGAACCCACCTGCCTCAGTGTATGTGACTGAAACCCTAACCACTGAGCTATAGGTGTCAAGCCTCTCAAGTGTTTAGGTTCCCTCTCCATCTCTTTAAAAAATATTTTCCTTTGCGATTTAGTTTCTGAATAAATCAAGTCGTTGTCCTCCAGTGCTTCCTACATTCTGGATTTTGCTGATTGCATCCCCGTGGTGGTGGTAAACATGCTCCTCTGGAACGAACCTGAATGTCTTGTGAACTTGCAGCTATGATGGGCTTGATGCAATTGAGCTGAAGTCTGGGACAAGACTAAGGCAAAGGGGATGGTGCTAACCTTTCATCTCCATCTCCCAGTACAGGGCTTGACACTGGGGGGTGTCTTGTAAGTACTTGTTAATCAGCTCATGCATGCGTGATCTCTTGCCCCTATTGTGCTCCCATTGGAACTCTTTGGCACTTTCCATACTAAGATGTTGTTGTATCTTCTCAAGACATGATGGCTGGCTTACCCAATGCAGTGTCAGTGTCACACTTGGCACCACGAACACAGAGATGAATGATCTTCCCTGAGGAGCTCAGTGCCTAGGGAGCAGGGCAGGCATGATGGCAATGGAATCTCCTGGGTGCTATGGGAATACAGAGTGAGGGGAGAGTATCTAAGGCTGTGGGGCCTGGGGTACAAGGTGAATAGTGCACAGAGGATTGAAAGTGCTTCTTGGAGCACAGATAGCAGCAACGATGAGGTCAGACACACTGGGCTAGGATGCCCTGGAATCTTAGAGAATTTTTTGGTTTTTTTGAGACAGAGTCTCACTTTGTCACCCTTGGTAGAGTGCTATGGTGTCATAGCTCACAGCAACCTCAGACTCTTGGGCTCAAGCGATTCTCTTGCCTCAGCTTAGCAAGTAGCTAGGACTATAAGTGCCCGCCACAATGCCTGGCTACTTTTAGAGGCTTGTCTCAAGCCTGTGAGCTCTAGCGATTGCCTGCCTTGGCCTCCCAGAGTGTTAGGATTATAGGCATAAGCCACTACGCCGGCCTCTCTTAGGGAATTTTGATTGCATTTTTAAGACCATGAAAAGCCTTTGATTAGCTTAAGTAGGGGAGTGATATGGTCACATTTACATTTTAGCAAAATTACTGTGGCAATGCTTTCTAAGTAGGATCAGAAAAAGATGAGACTCATGTTGGAGCCACAGGTGAGAAGGTGAGAAATGATGAGAGGTCTGAACCCAAACTGTCAGGAGCTCCGGCATTATAGAGGTGAACCTGCATTTCAGGCACATGGAAAAGTACAGAGTCTCCACTACACACCTATTTCAAAACAAGGACGACACCAAATGCTGGCGAGGATGTGGAGCCGCAGGAATGTGAAACAGTATAGCCACTTTGAAAAACAGTTTGGGGCTTTCTTACAAAACTAAACATACTCTTAACTTAGGATCCAGTAGTCAGGCTCCTTGGCATTTACCCAAAGGAACTGAAAACGTACATCCATGCAGAAACCTGCACACAGATGCTTACAGCAGCTTCATTCCTAACTGCTAAAACTTGGAAGCACCTGAGGTGCCCTTCAGGCGGTGAATGAATAACCGATCTATGAAATATTATTCAGTGCTGAAAAGAAATGAGCTATCAAACCAGGAAAAGACATGGAAGAAACTTAAATGCATACTACTAAGTGACAGGAGCCAGCCCCCCCGAAACTACCTACTATATGACTCCAATTATATGACATGCTAGAAAAAGCCAAACTCCAAACTCTGGAGACAGTAAGACAATAATTAGGCCTTACCAGGGTTAAGGGGAGGGTGGTATCAACAGGCAGAGCAGAGATAATTCTTAGGGCAATGAAAATACTCTATATGAGTATTTCTGGCCGGTGGATACATATCATTATGTATTTACCAAAACCCAGGGAACGTATGACACCAAGAATGAACCCCAATGTAAACTGTGGACTTTAGAGGACAATGATGTGTCCATGTAGGATCCTGCATGAGGACAAATGTACCAGTCTGGTGGGAGACGTGGACAGTGGGGGAGGTTGTGCCTGTGTGGAGGAGGAGGAAATGAGAAGTTCCCGAAATTCTGCTCAGTTTGTTCAATTTTGCTGTGAACCTAAAAACCTAAAACTCTTACTTGGCAAAAAAGTAGAATCACCTGGAATCTGCAATGGCTTAATGTGGGGAAGGCAGGACAAAGTCTGAGGAGAAGTGGACCCAAGTTGCTGGTATAGGTATTTATTTTCTGCCACTTGTCACCTCTGAATCTTCTATCTCTGTCGGACAAGCACAGATACTTTGGGAAATGCCAGAAAATTACTGACTTATCTTAATATGTGAGCTTTTCTAAAGCACAGTCTAGATTATAAATTGCAGGGCAAATTGAGAGAAAAAAATCAACAGCCCATCCATCATGTGTGAGTCCCATGCTGTCACTTTAAACTTTAGGAAGCTGCACCACAACAGGATTTCACCTGGTTAATACAGGTGGTGCTTGAATCAGGCTTAGAACACTAATGGGGCTAGGGATGGTGGCTGGCATTTCAACAAGGTTCCCTAGCACCTTGTGTCTCGGGCCTGGGGACTGTCTTAAGGTAAGTAAATCTGGCTCTGTGGGACTTGTTATTTAGCTTTCTTGATGGAGAGAAGAGAGAGGCCCTAGCCAAGTTCATTGTTCCATTCAGAAGCCTTTGGAGCGTTGCCTCCATGACCCATAAAACAGCTTTGGTAATGGCTACCCTCCCGCCCACAGAGGAGGAAATGTGGGAAGTCCCGTGAAACCTATAAGTGAGATTGCAATTGTTTGGCTCAGACCCTGAGAGACCCAAAACTGTACTTTGGGTCCAGACTTTGTAACTAGGGAGGTGAGTGTTTGGACAGATAACTCGAGAGGGAGACTGCTTAGGTGCCTGGGCCTTTCCTGTCTGTCCGGTGAGGTACCTGGAACAGATGACTTCCCCTCTCCTGAATGATGCTATTAAGCCCCACATTTCAAAGGATTATTATTGTTTCACTTTCAGTACCAAATTCTCTCTTAATCTGCTACTCTGAATAATTTTGTCTTCTATGGTAGACACGTGCTGTAACAGAGCTCCTTGCTGCACAGCGTAAACCGCAGCTGCAGTCAGATCTCATCTCCCTCAGGGACCATCCACTGTGGTCAGCAGCAGCCTCCTTACAACCAAGTTACCAGCCTACGGGTGGATCAGCAGCCTGGAACAGGTGAGTGCGGTGAGCAGTTGCAAATGGGAAGCAATCTGCACTATTGAGAAAAAGAATGAAGCATTTTCTGTGAGTGATTTTAGATGAATGGAAAGTTGCAAAGATAATACAAAGAGGTCCCACGTACCATTCACTAGGTTCCCCCACTGGTTCTAGCTTACTAATTTAATAATTGTTAAATAATTTTTAAATTTTAAAGAATTTCAATAATTGTTGAATAATTAAATAATGATAGTAAAATATCCAAACCAAAGTTTGACACTGGTGTAATACATGTGTATAGTTCTATGTCATTTTTTTTTCGCATGTGCATATTCGTGTGACCAATACTGTAATCAAGATATATGGGATGGTTAATTTTATGTGTCAGCATGGTTGGCCACAGTACCCAGACATTTGGTCAAATGTTATTCTAGATGTTTCTCTGAGGGTGTTCTTGATGAGATTAACATTTAAATCAGTAAACTTTGAATACAGCATATTGCCCCGCCCCATCCCACAGGTGGGCCTCAGCCCACCTGTGGGCTGTAGAAGATGTGAATAGAACCAAAGGCTGATCTCCCACAAGCAAGAGGAAATTCTGCCAGCAGACAGCCTTCTGATTTGAACTACAACTCAGCTTTTGCCTGGGTCACTCCTGCCAGCCTCCCCTGCAGATTTCAAACTTATCAGTCCCCATAAGTGGTATAAGTCTTCTTACTAGGATAAATCTGTTTAGGTAGATAGATGGATAGATAGGTAAGTAGACAGAAAGATGGGTGGATAGATGGATTGAAGGATAGATGGATGAAAGGTTGGATGGATGGATAGACAGATGGATAGATGGATGGATAGACAGCTAGATAGATAAGTAAATAGATAGATAGATGATAGATGGATGGGTGGATAGATAGATGGATGAAAGATGGATAGATAGATGGATAGATGGATGGATGTGTGGGTGGATGGATGGTGGATGGATAGATGTACATGGATGAATGGATAGATGGATAGATGGACGGATGGATGAGTAGATATATAGATCTTTTATGTTCTGATTATCTAGAGAT
Organism: Otolemur garnettii; assembly: GCF_000181295.1. Classification (NCBI taxonomy): domain Eukaryota; kingdom Metazoa; phylum Chordata; class Mammalia; order Primates; family Galagidae; genus Otolemur; species Otolemur garnettii. Next base: position 4,278,988 of record NW_003852472.1, read on the forward strand.
CTTGACTACTAAAGTATAGAACTAAGGAATCTGTACTTTGACTAACAGTGGAGATGATTGTCAGGCATGTTGAAGTTTGAGCAGTGCTGTCTCCAATAACACCACTGCCAGCTGGATGACCAATGACTGGAAAGTCCTGGTGGTCAATGCTACATGACTCAGCAGTCCCTCTGATGGATGACGAGAGAAGTTTGTCCTTGTTGTCCCAAGTATTAGGAAACTTTCCATACCCTGCCAGCAACCTTGCTTGGAGTCTAAGCTGTACTTCTCACACCTTACAATGCAGCAGGGCAGGGATCTGAGTCTGAGACTTTAATGAGTTCCTAGGTGAGGCCAGTGTTTCTGGTCTCTGGGACACAGTTCTGGGAATTGGACCAGCCCAAACTGGCCCCCTGGCTCTGACCTTCACTGGCTCTGGGATTCTGCTGAGACTCAGGTGACTTATTTAGAAACTGAGAGTAAGAAGACTCTCAGTAAGAGAAGATGTCATGCACATGGTGTCCAGCATAGGTCTTCTACACTGTTGTCACTCATAAAGAATTTCTCTCCTTCTTCCCATTCCCAAATAGCAATGACATTCCTGTGGGAGAATAAAAGAAGAAAGAACAGGACTTGTGAGACTGCCTTCCCAGTTTTGAGTTTGTTTTCCTCTGGTTTCCCCTTCCTGAACTCACTAAGAGGTTAGATGGACCTTGTTCAGCCTACATTGATTTTGGTTGGACCCTAGTCATTTTTGCTTTGGGAACTATGTTTTATCATTTCCCCTTAGTCCAAACTGACCTTTGATATATAACTGCTTGAAAAATGAGTGTTCTTAGGAAATAATTCCCTAAAAAGGGCAGCTTCACCTCATTCCCCAGTGTCTTAGAGACTGGGGTCCCAGAGCCCATCTTGGAATAATCCTTCTGAGTGTGCACTTTTCTCCTGGGAGAAAGGTCTTGAAATGCAATTTATTGTAAAACACACAGTGGTTACAGAGCTACCACAGTCAATGATATTCCTTTTATTACCACTCAGATGAGAACAGAAAATGACATTGGAAAGCAGTGAACTCAACAGAAGGGCAGAGAAAGTCATTAAATTCAACATGCATCATATTTCATAATCAGAACCCCGCAGTCAGCGCTGACACCACCGAATGAGTTTGTTGCAGTCATGATAATATAAAACCCACTGCATCTGCTTCCCTTGGCTCTTTCTTTTTGGACCCTGGCTAGGGCCAGGCCATTAATCATTGGAGGCAGGGGACGGTGCAGACCACTGCACTCTGGATTGCATAAATTGAAAATACATCAGGATTAGTAGGGACCACTATCGTTAGTTTATTTCTGTTTGGGGCAGTAGCTTCTGCAGGGCTGGGATGTTATTACAGTGAAAGCACCTAATTAGAGCCCTTTTAATGGCTTACTTGGGAAGGATTAAGAAGAAGCCCTTTACTCAGGAAGTGAAGTCTGTCTACACTCAGCGGCTGTGAGAGTGCTGATAGAGTCTCCTGGATGACATCCCAAATAGCTTATGAAAGTTGATGGGAACCCGTGTGGGCTGAGTAGGCCACTGGAGGTATTTATATAGGTGTCAGGCTTATCTTAGGATTTTCTTCTGATATTTCATTCTATGCCATAGTCTGTATATTTGTTTTAATTTTAAAATAGCATTTTGAAAAGACTATTGCATCCACTAATATTAACAATCCAGGGAAATGAAGCTAGAATATCCTAAGACTTCACGAGCCCAGCCACACCATAAACTGTTCTGGGTGTGGACTTAAGAAGTACATGTCTACAGGGTGAAGTCTTGTACTTGACTCAATTGTACAAGAACCTTCAGGATCTAACTCTTTTTTAACTTCATGTTTTAGTACACAAACCCAGTGATCCCTGCTTTCATTGCCCTGAATCTGTGGATGGTCTCCTCACACCCAACCTCTCTTGTCCTTTACATGTAAGCTCCCTGTTTCTCTCTGCTACTATGGAACATATAATAAATGTTATATGAATGAATTCACATGTATTGTTGTATCCCTTTCTCGATGATTATAAGGCCACACAGTTTTTAAGTGGCGTGAGCGGCATTCAAAACAAAGTAATCCTAATCCCTCAAAGAGAGCTCACATTTACAGTTCTGGTTGGGAAGATGCCCGAGAAATTTTAGTTCATGTACAAAATCAAAATCCTTGATGCAAAATATAATAACCCAAACCAGATCATTAGAGAAATGGTAAAGGGCTGAATTGATCTTGCAGAAAATCAAATTAGCTAAACAAAAAAAAAATCAAGAAAAAGAAACCATATTTTAAAAAGGGACAGAAAAAAGAATGTAAAGTGCTGGGCATAGGAGATAGAACGTGGAACTCCCACTTGCCATAGGAGGAATTATAAAAAGAGAAGACGAAGCGAATGGTACAGGATTTCTAATCAAGGGTTTAAGCAAAGGATACTCCAACACTTAAAAAAGAAATAGAGACCAGCCCCAGCCAGAGCATGAGAGGAAGAGAGAGGCCCTCAGCTGCTAGGGTGCCCCTGCCTACTCAGGCCCCCACCTCACTGAGAATCTCCCCTTGACACAGTTTCCACACCAGACCCCCTGAAGAATGGGAGGGGCCTAGGGAGCCCCACCTTGTCATGTAACATCAATAAAATTCCCTGAAGTCAGCCAAAAAAAAAAAAAAAAAAAAAGTAATAATAATGTTGACACAACTCCATGTAAAAAGAATGAGCTGACAGCATGACCAAGATACAGCTTTTTAATTCTTTAATTCAAAACAGTGATTGGAACTTGTTGGGGGCATTTTTCAGGCGTCATAAAGATGAAACTCTTTTATTTTCTCAGTCACCCATGAACTTCCAAATCACCCACTCTTGTCCTTTAAGGGTATCTCATAATTTCCTCATAATAATAATAATAAAAGGGTATCTCAGACAGATCCAATAACTTTTTAGTCACTTTTGATTGCTACACATCTAAACATCCAATCTACTTTAAAACTTCAATCTCAAAAGTGATTTTACTGTAATATTGAGTTCTAACTCTCATCATGGTGGCTTTAGTAGCTCAGAGTGGGAAAGGGCGGGGGAGGGTGGTTCAGCCCTGAGACAAGTCACCCTACTACTCTTCTTTATGACCTAGGTTCTCTGGTTTATTGGGGAAAGACAGTGAGAAAATAATTGCTGTATTTCAGTGGTTTCTCAGGACTTTTTCTGGTTCTAATTGCCTATTGCCTCTGTTGATGTAGCCATTGGTCTCTTTGTAGATGCAATATGCAAGTTTCTTGAAATCAAGTTCAACTTCACCATGAACTTCCATGCAGGCTTCTTTCTATGTCCTCCAACTGTCTGGGCATCTGAGCTCTGACAATATGATGCTGCTCTGTTGGCCTAGCATCTCTGGGAGTCCTGCCGCTTCTATTCTTCCTCTGACCACAGGGCTCTCTTGTGAGGAGCTGCAGGAGCTGGGGAAGGTCTTCCGAATCCTCCAAACATGGGAGAACTGGAGTGTGGGTGCTCACTACAGCTACACGTCTGGTTCCACCAGTTTCCTCCTGCCTTTTTGGTCATTGAGCCTCCTGCTTTGAGAAATCTCTAGAATAGGAGTGTCTGTGGTTCACATAGGCATTCAAACTCTAAGGATTCATAACAAAGGCTTCAACAACTCCTCACCAGACTTCTCTTTGTTCTCTGGAGAGCCCCTCTGTTCTAAGGAGACCATGTGGATTCTTTAGTTCAACAAACTCATGGCAGGTGCACGAGACACAGATGTCTAATTCTAGTGGGCGCTCAGCATTTCAGTAAGTTTTCCTATTAGAGTCCTCCTGGGGGGAGAAGGAAAACACCTCTGAACATAACTATCAACCCCTCAAGGCCTTGAGCCCCCCCCCAGTATCTTTCTTATCCAAACTTATATACGAGCAGATTCTGAGATGACTGGGGTGGGTAGATGGTACTTGGGTGTGGTTCTCTTTAGAATATGAAAATTCTAAAGCCATTTTGACTTTGAGCTGTAGTCCTTAAATCCAGGCAGTACTTTTATAGTGTTGTACTTGTAAAAGATGTTAAATATTACATAAGGGTAAGAACACCCATTACTATTTTTAAAAATACGAAGTAATTCCCCAGGTACATTTCTGAAGCTTGCATTTTGTAGTTTAGCAAACAATTATGAAACTATTTCCAGGCAACTTTAAAATTGTTTTTCCTATGTACAGAGAAGGGCCCTAGACTCTCTTGCATCAAGGTGGGAGCATGAGACATTGATCTACATGGTTAAAGTCAAACACAACTTTCTCCCTCCAGGTATGCGGGACTATTTGTGAGTTGTCTAGCCTGTTCCATTAGTGTATTTGTCTGTTCTTAAGACTCCACCCCCTTAATTATTATAGCTTTTAGGATGTGTTTGTAATGGGGAGGAGACTTCCCTTCTTGATTATTCTCTATTTATAGTTTTTTCTTCACTTTTCCTGATTAATTTTTGAACTAACTTGTTAAGTTTCCAAAAATTACCTTGTTGGAAAGTTCACTAAAATTTCATTGAATTTAGATTAATCAATTTAGAATAAACAAACAATGTTTCCCAGCACTTAAGAAAAGAAAAAAGCCAGAGTTTCTTTTAAAGATTACTTTTCCGCCTAAAGTTAATAAAGAAAGCATAACAAATTGTTAAACTTCCTGGGCAGGAGAAAGAGATAAGTTCTCCATTCCACAGTCAATTCCAGAAGTCACTGGGCTGACATCCTAAGTATTCTCAAGGGGCCAGGGCATGACCCAGCCTGCTGTATCCAGTCAAGCCGTCATTCACAAATGAAAGCTGCACAAAGACGTTCTTAGATCTACACATTGCCTTTTTTTTTCACTGAGAGCCCTTTCTGCTGAAAGGCCTGGAGGGCATAATTCAGAACACCATCCACTAGACAGAAGTGAGAATTTCTGAAAAGGGATATTACTTTTGAAAAGGACATGTGACAGCAAGCAAAACCAAGTAGCCATTTCAGAGATAAGTCACTCAGAATACCAAGGGGGTGTGTGTGTGTGTTTTGAGGGAGGTGCCTGTGTGTTCACATAGAGGGGAGTGGGCTGCCAAATTTAGCTACTTGCTGCAATTAGTAGAATAAAGTTGAAGGCCCAAAGACTATAAAGCCAATTGAATTTTTCCTCTCTCCCTCAGAAGAGAATGCTCTGGTTAGGCTGATAATAATGTGAGGTTAAAGTTGGGTGCAGCAGCTCACATCAGTAATCCCAACACTTTGGGAGGCCAAGGTAGGAGGATTGCTTGAGGCCAGGAGTTTGAAACCAGCCAGGGCAATATAGCAAGACCTCATCTCTATGAAAAAATAAAAAGATTAGCCAGGTGTGGTAGCATAACTCTGTAGTCCTACTACTTGGGAGGCTGAGGCAAGAAGATCTCTTAAATCCAGGAGTTTAAGGCTGCAGTGAGCTATGATCACACTATTGAACTCCAACTTGGATGACAGAGCAAAACCCAATTAAAAAAAAAAAATTGACGTTAATTGTTATATTTCTTCTCTGTAAATTAGTAGATTGGCAATCTGATTTTAGACCTCAGTCTCTGAGTTTCGTTACATGTTGATATCCTCTCTTAAAAATTTTAATGTAATAATTTCTATTTAACTGTAGAGGTAGGATCATGAAAATCATGGTAGAAAAATGTGTGATCAAATAAATAGATGTCCTTTAAAAAAATGAAAGCATTTGAAAAGAAAGCCTCAGTGAACCCAAGGGAGATTTTATATATTTTTTTCATTACTCAGATAAAATAATAAATATTGATCAATCAATAAAAATACTGTAATAACATTTTTAACAATATGTAATATCAATGAGATGCTGCATTATTAATTTCTCATTTCTCTAAAAGCCTTTCACAGTGTTCTTCCTATATCACTTTGATGATGTTCCCAAAAGTCATTTATTGAGCCTACAGATACAAATCAGGCTTCTGAATAGAATAGTGTGACGAACACGAAACACTTACTACGTGAATTACATTTACTTCATGAAATACTTTTTCCTTTTGATAACTAGTTAAGGGAAAAGAAGGCCTCATTGTGGTACTAGGGTTATGCAAGAAGGACCCCTTCTTGGCAATGGTGACAGGAACTTCAGCCACAATCATCAGCCTCCCATGTGCTGGTCTTGTGCTCCAAGTGCTCACATGTGTTATCTGCTTTGATCCTCGGTAAGAAGCATTGAAGCCTTTTATAGCTTAGGAAACTAAGGCCCACAGACATTTAACGACCTGCTCAAGATCACAACGGGCAGAAGTTCAACTGTATTAATTCTCACATCTAGTTTTTCATTCCACGTATCTATTAAGCACATAGAATTCACCACATGGGATGCATCAGTGAGGAAAACGAACATGCACTGTCTTTCTGAGACTTGTATCCCCTGTGTGTCACAGCAGGGGTGGGTCAGGAGAGAGACAAAAACCAATAAACTGTTAAATTAAGGCTAGCTTAAAGCTGCCTCCTTACATATTTTAAGTGCAGCCTAAACGTCTGTATGTGCATAGTGAACTGTACCCTAACCAGATGTGTGAATGTGAACAGACTGTTCCTATGTGGTACCAAGCATGGAATTTTGGCTAATCACAAGTGGCCAAAACTGTGTTCAGATAGGCAAGTGGCCAAACTATAACCAATCCAGCTCTTTCTGCACCTCGTTTCTATTTTCCATATTCACTTTCCATTTTCTGTCCATGAAGTCCCTCCAGGCAAGTGGCAACCCAGAATCTCTCTGAACTTATGCTGGTTAGGGTGGGGGTGGGGTGCCCAGTTCTTGAACTGTTCTTTGCTCAATTAAATTTAATGTGTCTGAAGTTTTTCTTTTAACACCACCAAATAAATATTTAAAAAGGCAATTTGAATAGAGGTTGAACATCCCAAATCCCCAAATTCAAAATCCCAAATGCTCCAAAATCTGAAATATTTTGAAGGCTGATATGATGCTCCAAGGACACGCTCATTAGAGCACTTCAGATTTTCTATGTTTGGATTTGAATTCAGAATGCTGAATGGATGATGCAAATACTCCAAAATAGGAAAAAAAATTCCAAATCCAAAATACCCCTGGTCTCAAGTACTTTGGAGAAGGGGTGCACAACCTGTATTATGTTAGAATATTTTTTTCCACCAGCCATACTTTATCAGAACTCAAAAGAAGCCGCCAAGTCATTTTCTCTTTTGTGTTGGGAAACTAATTAACAGCCATCAATGTACTTCACAGAATATTTGCAAAGATGTTCTCCTGAACTCCTGAGTGGGGCTAATGAAACCAAAACCTAGAACAAAACACATGCAAAAAACACACACATAAAGAAACAAGAAAAACCCCAAACCAAAAAGCAAAAAATCAAAACCCAAATCAATAATAGATGCTGGCCTAATTAAGGTTACACACTATAGGGCAGGTTTCTTGCTGGCCCCTATAATTGAAATGCTCTCACAGAAAATCTGGATAGGCCTCCAGGCCTGGTGCTAGATATGTGTGGGCAGACCTGAAGAATGGACATGAGATGGTGTGTTTTCCTGTTGAGGAGACCAAGGAGTTGAGAGCCTTTGCCCCTCACCATATGTCCAACCTGGGGAAGTTACCTAACCATTTGTACCCACTATGTTCTCTTCCATAAAAAAGAGTAAAATAATCACATTGCACAGTGATCACGAGGATTAGAGATGACAACAGGACCACTGTGGGTGTTAGGTGCTTCAGTGGAAATGATTGTCATCCCTGCCCTGGGTCGTGGGTCCTGCTGGTTCAACTCAAGGGACAGGATCAGCCTTGCTTGGCCCAGGACAGGCACATTCCCTTCCACCCTGCACTTCAGCCCACTCACCATGTTTCTGCAGTCCTTCCATTTAGAGGCTTGCAATCCAGCTACTAAAATCGGATTTGTCTGTTTATTTTTTTAAACCATCACTCTTCATACCTACTTTCCTCAACTTGCCCATGAATAATATCGTGGGCCAGTTTCATAGATTGTCTAGTATCACGTGTTAATTTTAGTTATCTGCAAAGTCTGTTCTGCTATGAATAAACACATCAATAGTTCCTATTTCAAATCTTCATGAATCAAAGGCCCTCAGCTGATGCAGGCCATGCTTTCTGGGGCAGCTTGTGCATTTCTCTAGCTCCTGTCCTCACGATGCATGAACACAGTGTCTCTCTGCAGTGGTCATGCTTCCTCCACCGGACAGACCTTTGGGGGACTCAGGATCTGCAGAGGGGGGCTCAGTGTGGATTATGTCTTAAGGCTCCCCCAGGTGGTGCTAACATGCACCCAGGGTTGACAGACACTGGATTCAACAATTAAGAGGTGATGCATAGAGGTCTCCAGAGAGCAGTGGAAGGAGTCTGAGTCTGGGGTATTTTGGACTAGGGGAGTAAGATGGAAGCCAGACACACAGAGGGTTCCGTTGAGGGATGAGCTGGGAGGTACACGCACCTTCTCCTGATGCAAGTGTTATCAGTCTTTGGAGCAGTTGTTCAATCCCTCCTCCGGTTGCCCTCACATCTCCACTACTGTATTCAACATTTTATTTATGTACAGATCTATCTGTCTGTCTATCTATCTATCTATCTATCTATCTATCTATCTATCTCTTTTATTGGTTCTTTTTCCCTGGAGAACCCTGACTAAACACAATGTGTGCGAGTCTACACATTGAGGCAAAAAAGTGTCCACACCCCCAAAATAATCTTGTGAAGGTTTATTTGTTCTTTGTTCTACTCACTTAAGAAAGTATAGGTTACCCTTCTACCTTCTCAACTCTAACTTAACAAAACTCCTTGATCTGCTAAAATGTGTGTGACATTGATTTTGGCATACAGTAGGTATGGGGAAGGGATAGAGGGCAAAGAGAAGAGGAGAATAAAGACAAAATAAACAAAAGTCACGATTCTCAAAGATCTCATGGGAAAATTTTGTTGTGTTTTCAGATACCTATATGGCAGATTGTATTTTCCCAAAACAGTAGCAACAATATTTCCTTTCCCACATGTTCTTCTGTAATGTGACTTTTCCATTTTCTCAACAAGTGCAGTCTAATTCTCCTTCCTATGAATCTGTGTTGGCCTTCATTATTTGCTTGACCAATGAAATGCAGATGATGTGATACTCTGGGGCTTTCAAAGCTAGCTTAAAAGAAATCTTTCACATTTCTGGGTCTCTTGGAAAACTTGATATTGGGATCAAGGATTCCCTCTCTTTGGTGATCCAGCTGGAAAGTCATAAGAAACTTGAACCATATGAAGAGGCCATGTATAGCACATCGACCAGCCAATAGCATCAACTGCCACCCATGTGTATGTACCATTTTGGATGTCCATCCCAGTTGAGCCTTCGGATGACTATAGCCCCACCTTGAGAAAACCCAGTAAGAATCCCTGGCTGAGCCCATTCTACCCACATAACCATGAGTAATAACAAAAAATTATTTTATGCCACTATGTTTTTTAGCTTTTTAGACTGTGATAGAGAATCAGAGAAATGCATAAGTAAAGCAGAACATGGCAAGTGTACAATAATTTTAAATTTTCTGAGGATCTTAATTAGAACATGGAATGAGTTCCCAGGATGTCAGGGCTGGGAGTTAGCTCCTCAGTCTTATTTTACTGAGCACAGTCTGACCCAGAGAAATGAATGATCAAGTTCAAAAAGGCAAACAACAGCAGCACCTGAGCAGGCACTGGGCCACCTGACCCCAGTACAGAGCTCTTATAGTGAGTGACCCACGCAGAAGGAGGTGAGCTAATGGCAGCCATCCATTCACTGAATTTAGCTCACATCTCCTTCAACCTTTCTGACAGGCAGTGTTCTCCCACTGTCTGTTCCCCCATCTATCCCTTCCCCTCTATTTCCTTTCTGGCAGTGTCTCAGTTCAGGCCTTTGCCATACCTTGCATGGATTATTGCAGTAGCTTCCTAATCTGTCTGACTAATCCCAAACTACATTTCTTCCAACTCTACTTCCAATTCACCAGGCAAGCTAGAGTGATGGCCCTAAAATGTGAATCAGGCCACGTTCTCCTCCTAATAAGATTTGCCAAATTCTCCCCTTATAGGAAAGCATTCAAATCTCTAAAGTTAGAACCTTCCACAGTCTTTTGTCTGCCTGCTCTCCAGCCACAGCTAGTCACCCTATATTTTTCTTCCTTTATACACATTTCTGTCCAATATTTTTCTTCCTTTATACACATTTCTCTCATAGGAATATTCTTCCTTCTTTTATCTTATTATTCTAATCATCCCTCAAAACTCCCCTCCATCATTTCCTTCCTAAAGAAATTTGGTTTTCTATTTGTTTTCAAAATAAACACCTTTACTTTCTGGCATGTTTTTCCCCCTTTAAAATAAAGCTAAAAGAGAAAGTGATTAATTCTAAAACTGAATTCAAAAAATATTACCCAGTTCATCTGAAAGATGGTTCCCCAAATGTAAAGTTACATGGTTGGGATGCACTTGAATGAAAAATATCTGCAATTGTGATGTTAAGAGCATCATATTTCTGCAAGTGGAGCAGGAGGCTTTGCTGGTTTCTGCCCTGCTGTGTATGAAAGCATTTGCACTTCTGGCACCATTAGGTGCAAAGTCACTATGAAAGAAATAGCTTAGTAAGAAAATGCAACACCAATTAGTCCTTCCTCAGATGCTCAAGGTCTGAAATAAAGCTAGTTGGGTTTGTTCTCAATTCGAAGCATCAGACCAGTGTTTCCCAAAGGGCAGTCTATGGAACACCAATTTTACAGGAAACATGTATCATGTGAAAGAGGGTTCTGTGATATAAATCGAGGAAATTTAGAGTTATACAAAATTAAATGAGTTTTTTCCCTTGCAGAAAACCTCAGAGGCTGTGCTCTGCTAATATTGGCTATATCCTACAAGGGATCATGGTATGCAGAGTATCTAGCTTTATTTGACCACACAGATATTTTCTGTTGGAGACCATCTTGCATCTCTTGTGGTCTGTGCAATGTGGTTGATGAAAAGCATACTGTCCACTGAGATGGCCGAGACCACACTGGCTACATGTGACCAGAAACTCAGCCTTAAGAAAAAATAGCTTTAGCTTCTGTAAGTGATGAGGAAGCACACACCCTCCCTTTCGTTACCCTTTGCCACAAATTCTGTCTTCTCAGACAGCTACAGTGGATGAAATCCTACCAAGAGCTTTATACAATTTACTGTGCACTATGCCTATTTCTGAGTCAAATACATTACCCTAAGGATGTATCTGTAGGAAGGGGGAGGATTACTTACATTCTCTTGCTCTCTTTTGCCAGTTTTGCTGGAGGGTTGACAAGAGAAAGGAGGAGTGATGCTGTGTAGGTGTTTGATATGTGGATGTGAGCATTGTCAGTGGGCCAGGAGAGACCAGGGCAGATAGATGGTTGGACACAGCTCAGAGTGTATGACGAAATCACACCCAAAATGTGTGATTTAGATACAGAGGCTGAGCAGAAAGTCCAGAAAATTCTAAGGTCAAACACCTGGTGCAAAATTTTAAAATAAACGAAGGGAAATACTTTTCCCTTTTAATATTATCTCAACCCTTCCCTTGATTTAGTCTATAAAGAGGAAGCCTTTCTTAAAATTATAAACCAGAGAGAAAAAACTACATACAATCATATTACATGGTATGTATGTTTTCTCTTTTACCTAAGATACAATAAAACTAGAATACGTAGGTATTTGAACTTAGATGTTCTCCTCATGCATTTGACATTGGAATATATAGTTATTAGGCACCTGGGAAGTTGCTTAGCACACTTTGGGGACTAATGTGAAACAAAGCAGAGGAACTTGGGAGTTCCATTAAGCATGGGCTATCCCATACTGAGGTTTTATACTTTGACATTTTTAATTCACACAATAAAGCCAAAGCAACTACCACAGAATAGTGCAGTGGAGCATGGATGCAAGCTTTGCCCTTCATCTTGAGTACATGTGTGCATCCCTGTCCGTTTATCAGATTGGCTTGGCTAGGAAAATACTACAAATAAGGGCCCTGCTCATTCAGGAGAGACATTCACTTTAAGAAACCTGGAATGTTTATTAATACAAATACTTTCTTACATTCAGGAATATTTTATAGTTCATAAAGTGCTTTCAACATGTCATTATCTCATTTTCTTCTGACCACAACCCCATGATGCTTGAGGAAATTACTAAGTATACATTATTATATTCATTATGGCATTCTTAGAAATGGAAGGGCCTTGCAGGTATTTATTATGGCATGAAAGATATTTATTGATGGTCATAATATGGATGAGCTCTGTACTGGGCACTTGGTACTTCACAGCCTAGATGGTACACACACATTTAGGGGATTGAAGCAGAAAATAAACACATTAACATATAAAACATAATTTTTACATAGTGATAAGAAATATAGAGGCAATAAAAACAGTGTAATAGATGAAGAAAGAGGAGAATCTTAAATGGGTTAGGTCAGTGAAGAATTCTCTAAAGACAGCTGAGGCCAAAATAATGAAACTACCCATGCATTGGGGTGTTGATGGAAAGAGGGTTTTGTGAAGGGATGTCTTTGTTAGACAACAGCCTGTCTTGCATGCTGATGACTGGCACCACAGTGATAGAAACAGAGGTCAATATATTTTGAAGGTAGATGTGACAAGATTTATTGATGTGGGGTGTGATAAAGAGGGGGTCAAAGATGATTTCATGGTTATTGGCCTAAGCAAAATGAATCATCATTTACTGGAATATGGAAAAGTAGGAGTTTGGCCTGATATGTCAGTTATAAATCTAAATGGAGGTATTGAGAAGATAGATATAGGTGACTGGGATTCCAGGGAGAGGTTCAGGAAGCAGATGGAAATTATATGCCAGCATGCAGATAGTGTATAAGCCATGAGGATGGATAAAACAACCAAGAGAAGAGGAAAGAAGTCAAAAGACTGAGCACTGGGCCCTCAAGGTTAGAGGTTGCAAATGGAAAAGGTGTTTCAGGGGGGATCAATTCTGTCAAATGCTCCTGTTTGTCAAGTCATAAAATGACTGAGAATTGATCCATGCATTCAACTATGTGGAGGGAAGTGATGATGTTGACAAAAGTAGCATGTGTGGAATTATGGGGATGAATACATGGAAAGAAGGTAGGGTTTGAGATGAAAAATAAAAACAAAGAGTCTGAGTAGAGATCCCTCTTTCTAAGAGTTTTGTTGTAAAAGGAACACTAGTACATTTGTACCTCCAATGACTATTGGGTGAGGAATGGATGGTGAAGTCACCCTGTGCCCAGATTTCAGGCAGAAGAGAAATCCCTGGGTGGATTCCTCCTGTGGCAATGCTGGTTGGTCTTCTAGGGAAGTCGCAGGGAAGTGAGATCATATTGTAAACCAAGGAATATAAACAGGATTAAGGGAACTACAAGGCTATTGAGGCCTTCAAGAAGTAGTAATGGCAGGAAGCTAGCAGCCCCCAGCCTGAAGGATAGAGGAAGGAAGTCCAGTGAAAGATGGAGGCAGGGCTCTTTTGGCCTCCTATTCCAGGCAGGAATACCCTCTACAACTATTTTGAAGAACATTTAATGATAGAGTACTTTGAAAGTTAGAAGAACCTCTAAGGGATGCTAAGTCATTCTAGGATCAACTTCTTTAATACTCCATGAAGAGAATTTCTAGAAAACTAAGTTGGGACCTGTGGTTTTGGATCAAGGTCCAAGGAGGGTATCTCCCAGCCCCTTTGTCACACTTCAAACCCTCAGCTATGGACATACTCCATGAAGAGTAAGAGTAAGGAATCAGAATGCCCTCTATTCAGACCTGGCTTGGTGCTTGGGAAGGCCATTCTTGTAACTTTCAATCTGGCTGCATGGGGAAAAGAGAGACCACAAGAAAGTGAGGTTGAGGCAGAGGAAACCAGAAAGGTCGATGACTGTACTTGTCTGAGGTGGGCTGGGGAGGCAGAGGAAAGCCCAGGCATAACTTTTATGTCTGCTATATTTTAAGCATAGCAATTTTGTTTGGTAAACCTAATCCAATTATAGTTATAGTAGTTGGCCTAGGGCTTAGAGTTAAATAGGATTTAACTGTTGACTTAAATTTCTGTACCATGTTAACATTTTATAGAGACTTCACATCACTAATTTATTTGATGACCCCCATAACTCTGTATAGCAGTAGAGGGGGACATTTTATCCTAGTTAACATACAAAAATTCTTTCATTTGCTCAACAGGTATCCATTGAGCACCTACTAAGGAACTGACACTATTTTAGGTGTTGTATATACACCAAGAATCAAATATATAAAACTTACTATCATGAATGGTTAAATAAAATGGTCCACATAGATGACATCTATAAATGATACACTTTATATTCAAAGTGCAGTGACTATACTAACATCAGACAAAATGGATTTTAAGACAAAAATTGTTTCTAGAGAAAAATACGGACATTTTTATAATGATAAAAGGGTCAATCCATCAAGGAAATCTGGCAATTGTAAATATTTATGCACCTAATAACAGAGTCCCAAAATACACCCAGCAAACACTAAAAGAATTTATAAGAAAAATAGGGAATTCAACAATAAGAGTTGGAGATGACTCTTCCCATCACTTCCCATAATGGATAGAACTATTAGGCAAAAGATCCAAGAAACATAAATGGAAAATTTGAAGAGCATTATAAACCAACCAGAACTGTCTACCTAACAGCACCAGAATATACATTCTTTTCAAGCACATGTGGAACATTCTCAAGATAGACCATATATTAGGACATAAAACAAGTCTAAGTAAGTTTAAAGAGACTGATAGCATGCAAAGTATGTTCTCCAATTTCATAGAATGAAATTAGAAATCAATGAAAGAAGGGAATTTAGGAAATTACAAACATGTGGAAATTAAATAGTACCTAAATAACCAATGGGTCAAGGAAGAAATCACAAGGAAAAGCAGAAAATACTTAGAGATGAATAAAAATGAAAGCACATCAGGCCAAAACGTATGGCTCTTATCTAAAGTAGTGGCTAGAGTTAACTTTACAGTGTTAAGTGTCTATATCAAAGAAAGATCTCAAATCACTTACTTAACTTTTAACCTCAATAAACCAGAGAGGGAAGAACAAATTAAACCTAAATCCAGCAGAATGAAGGAAATAATGAAGTGTGGAGCACAAGTAAATAAAATAGAAACCAGAAAAACAGGAGAAGAAAACGAAATCAAAAGTAGGTTCTTTGAAAAGATCAGCAAAGTTGACAAACATTTGGCTAGACTGACCAACAAAAGACACAGAAAACTCAGCTAATTAAAATCTTAGAGAGGGGAAATCACTACCAATCTTACAGAACCCTATTGTGTGGTAATAAATCAGATAAGCTAGGTTATAAGATGGAGGACTCACACTTCCTGATTTTAAAACTACCACAAAGTTACAGTAGTAAGAGAGAGCAGTTCTGCCATAAGAATAGAAATATAGACCAACAGAACTGAATCAAGAGTCCAGGAATAAACCTAAGTGTCTGTGGCCTGCTGAGTTTTGACAAGAGTGCTTAGGCAAATGAGGGAAAGGATAGTCTTTTCAACAAATGGTGCTAGAGAAATTGGATATCCACTGGCAAAAGAATGAAGTTGGACCCCTACTTCATATCATATGCAAAAATTAAGTCAAAATGGAACATAGGCTTAATGTAAGAGATTAAACTATAAAACTCTCAAAGGAAACATAAAACTAAATTTTCATGACCTTGGGTTAGGCAATGGTTTATGTATTATACTAAAAGCACAAATGACAGAAGAAAAAAATAGATTAAGTTTCATCAAAATTAAAAAGCATTTACGTTTCAAGGGACATCATCAAAAAAGTGAAAGCCACATAATAGAGAGAAATAATTGAAAATTATTTATCTAATGAAGACTTGTACAGAATATATAAAGAACTCTTACAACTTCACAATAAAAGACAAATAATCCAATTAAAACATGGAGATAGGATTTGAATTGATATTTCTCCAAAAAAAAGGTATACAAATGGCTCATAAGCACATGGAAAGATGCTCATCATCAGTCATCTGGAAGATGCCTACCCAAACCACAATATTCACACTTGCTAGAATGGCTATAATTTTTTTAAAAGGTAAATAAGGCCAGGTGGTGGCTCACACCTATAATCCTAGCACTTTGGGAGGCAGGAGGATCCATTGAACCCAGGAGCTGGACACTGGTGTGAATTCTAATTGGTCCAATGAGTTTTAGCCCAGATGATAGAGCCAGACCCTATACCAGAAAAAAAAAAAAAAAAGAAAAATTAAAAACAGGCAAATAAGTATCAGTAAAGGTGTGGAGAAATTAGAACTGTTGAATGTTGCTGGTGTGAATGTAAAGTTGTGTAAAATTGTGTAGCCATTGTGGAAAACAGCTTGGCAGTTTCTCAAAAAGATAAACGGAATTTCCACCATAACCTCGCAATATCACTCCTGGGCATGTACCCCAGGGCAATGAAGACATATTGTCCATACAAAAACTTGCTCATGAATGTTCATGGTGGTAGTTTCCATAATAGCTCAGAAATAGAAACAAACCAACTGTCTCTCAAACGGAAGAACTGACAAACACACTGTGGTCTGTTCATAGAGTGGGATGCTATTCAGCCATAGATGAAGTAAGTAGTGTGAGCCTGGAGAGCCTTATGCTAAGTGAAAGAAGCCAGACACAAAAGACCACTTATTAGATAATTTCATTTGTAGGAAATATCCCAAATAGGCAAATTCACAGAGACAGAAAGTAGATTACTAGTGGTCAGAGGAGAGTGGAATGGGAAATGACTGCTAATGAGTCTGGTGTTTCCTTTTGAGATGAAATTGCTCTAAAAGGAGGTAATGGTGAGCTTCTGGCTTAGCTCTGGAAGGTGCTGGAGGGTGGTGCATCCAGAGAGGGGCATGCACCCTCTCCTGGGTGCTCCCTGTCCCTTTCACCACACTTTGCCCTAAGCATCCCTCCCATTTGGCTGGTTATAAATTTCATCTTTTGTAATAAGCCAAAATTTTCTTCTGACCCTTGGGGAGAGCACTTCAAGCATTTAGAAGACACTGGGAAAGACCCAGAGCCTCGTTCACGACAACTGTTAAACTCAACTAAGGGATAGACATCAAAGGTGTCTCATGCTTCCAAGGCGACTCTGAGGGGCCCAACAACCTTTCATTTAGAAGCCTGACTGCCACCCAAACACTGACAGGCTGCCGTCATCATCCTGGATCCCATGTAGAATTGTGGAGCAGACCTCTAGCCACACAACCAACAGACAACACACAGGAGGAAGAAACTTCTGTTGCTATAAGCCACTGAGATTTGGGGGTTGTTGGTACAACGCAACGTGGTCAAAACTGACAAATAGGCCAGGGAAAGATTCTCAATCCATTTCAAGGCAGTTTGGTAGTTTCTCAAACAGTTAAACACAGAATTTCCATATGACCTAGCAATATCACTCCTAGGCATATACCCAAGAGCAATGAAAACATATTGTCCATAGAAAAACTTGTTCATGAATGTTCCTTGTGGCAGTTTTCAGAATAGCTCAAAAGTGGAAACAAACCAACTGTCCCCTCAACTGATGAACTGATGAACAAAATGTGGTCTGTTCATACAGAGCAGTTTCCGGGCCACAGAACTGGCTCAAAAGTGATTATCATTGCAGATGAACGCTTGCTTGCCACTCAGAGTCCTAATTTGCACCTGACTGGCTTAAATGAAAACCCTCATCCCTTGACTCTTCATGGAATTCTGTCTCAGATGATGACCTGGCTGAGGGTGGAATTGGGACCATATGGCTTCCAGTCCTAACTCTGCCCTGACACCACAGTCACAGGATTTGTTTTTCCTGGTGCACTACTTTTTCACAGATAATTTGAAGGTTCTCTCCAGCTCCAAGAATCTCCTGAGTGTATGGACAAGCAGCTGCTGGAAACTTCCATGTCAATAAATAAGGTTTAGCTCCAGCAGTCGCCACGCTGAGTACTTCCGGGACGTCCACTTCTCTGTCCTTTCCTCCCTCCACTGGGTTTATGTCAGGCTTTAGCCACTATTTGTTTTCAAAGCAAGGGCAATTTTTATAGGCTCCTACAACATGGCGCTGTGCTTTTTTTTTTACTATTCTAAAATTAAGTTAGGACACAAAACTCTTATAGGGGGAACATGGTTTCCTAGAAAAGGGAAAATGATGCTTTATGGGGGTTATAAAAAAATCTTTGGCTTTTTAATCTTCATTTTAAAAATAGGGTACAATCAGAGAAGAAAGCTGAATTCCATGGTGAGCAGAGCTCTGGTCCAAGAACTAATGTACTGGATTCCCGTCCTGTTTTTGCAATCATGCAGCTAGGTGACCATGGGAATCACTCAGTTCCTCTGGGTTATCAATTGCCCTGTATGTAACAGCAAATAACCTCCAGATTCCAATCAGTCCATCAAGTTAGATCATAGTGATGGCAGCAGGATTCTGTTACTATACGAAGAGCCATTGAATTATCCTTTGTGAGAGGGCAAATATTATGATATCTGACTTACATTAAAATAAAGTTGTTACAAAAAAATCATTGCCCTCAAAGAGGCTGCAGTCATGGGGACATGGGAGAAAGTATACAAAATGAGTCAGTAAATTCTACCACATCTTGGATGGTGATCAGTGTTTTGGAGGAGAAATCAAACCAGGAAGGGAGACATGGTTAAAAATTAGGAGGGAGGCAGTCATTTAAAAGACAACAGTCTCCCACTGAGGTGCCCTGTGAGGACTTACTGGAAGGGCAGGAGGGGGTGAGCCAGAGAGCCTGTGGGGAGTGCTCTCAGCAGAGGGAGCAGCAAGTGGAAAGACCAAGGAAGGAGAGAGCTCAAGGAGGAACAGCCAAGTCCTCATGGCTGCTTCAGGGTGAAATGAGGGAAAGTAGAAGATGAGGCTGGAGGTGACATGGGTGAGGAGAGGAGAGGAAGGTCACATGGGCCATCACAGGCACTAACAAAGGCAGCTTTTTTCTCAGTGAGAACTAGAGGTGGGTTTTGACCTGAGATAAGAAGCAGCTCAGGAAATTTCACCCCAAAATGTGACTCCTTGGTATAAAGAATATTTTGGATTAAGTCCCTTAGAGATCAACAGGCTTGGAAGGGGCTTTCCCTCTACCTGCAGAGGACCCATCAAAAGAGCAATCAACGTTCCTTCTCTGTTATTTCAATAGATTGCAGTAAGGAAGATGGAGAATGCAGCCCGACCTAGCCCAAATCATTCTGAATAGATTAGATAACACCTGTCTCTCGCTTAATTTAATTTGCAAAGAGAATCATTTACAAGTCAATCTGTTTCCCCCATCCATTCATCCTCCCTAGCAACCATTTATTGCCTCAAAACAAAATTACTCCCTCCCTTCCCAAAGGAGGGTATATAAATTCCCACTGGGATGGTGGGTAATCACTCCGTGATTCTCCCCATGTGCGTGGTATGTAAACTTCTTTGTCTTATTCATCTTCCTGACTGTCAGTTGATCTTTTAGTAATGTTTCAGGGAAAAGGAGATGTTTGCTCCCTCCTCCACAGAGCTGATCTGATTTACTTTTTTACTGGGACTTTTCTGGCTGCAGAAGAGAATAGACTGGAGAGGGGAGAAGCAGTTCCAGGAGGGCACTGGAGACTTCTGTGGCCACCCACGCTCAAGATGAAGTGACTTGCTCAGAGTTTCTGGAGGCACCTGGGGCAGCTGGCATCCAGCAATGGCTCCTGTATTTCACACCTCCTGGGGGGGGTCACTCCTGTGTAGTCTCCTCCCAGATTGAATTGATGCTGGATCCTAACTGTCTTTAATCAACAGTAGAGGATTACACAGTATCCACTATCACAGTGGTGGAAGCCATGCTCTGTGAGATCTGAGCACAGGCAGCTTCCATTTCTGTAGTTTTGGGAAGCTCTGAACGGCCATGTTGAAGTTCAGCCGTCCTGTGTGAGAAACCGTGAAGCTCTCTGGAGAGAAGGCAGCTTCCCAATCTAGTCTCCGGATGATCCCAGCCGCAGCCACCATCTAGCTGAAATCACACAAGAGACTACAAGCCAGGAGAAGAGAAGAACCTTGTGGACAACCCACATAATTGGAAGATAATAAATGATCGTTATTGCTTTAAGCCTCTAAGTTTGAGGGTGGTTTTCTTTTTGCAGCAATAGACAATTAAAACAGAGGTATAATCATATAATCTCAAATAATTGACCTTATTAATATTGCTAATAAATTGGCCTTGGAAAGATCACATACAGTCATCCAGAGGGCCCCTTCCCTGTGATAAGGGAATTGAGATTTGCAGGGCTTTTACTGGGTAATTTTCCCAGATTTGTGATTCCAGAATGACTATAAACATTATTTGCCCCTTATGCATTGTTTAAAAAACTGGTTCTACTAACATGATTTATGGGCAGTCTTCCTTTTTCATCTTGTATACCATATTTCCTGCCTTATGCTTGGTGTTCATTAAACAGATGCTCTGTTCTATATAAAGGCGAAAATGAACTAGGCTTAAAAGCTGTTTTAAAGGGGCTTATTATGCTTTTATGTGTTGTTTTGAAACCATGGACACTTGGGCACTAAGTTTGTAAGGCTGAAAACAAACCAAAGACTCCTGGGGGAAAAATGGAACATTAAACACATGTGTGTCGTTTAGCTTCATCTTGAAACTCCACTTAATCTACATTTTATAGGCTGAATTGTGGCCCCCCCAATTCATATGTTGAAGTTTTAACCCTAAATACCTTAGAATGTAACTGTATTTGGAGATGTGTTTAAGAGGTGATTAAGTTAAATGAGGCCTTTAGGTTAGGTCCTGGTATCCTTGAAAATAGAATTTGGACGTGTGAAGAGTTACCAGGGATGGATGCTCACAGAACAAAGACCATGGGAGGACACAGAGAGAACATGAGCATCTGTAAGCCATGGAGAGAGCCCTCCGAACCAAACCAGCCAAGACAGCCAGGAAATTCCTCACGATATTGTAGCCCTCTAGTACATTCCAAAAGATGTTGTTATCTATCTTTGATCATTTTCCTCAGTAGGAAATTGTTCTACCATTCTTTTTATTTTTTTCTTAGAGTCTCACTATGTCACCCTTGGTAGAGTGCTGTGATGTCATAGCTCACAGCCACCTCAAACTCTTGGGCTTAAGCAATTCTCTTGCCTCAGCCTCCCAAGTAGGTGGGACTACAGGCGCCCACCACAATGCCCAGCTATTTTCTTGTTGCAGTTCTCATTGTTGTTTTAGCTTGCCCGGGCTGGTTTGAACCCATCAGCCTCGGTGTATGTGGATGGTGCCCTACCCACTGAGCACAGGTGCCACCAGTTCTTCTACCAGTCTTGATACCAGTACTGTTTTAATCTTAAATTGGCCTGGGAACTAGGCCTCTCCTCACCAGCAGCTGACTGACTGGACCCCCTTTTGTCCAAGGCTGAAAGTATAAACGATGTCACCCAGAAAAGCTGCAGAGGACATTTTCAGGCCAGGTTTATTGAAAGGGGAGGGTGACCCTCCTGGGCAGTGCAAAAGTGGACAGTCAGAGACCCCTTTTGTATGGGGCCATAAGAGGTGGTCAAATTCCACAGCTTGCATGGAAAATTGGCAGGAACTTCTGGTGGGGGGAGCTAGCCAGATCCTTTGTGTCATTGTCTTAGGAGAAGGGGGAAAAGATGAAGAGGGGAAAGGGTTGTATGTGGCTGCATTAGGTCTCTCAACATAGGAGATGCCCTAAAACTGACTTGCTAGCCATAAGAAAGGAGATCAGACAGGCCTCATCATGTTCCCTCCCTTCTTAGAGATGTTCTTTGTGACTCCCTAATAAGTCTAAGGAGGTTCTGCAAGACAAGACCTGGAGGTCCTTGATATACATAAAAATCTACTTATATCTGGGCACATGTCCAGGGGTAGTTTGTCTTTGATTAACAGAACCTTAACTGAACTCAAGCATTCCTTTTTACTGACTCCTTTTCTAATAGATAGAGCCTAACTCTTTCAGCTAATGGTCAACCGAAGAATCTTTAAACCCACTTACAACCTGGAAGCTGCCCTTTGAGATGTGCCACCTTTTTGGACCAAACCAATGTATGCCTTCCACGTATTGATTTATGACTGTCCCTCTAATTCCTGTCTCCCTGAAATGTATAAAACCAAATCATAACAACCCCACCACAGTGAGACTACTTGCTCAAGTCTTCTTGGGTGTGGCTTTAGGTCATGATCCTCAAATTTGCCACAGAATAAACCTTTTTTTTTTTTTTTTTTTAAAGACAGAGTCTCACTTTATTGCCCTTGGTAGAGTGCTGTGGCATCACAGCGCACAGCAACCTCCAACTTCTGGGCTTAGGTGATTCTCTTGCCGAAGCCTCCCAAGTAGCTGGGACTACAGGAGCCCGCCACAATGCCCGGCTATATTTTTGTTGCAGTTTGACCGGGGCAAGTTTGAACCCACCACCCTCCGTATATGGGTCCAGGGCCCTACTCACTGAGGCATAGGTGCTGCCCCAGAATAAACCTTTTAAAATTATTTAACAGAGTATGACTTCTTTTCATTGACAAACCCTTCTACTGAGAGCAAATGTGGTGGAAATAAGATAGAGTCTGTTGGGTTAGGGCCAACACGATGCAGCTGGTCTGGTGGGTTTAGGTCCTGCCTGACCTCCCCCCCCCATTCTTACTGTTTTGTAAATTTAGCTCCCACCCTATAGATGCCTATCTTGAGTAGTTTAAGTGGCTTGATTTAGGAGATTACTTTAGAATTGGAATGTTTTGGGTCATGGATTATACTGATTATTGTTTACTATGAGTCATGGGTTCTGCCAATTATTGTTTAAGATAAGGCTTAACATGGTCTTCACTTTGAACTTAAAATGTATAAAACTCTAATTTAGGAAATGGAAGAAGAAAACAGTCTTGGAGAGGTTACTCTCACTGTCTTCCAGAATCCTCGCCTTCTGACAAATAAAGTTTGGTGGACCTATCCCCATTTCTGTGTATTGGCTGACGGTGACGGGTGGTGGAATCCTCTTTGTCTGGTAACACCACCTTGGTTTCCCAACCTGCTTTCTTTGAGCCAGCTGTGGAAGGCAGCACAGGGAACAAGATAGCAGTAGCGAAAGGCCTTTTGTCAGGGTGAGTGGTGGGGCACTATGATTGTGTTATATTCAACCACAACAAGAACCTTCAAATATTCCTGGATTCTTAAGACAAAGCCCATTAGCCTTCTAAATCTTGATTTAGAAGAAAATCAAGAAAATCAATTAATTATTGAGAGTCAGACAATCTCTAGTTCAAGCTTAACTCAGAATAAGAAACTTTTACAGAATTTTCATAGCACCAAAAGTAATATAAATTTAATTCCCTATCACATCAACCTTACAGCAATATTGCTGTAATATTTTCTTTTGTGATCTTATTCAGAAAACTCAACTCTATCCTAACAACATATAAAACTGTAGGTGAACTTGGCCATGTGACTTAAAGAAGTAAGTTAAATTAAGTTTTTAAATCCCTGGCCCAGGATCTTATCTTGAGAATGTGGTAGATAACAGGACAATTAGTTGGAGCAATAAAGGGACAGAAAGAAGCTATTATGCAGATGTTTGGCCATTCAAAGCATCTAGGCTTAAGATAATGTTGTCTTCCTAGCAGAGAAAGAAAGAGAAAAAATGTTGAAAATTTTTGCCTCAGTCATTGCTAATTCTATTTTAATATTAGAACCTGGTTTGATGAATATTACACCTTAGAAGATTTTATCCTAAGAATTCTCTATTTTCATTGTAAGTAGCTCCAGGATTCTCGTTGCTAACTTTGACTCACATTGGTCTACATACCACCGACAGGG
>NW_003852472.1:4303148-4308063 GCF_000181295.1 Otolemur garnettii
GGGCTCAAGTGATTCTCTTGCCTCAGCCTCCCAAGTAGCTGGGACTACAGGCGCCTGCCACAACGCCTGGCTATGTTTTAGAGACAGGGTCTTGCTCTGGCTCAGGCTAGTCTTGAACTTGTAAGCTCAGGCAGTCCACCTGCCTTGGCCTCCCAAATGCTGGGATTACAGGCGTGCGCCACTGCCCCTGGCCAGTTTAATTTCTAAACACCATCTTATTGTGAGTCATAGAAGGAGGTAGTTTCCTGATTCAGTTTATGGAAGTCAGAGGGTGATCAGAAACTTTCCACTTCTCCTCTTAGAAGTAGAGCAAGATACATGACAGAGGAAAATGTTTCCTTTTCTTGTTTGTGCTATGGTACCTGAAGCCCAATATAAAAAAGAACAAGTGGGCTGAGGAAACAGGAAAGGAAGATTCATGAACTTCTCAGAAAATGAGGATGGCAGGCTCTTGCCCTAAAGCAGTGGTTCTCAACCTTCCGTATGCCTCCTAATGCCACGACCCTTTAATACAATTTCTCATGTTGTGGTGACCCCCAACCATAAAATTATTTTCGTTACCACTTCATAACTGTAATTTTGCCTCTGTTATGAATTGTAATGTAAACATCTGATATGCAGGATGTATTTTTATTGTTACAAAGGGGCGGCGACCCACAGGTTGAGAACTGCTGCGCTGTCCTCCTGTTGAGAGGAATTTATGCTCTTTTATAGGGACACAGTCCTTTAGTTAACTCAGTGTCTTCATGACCTGTGCCATGCACTGTTCCCAGGGGCCCCTGGTGGCTCAGTAGTTGCTCACCTGATCTAATCTTGCATTTTCTCCATCATCTGTCTGCAACCATTGAGCCATCCCTTCCAGTGAGAAGAGAATGAACAAACTGGCACAAATAGACCTGCAAGTTAAGCTTCCTAGGATTAGTACATTGCTACTGTGAGATTGCCATAGGAGCCCTTTGGCTTCATTAATTTTAACACTGTAACACTGTTCAAGTAACAAAAACTTGATTAATAGTCTTGGGCCATTTGTACCTGATAGAGTCAATGGAGGGGCCAGCCCAAATAGAACCAACCGGCCCAAATAGAATGGAGACACCCAAATAGAATTGACCTGCTCAAATAGAATGTGCCCACCCCCACCCCTTCTGACCGCTTAAATTCCCTTAATCCACATGCTGACTTCCTTCTCCAGCTCAGCTCACCCCCACTGGAGTGGAATAAAGGCCTACATTGCCCACACAGAACTTGGACTCTGTTTCTTTTCGTTTCATGTTTCAGAATAATCTTTTATTTTTGGTCTTTGACCTCTCAGTACCCCTCCACTTTCTAACTTTCCTTACTAGTCACCAAAAGAGGAAGCATGATTCCTCTGATGGATGAGTTTGGAAGCAGAATTTGGGCAGAGCTGGCTGAATCCTTTGCTGTCTTTCTTTAGCATCTAACCCCTTGCAGAGACTTTGCCCCTTGGCTTCCTTCTATCTGGCTGGGCAGGGGAGTGAGTAGAGAAAGACAGCTATCCATACCTGGCTGTATCTGTAATTGGGTGGGTTGTCTGTTTTGCTCAGAGGCAAAGTATTATCAGCACCATTTGTTTTCAGATCTAAAACCAGTTCATACCACCAGCTTTATCACTAATAAAGAAAAATATTCTTATCTCCAGTGGCCAAATTCTTAGGTTTTACTCTGAAAAGGTCCCAAAATATGGGTAGAAAGAAAGATAGTTATTGTTATGAGCTTGCAAAATACCCAGTATCTTAATTCATGGGGCTGTGAAAGTTGTGAAGTAAACGGGAGTCCAACTAGAGACCAAAATAACAGTTGGGAAGTAGAGTGAGTATTGTGGCTTGACAAGAGTTGAAGGATTTATACCTTAGTCTTAAGCAAACAGAGCTAATATGGGAACAATTGACCTAAACATCTTACCAAAGACTGTGTCAAGGGGAAAGTGACTAATGTCACATAGGCAGGGCCCACTTGAAGAAATGTGGACCTCTTGGGTCTTGACAAATCTGATCCAGGCAGGTGGTTATGTACATGTTGATGTATTTTGACTTTGATCTAATACAGGCAAGTCTAGGGCAGGGATTAAATCATTTTAGAAGCTGCTAGGTTGAAAATATCTGGTGGCTATTATTTTCCTCTGATAGGACTTGATCGAGCTGTGAACTAGTGGGTTTCACTCTTGCACAAACAGTACTACATCACCTATACCAATTCCATTCTCCTCTAGATTTTTTGAGTAATATTTAAAGTCAAGAAAGACTTGTCACTGTGGCAGAGCTAAAACTTGTCTCAGAGTTGCTTCCCTAAAGAACCCAATGTTTGCCAATTTTTCTCTTCCTCTCTTACTAAGGTAGATCCCATCAGAAAATTCTAGAGGAATATTAGTAAGACAAATGTTGAGATTTGAATTCCAGACCAAATGAAGAAAGCATTCTCCTACTGAACACATACACAAACCCTGGGCAGAAGGCATGGAGCAGCTATCTGAGGACTGAACAGAAAATGGTAGCAGGCAGATTAGAAAGGAGACCTGGACCCAAAAGTAGCCCCAGACCCAGAAGGGAGTAATGGTCTTGAGTGGGTGTGGTTACACATGGCTCACATCTGAGAGCCAGGAGAGCCTCAGCTGGCTGGATTGCTTGAGTTTAAAAGTTCTAGACTAACCTGAGCAAGAGTGAGATCCCATCTCTACTAAAAATAGGAAAACTAGTCAGGTGTTGTGGCAGGTACCTGTAATCCTAGGACTTGGTAGACTGAGGCAAGAGGACTGGTTGAGTCCGAGAGACTGAAGTTGCTATGAGCTACGATGATACAATGGCACTCTGCTGGGCAAATGACAAACAAACAAACAAAGAAACAACCAAGGGGCAGTATGATGGAGGTTTGGGGGACAGTGGAACTGTTCTGTACTTGCATGTGGCAGTGGTAACATAAATCCACACGTTAAAAAAATTCATAGACCTGTGTAAGCTTTCCTATTAAAAATGTCATTTTTACTATATGTTAATTTAAAAATATATGCAGGTCTTTTCCCACTCCCGGAAACTGACTTGTTCCCCTCTGTCTGGAACATATTTTCACTTTGTGGCACTCTGTGTAGTTTCCTTCTTCACTTTCACTTCACACAGCTCCTTTCTTCTTACTGTAATAAACTGCGGGGGCAAAGAAAATAAAAAATGGATGCAAAAAAATGTCCAGGAAGGAAAGCAAAGGTACAGAGGAAATGAAGAAGGCGATGGGGTTCATTACCTCAAGCCTGCCCTATACATGCTGGAGAGCTCACTTAAGAAATACGCTACACTATGAGAAACTCAGCTGAGACTCAGGAGTTGATGGAGAGCAGATGGAAAAAAAAATAACCTTCTGGTTTTTTGCAAGACAAAGAAACCCTGCTCATAACCTGGATGGTTCTTTGTCGTTGTTGTTGTTGTTCTTGTTGCTCTCCAAAGAAAGAGATAGGACATGCGTTAGGGACCCCTGCTACAGACTGCAGACACAGCAACTTCAGCTTCCGTTAAAAGACTCACTGACAAGGATCACGTAGTTAGAAAAAAATGTGGGAATGAGGGCAGACCTTTTGGAAGTGGCAGGTTTATTTGTCCCAAACAATCGCATATTGAGAGGCACTGATTATGGTTAGCGTAGAACGGGATAGAGAAAAACCTGCTTATAACAAACCACCAGACAAAGGCTATGCTAATGTCAGTGCTGAGATACTTGGACCGCAAGTCTCGGAGAACAGATTGAAATCAAGCGGTTTTGAATGTAAATCTAGAGAAGAAAGCCATGTTCGTTGATGTGGTGATAGGGTTGCCAAGGTCAATTTTTCAAACTTAACGAGAAGCCTTACAGATGGGGAGGATTAACAGGCCGAGAGCTAATGCTCCACAGGAGGGCTATACTTAGTTATATTGTATTGTATTCAGGATTTTTGCTAAAAGAATAGATTTTTGCCACAAAAATAAGAAGGTAATTATGTGAGATGATGGGCATATTAATTTGCTTGACTAGTGTGACCACTCTACTCTGTACATATATATATGTCCTTCAAAATATCATGTTCTACATTTAAATAAATACAATACAAAGAGAACTGGCTACGAGGATGGATAACAGACATTAGAGCTCTATTCCCGGGTACGTCAAGATATAGAGCAGTGGCTAACCTCTTAGAGGGAGACCTTTGCTTAACTGGGTATTCAGAGTATGGGTTCCCCAAAACAGTCTCAGACAGAAAAAGACCACGGTAAAATGAGACCAAAAAGGATATTCACCACCTACTTTCTTTTCTCCATGAACAACCTGGGTTCTGCCCTGATGTCTGACTTTTTTCTTTTTTTTTGACCAGTAATTGGAGATTACTTGTATGTTCTAATCTTTGTAGATACCAGCACTTCATTAATCTTGAGCTATCAATGTGGGATTGTTAATTATTGAACTATTTAAGTGTTTGTGAGTAGGTACAGGACCTGGAACTCTTGTATTCTGTGGGAGGGATATGAAAGGGAGCACCCCTTCAGAGACATTCCTTATACATTTAAATATACTCATACCACATGATCCAGCCAGTCGAGTCCTAGGCATTTAGCCAAGAGAAATGAAAGCATAGGCTCATATAAAGAGTTTGCACAGACATTCATAGAGGTATGATTTGTAAAACCACAAAAGTGGGAATAACCCAAGTGATCATCAACATGTGAAAGGGTAAATATGTGTTTATGCATATAACAGAATATGCAGCAATAAAATTGAATGAACATGCAACAAGATGGGTGAATCTCTGTCTGTTCCCTTATAACCTGGCAGATCTTTACATAATATCTGGCAATTGTATAAGAGAAATCAGAGTCACATGAAGTTTAAGATAAGTTAAGCCAGCTCGGCGCCCATAGCACAGTGGTTTCAGTGCTGG
>NW_003852472.1:4308328-4323204 GCF_000181295.1 Otolemur garnettii
TAAAAAATAGTTCTTAACTTGCTAATGGTTCTTGATTGGACACTGAATTCTTGCCCATGAAGTTTTAAGTAATCATGTGACCTAAGCTGCCTGTTATGAGCTGGGCATCAGCTAATCCACTAAGCCATGAATTGGATGCAATCAGAGCTATGACCAGACTGCTGAGATACTTCTTTGGCCCATTCCTTCTTTTTGAATGTCAAGATTATATTTAACAACCATTTTGTAGAGTTAGGCTGGAGCCGTGTGATGAATGAGATCCATGCAAGCATTAATATGTGACTTACAGTATTCCATGTGGGTTTTTCTTCTGTCTACAGGGCTGGAAGTAAAGGACCTCAACATACATGTAGTTGTGTCATAGAAAGAAAGGGGCCCACATCCCACTGGAATGTGAATGAAAAATAGATTATGTTAACCCAGTGAGATTTGGGAGCTGTTCATAATAGCAGCTAGCACCAATTATCCTGACGAATAATTAACATTTGTCATCTAGTGGTGTTTATGGAACTAAGCCCAAGCAGATCCTAAAGATACAAGGAAATTGTGTGAACAAATGGTTCACACTCCCAGAATACCTCCTCCTATCATACTATCAGCCTAAGAAATGCTCAACATCTATAATCATCAGAGAAATGCAAATCAAAACCACAGTGCATTATCATTGCACCCCAGTTAAAGTGGCTTGTATCAAAAAGACAGGCAATAATGAATGTGGGCAAGGATGGGGAGAAAGAGTAACCACCACTATGAAGGACAGTATAGAGGTTCCTTAGAAACTAAAACTAGAGCTACCATATGATCCAGCAATTCCGCTCCTGGGTATGTATCCAAAACCATGGACATCAATATATCAAAGAGAGAATCCACTCCGTTGTTTTTTGCAGCACTGTTCACAGTAGCCAATAAATGAAACTAAGTTAAGTGACCATGAGTAGATAAAGAACATGGAATATTAGTCAGAGATAAAAAGAATGAAACCCTATCATTTGCAACAACCTAGATGGGCCCAGGAGTCATTATGTTAAATGGAAGAAGCCATACACAGAAAGATACATAGAACATGTGCTCACTCACGTGCAGGAATTAAAAAGTGGGTCTCATGAAGACAGAAAGCAGACTGGTGTGTACCAGACTGGGGATGGAGGGATGGGGGATGAAGGGAAGAAAACAAATGTAAATGTATTTGTTAACACTAAACAGTATAATAAAAAATACTAAAGATGGTAAATTACATATATGTGTTTTAGCTCAATGAAATAATTCCTCTCAGAAATGGCTGAGTAGTTTTTAGTGTAGAGGTCTTACACAGTTTTTGCTAGATTTATGCTTAAGTATTTTATGTTTCAATGCTATATAAATGACATTGTCTTTAAATTTCATTTTCTAGTTATAAATTGCAGTGATATATGGAATTATACATTTTTTATATTAATCTTGTATGTTGCAAATTCTCTATATTCACCTACTGGTTATTATAGCTTTTATTGTGAAATCTTAAGGATTTTCAATATGTATAATCATGTCATTCATAAATAAAGGGAGTATTACTCTTTCAGAAAAAAGAATAATCATGTAGAGATCTGGTTGAATGCACATTTTGATTCAGCAGAATAGAAGTATGGCCTGGGATTCTGCATTTCTATGAGATGCTCTCAAGCTGATGCTATCCAGACCACTGCTGTAGTTTGAATTCCCACACAATACTTATGCTGAGATTTAATCACCAATGTAGTAGTATTGAGAGGTGGGGCCTTTAAGAGGTGATTGGGTCATAAGGACTCTGCACTGGTGAATGGAAGAACAGATTAACAGGTTAAAAGAGTAATGTGTTAGTTATCCCAGAGTGGCATTAGTAGCTTTATAACAGGAGAGAGACATGAGCTAACATACTCAGCACCCTCACCATGGGAATGCCAGTGCATCTCAGAACTCCAGGAGAGTCCCCACAAGCAAGAAGGTCCTCCCCTGATACAGGCCCTCAACTGGGAACTTCTCAGCCTCCATGACCCTAAGAAATACATTTCTTTTCTTTATAAATTACAGTTTCAGGTATTCCATGGTGAGCCACAGAAAATGGACCAAGACACCCACAGACCATGCAAACTTAGCTGTACATTGAAATCGCCTTAAAAATTCTGATTCCTGGGCCCCTTCCCTGGAAATTTTGATTAATTTTCTTTGGGGCTTTGGGATTCTTAAATGCTTCCCAAATGACTCTAACATGTCATCATGTTTGAGAATCACTGCTGTAGTGTCACTTTCTCTTACATGTAAAATAATTATTTTGGCCTTTAGGTATTCTCTGGATTTTAGAGAATCTGCTCCATTCTTTTATAGCAGCTAAGTTAATTAGACCTAGTTTGGTGAGGTCATGATTGGCAAATTAATTATCACAACGTTGGTGAATAAATTGACCTTCATGGTAAATACAGTTTTCAACTTTGAGAGAACAATTATCGCAACAAATGGAATTTCCCATAACAAACATTCACAGTCAAATAACTGTCATAAGTCAAAAGTCTTTGGAAATATCTGTTCAATGTTTGCTTGACTATATCTGTCAATATCTATATCAATATCTATATCTATATCTACTCTGATCTTTTTAACCAAGAGATTGAAATGCTTCTTGTAGTGACAAGATAGGGAACAAGTAGATCTTAAAGTTAAATTTTAAAGTGACTCTTATGTAAATGTGCACAAAACCTCTAATGTGTCTAACCATAATTATTAATTCAGTGCTTTGATTTTTCAAAAGTGCTTGTTTCCAAAGATTCTGAAGTTTCACGTAAAATGGTTGCCAAAACAATTCTCATAGCTTCCGATTTTAATTAAAACCGAATTTAAGGTAATTAGAGACCATACTTGTTTATTTCCACTTTCCCGATTTGCACTTCTCACTCCTTCACATGATAACCCTGACACAGACTTGCCCTTCACTTTAAGCAGGTGGGAATCGCTGCTGCATCTAAGGGCTCTCTCTTTCCTGAATTGGGTGCATGGGCTTGTCCTACCCAGCTGTCAACTCCACTCTAGAGGAGAATAAATAGCAATCCAAATTTCTCATTCCAACGTTAAGGTCTCTGACAAATTTTCTCCTATCTTAATAATCAATAAATTACAGATTTTTTCTTCTGGAAGTAACCAAGACTGCTAAAATGCATTGATAGCAAGTTCAAAAGAAATCATTCAATGAGTAAAATGCACCATCGTCTTGGGTTGGAAATGAAGACATCTGCTGATAAGCAAGAATCTTTGGGAGGTCATTTTATCTGTTCTTCCGTGGCTAGAGAACAGTAGACCTTGACAAACAAATCAGAATTTAGATCTCACAAGCTGCATCTCTTTAGGGTCACTGTCTGACCTTCTGGATGGCTTTGTACATTGAAATAAACTGTTCATTCAGCATAACTGGCAGGACTGACTTACAGTTTGTAACATGTAAAAGTTGCTGCCTTAGACGGTTTAAACCTTCTAGAAAAGCACACTGCCATACAGCTTCCTTTGAGATCTCTGCAATAGTAGCCACTGTACAACTATAGAACCAAAAGTTGCCCCATGAGAGGCAAAATGGCATGATTCCTCTGGAGCACACACCAGAGAGATGTGGCAGGTGTGGTGTACAGAATAATGCCTCCCTAAAGACGTTCACATCCTGATCCCCAGAACCTGTGAATATGTTAGATTACATGACAAAAGTTGCAGATGGAATTAAGGTTGCGAATCAGCTGACTATGAGGTGAAGACTTTATCCCGGCCCAATGTAATCACAAGGGCCTTTACCTATGAAAAAGGAACGCAGAGTGAGGGCACTGAACAGGTGGGAATAAGAGAAGGAGTTGGCCTGATGTTCCTGGTTTTGAAGATGGAGAAAGGGGCCACAACCCAAGAAGTATGGGCATCTTCTGGAAACTCGAAAAGGCATGGAAACAGACCCCCTCCTCTAGAGTGGTGGTTCCCCACTGGAGACTGGTTTCATGGAAGACAATTTTTCCATGGACCAGGTTGCAGGGGGTGGGGAGGGGGATAGTTTTGACATGAATCTGCAAGCAATTGATTTATTATGGTCTCTGTGTAGTCAAACCTCTCTGTTAATGATAATCTGTATTTGCAGACACTCTCACCACCTGAGCTCCACTTCAGATCATTAGGCATTAGATTCTCCTAAGGAGCACACAGCCTAGATCCCTCCCATATGCAGCTTACAGTAGAGTTCATGCTTCTATGAGAATGTGATGTGATCCCATCTGACAGGAAGCAGCACTCAGGTGGTGATGAAGTGACAGAGAGGGGTGTAAATACAGATGAAGCTCACTCATTTCCTGCTGTGCAGCGCCATGCCACACCGGACAGGTCAGGAACAGGTACTGGTTCTTGGCCCTGGGACTGAACAGGTCATAAACAGGGGCTGGGGAGTCCAGAAAGGGCTGCAACTCTGCTGATGCCACAGTTTTAGCACAGCAAGACTTATTTTATTATCAGAAGTCTAGGGACTTCTGTATTATTTTAAAATTTGTATTATTTTAAGTCACTAAGTCTGTGGTCTTTTGTTACAACAGCAACAGGAAGCAAATCACCAGGAAAACAGAATTCTGGCCTTTTTTGAATTTGAGGAAAAGTACTTTTTCCAGTTTATTGAGATATAACTTACAAATAAAATTATGTATGCTCAAGGAATACAATGTGATAATTTGATCCACACGTTTCATGAAATGATTATCACAATACAGCTAATTACCATCCATTTCATATAACTATTTTGTAATTGTGTGTGGTGAGAATACTTAAGATCTATGCTCTGTAAATTTCAAGTGTACAATGCATTATTATTAAGGAATATCATCTTAAGAAATGTTTATGTGACTTGTATCACAGAAAATCCTTCTTGATACGGAAGGCTCCGCCTACCTTTCCCATTGTATCTTTTGTCCTCCTGTGTACACCTATTGCCTATGAAGTGCATTTCTTCACTCCTCCATCCTTCTTGTGAGCTACAATAAAATCTTAAGCCCCCAAGCTGACTGAATGGACCCCCTCCTGGCCAAGGGGATCCCACATCCCAGAAATACTCCAAAGCTAAGTTTCTGGCCACAAAAAGGGAGATCAGACATGAATCATGGTGCTTCCCTTTCTTCCTGGAGATACCCTGAGTAACTCACTAACAGGCCTGAGGTGACACAATCCAAAGCTAAAACCATATCTGCAGGTCATCAATTTACTTAACTGATCTCTTGAGTCTGGGCACATGTCTGATGGGTGGGTGACTTGTCTCTGATTAACAAACTTACTTATCTTCACTTAAAACATTCCAAGCCTTTAGACAATTCTTCATTTCTTTAACCAATTATAAATCCAAGAATCTTTAACCCCACCTATAACCTGTGAAGCCCTCCTCCTCCACACACACCCTGCTTTGAGATGTTCTGCCTTTTGGGGTCAAACCAATGCGTATCTTCTATGTATAGATTTAAGACTTTAACTTAGAATTCCTGTCTCTCTGAAATGTATACAGCCAAACTGTAACCACCACAGGGAGACCTCTTGCTCAAAGCTATTTGGGCTTGGCTCTCCAGGCCATGAAGCACAGGTTCAGCTCGGAGTAAACCTCTTTAAATCATTTTATAGAGTTCGGGTTCTCTTCTGTTGACACTCTGCCCCTGGACTGTGTGGACTGCTGGAAGCTGGCAGTTAAACACCAGGGGACCTTTCCAGAGCCAGCCCTCTCTGATGATTTGACTAGACCACCTCTTTGTGTTGCCACTGTTCTTTGAACATATTTATTCATGTATTTGGCCAAGTGTACCCAAACTACTCAAAATAAGTGACTGAGGCAAAGATCTCAGTGAACGTTTATTAAGCCAAAGTTTGAGGATGCACCTGGGGAAAAAATGCAAGCTGCAGGTGCATTGGGGACTTTTCTGAAAGGAGGGATTTGGGAATTTAGTATTGGAGGAGGGGTGTGAGTAGTGACAAACAGTGGCCATGTTAGGTTTTAATTAGTGCCCAGGAAATCTACGTTCTACTTTAGGATGAGGTGAATGTTTGAAGAGAAAAAGGGAATAAAGGAAGAATCAGTTATGCAGATCTCTCCAAGTGTATGGAGAGGTGACTTTAGTTTTAGGAGTTAGGCCTAAAGCTACCACTGGGCATCACTGCTTATGAGAGGCATCACTGCTTATAGGAATTTCCTTATTAATGATCTGTTGGGGTACACATCCTCCCTAGGTGCATGAGGCCTTTACCTTTCTGTGGGGATCTGGGCAATATATGAGGTCAGGCAATTAAGTTCAAGAACTCATCCTAGAAAAAGTGCTACAGACCTCATTGCTGAATATCACCACAGTCACCGTTAAGTACTCCCCTTGGGAACCTATGCACAGATGCCAGCCCTTGGTTTACCCTTCAAAGCACTTTTTCCAGGATGAGTTTGCAACCTTAATTTTTAGGCCTTATTAGTAGCAGCTATTCATTTGAAAGGGACGATTGCATGACTCCCCCTCCAGGTTTGACCTTTCTATTTTGCATTAGGAGCCCGGGAGCTCCTGAGAGTTTCATTCTCCTTTATATTTTCCTGCAGGTCTTTCTCTCTGACTTTGCCAGAAAAGAGGAATTGTTTATTTACCTCATGATACCCGGGTCACTAGTGATCATTCATTCTGTTTCTTATATTTGGCACCTTATACTGAATACCTACTATGTGCTAGCCACAGAGCAAGTATTCCATTAATGTAGCTATCAGCAACTTGAGGTGAAAATATCTTGGGATTATATGCAAAACTGTGATTGACTTCATTCTTGATTCATTATATAAGGACTCATGGCAGATTTGGCTTAGAGTTGAGCTAGGAGAACCTTGTCTGGCACAAGAAAGCAGCACAATGGAGTGATTAGGAGGACATTTTTGCAATTACCCTGGAGTTAAACATCCTAAGTAAATCTAGGAGCCACCACTTACTATGATCTGAGCCTAATTATGTAATTTGGTTTTTAGTTTCCTTATCTGCAAAATGAAGATAATAATACCATATGTAGAGCACAATGGGTTTTGTGAGAAGTAAATGAGATAAATCCAAAATGTGCTAAAATATTACTTTGGGTTCCAGTTATTATTATAACACACTATGCGTTCCTCTTGGCCTTTATTACTAGGAAACTTAAAGCTGTCAGTTGCGATCAGTTCTTGTAATTTTTCTTAGACTATGTATTGTCCTCATGATTTACTTCAATCCGTCCCCACTTCCTTTGTTAAGTTGGGATTCTATTTACTTTTAAATTGAAGAATTATTAACGTTTTGTGTTTTATTTGTATTATAATCTTCAAGTGAAGCCACCTCAGATATTTTCTGTAAGTAGGCAAAGCACAAATAATTAATACCTGATAGCGTTCAAAAGTAGGGTCTTTGGGACATAATGAGCTCATGAGACTGAAGCCTTCTTGAATAGGATTAGTGCCCTTCTAAAGGGAACTCCAGACCCTCATCCCTTCTGTCCTGTGAGGTGACAGTGAAACGTGGCCGTCTATAACCCAGGAAGTGAAGTCTGACTGGATCCTGAATCAGCTGGCACCTTGATCTGGGACTTCCCAGTCTCCAGAACTGTGAGAAATAAATTTCTATCATTTGTGAGCCACCCAGGCTGTGGCATTCTGAATGGACATTAGCAGCCTGAAAGGAATAAGATAGAAGTTGTTACTGAGAAGCGGGGGTGGCTGCTGTAACAAATATCTAAAAACAGGAAAGTGGCTTTGGAACTGAGTAATAGCTAGTGGGAGAATTTTTGAGGCACATGCTAGAAAAAAACTTATGTTGCTGTGAATGGACCATGAAGGGTAATCCTAGTGAGGACCCAGAAAGAAAAGAAGAGCTGTGGAGAAAGCCTCAGTCTGGTTACAGAATATCCAGGTAATCCTGAAGAGAACATTGGTAGGAATATGGATGACAAAGGCCATTTTTATAAAGTCTTAGACGGAGGGCAGGCAATCCTTCTTGTAAAGTGGCTGAAAACTGGCGGCACTATGTGCATGTCCTAGTGTAGTGTGGAAAGTAGAGCTTGAGAGCAATGCAATTGCGAATTCGTCTAAGGAAATCGCTAAGCAGTGTTGAAGAAGCATCCGGGATCCTGCTGACTGCTTACCGGTAAGTAGGAGAGAGGAGGAATGAATTGAGGAGAACACTTTGGGGCACAAAGGAACTAGAATGTAAAGATTTGGAAAATTCTCAGTCTGTCCATCTTGAGAAGAAGGAGAAAGCCAGTTTCGGTGAGAACGCTGTGTGGCCAAGCAACCATTTGATGAGGAGATTGGCGTAGGTGTGGACCCGAACTTAATCAGCTACTCCAGCAGGAAGAGTGCTGGAAAGAAAAAGGGTATTGGATTCTTAGGTTTGAGAGGGAGGAACCATAGGGCTAGTTGGCTCCAAACATGCACTATTCTTTAAGATGAAGGAAGAATGACTCTAAAGATGATTCAGAGATCACCAGGGCTACCTCCTTGGTTTCAGAGGCCAGAAGGTCTCGGCCCTAAGCTGTGGGGACCGGGGCTGCCCAGCAGAGCCCCAGGGGTGCAGCCCCTGCTGAGTACAGATCTTCTGCTTCAGAGTGTCTAGAAGGTGGCACTGCCACCCCAGGGGGGCTTCAGTACAGAGCAAGGAGAACTTTTCTTGAGACTTAGGATTTCAGGAAGTTTGTCTCATAGTTTGAGTTTACTCGGTACCTGTTACTCCTTTCTTTTTGTTTCTCCTTTCTTTTTGTTTCTCCCTTTTGGAATAGGAATATCCACTCTATGTCTGTCTCATTGTGTTTTGGAAGGTTATAACGTGTTCAGTTTTATAGGTTCTTAGCTGGAAAAAAATTTGTCTCAGGATGAATTCTACCTTGATTCTCACCATATTTAACTTAGATGATATTTAAATGAGACTATGGCCTTTGACTTTAAAGTTGATACTAGAACAAGTTTGAGATTCTGAAGCTATTGGGAGAGAATAAATGTATCTTTACATGATCTTGAACTTCTCAGCCTCCACAACTACAGGAAATAAGTTTCTGCTGTTTGCCACTCAGTCTATGGTATCCTGTTATAGCAGCTCAAACTAAGAGAAAGAGAATTGAAATCGCTTTTGAGATAAACTTCCTTCTGCAAAGACCCCAGATATAATTAATACTTACAACAAGTTCATGAATGAAAAGAACAGCTTGTTTGTATTAGTTTGTAGGAGTTGCTATAACAAACTACCACAGCCTGGGTAGCTTAAATAGCAGAAATTTATCAGTAAATAGTTCGGGAGACAAGAAGTCTGACATCCAGGTGTCGGCAAGCTTGGTTCCTTCCAAAGCTATGAAGAGAATCTGTTCCATGCATCTCTCCTGCCTTCTCGTGGTTTGCTGATGATCTGGCACTCCTTGGCTGTGAGGTGCATTACCCCGATCTTGGCCTTCACGGTCACATGGTGCACTTGCACGCGTGTCTGTCTCTGTGGCCTTCGTATGAGTATAAGGACAGCGGTCACATTCAATTAAAGTCCACGCTAATGACCTCATTTTAACTTGATTATCTCTTTTAAGACTCTATCACCAAATAAGATACTGGTATTTATGACTCTAATATATTGTTTTTCTTTGATGGGGGGGGGGACACAATCCAACCCCCTAACAGTGTTCTTGGGTTAGAAATAGTAGTGAAGTACAAATACTTGGTTCTGGTAATATAGCTTTGTGTGATTTCTAGTATGCGAAGAGGGTTAGCATTTTGACTCGTGCACTCTCTAACAAGTAAATGCTCTTCTGGGTTGAGTTTCTTCAGTGTAACTACAGGTAGTGGGTGAGATGATGTGTGAGCATCCTTTCTGCTCTGACATCTGACGTCCCTAGGAACAGATTGAATAGTGACTCACATTAAGGAAGCACTTGACAGTTTACTAAGCATTCTCAGAACACTTAATTCCTGTAAGAGCCATGTGAAGTGCCTATTATCCTCTGTGTTTTAATATGTGCAAAGAAATAAGTCACTTGTCCAGCCTTTTGCTGCTGGTAACAGCCATCTTCAGAGACTGCATGTTGAGCTCATTTTTTTTTGTAACCCAGCTCAAAATTTTGGGAAACCAAAGCCATACAATGTTTCAGGAAATTCATATCCATGTCTTGTTATAATAATTAATGCTATGATTTCAGTTTTCTACACAATGCCAGAATATGGCATTTGACCTACGTGGCCTGACACTGGAACACTCACAGAAAACTAGACCCTTCTGGTGATCTTAATACTGGGGTTGCAAAAATTAAAATATCACATACTACCATCTTCTAGACATAGTACAAAAGTGAATCACTTAGGGTTATCAGTAATTATCTCTACTATAAATATCACTCCTTGGAGGAATAAAATTTATTAGGGCTGATGGATTTAAGTGCTCAGTTAATTTATTTTTCAGGCTTGAGGAAGTGACTGGTTTATTTCTACTCAAAAAAATTAAAAAGATGTTAAAAGCTCATGCAATTCTGAGTATCTGAGAATGTTACTGGGATTAAAGCCAGGCCAATTTTTGATTTTATGAAATCTGCTCTTGCTGGTTTTACTGGATGCAATTTGGAATAAAAGTAGGCAACCTACTTTCAGCCAAATTGAAAGATAATCCAAGGACATTACAGTTTGGTTCCAAAATTATAATAACAACAGTCTCTATCATCAAATACTAACCCCTGAGAGATGCAAGGTCCATGCAAGGCACAATATGCAGTACAAACATTGGTGACATAAGGGCTTGAGTTCAAAGATTTAGCAGCCATTGAGGACATCTGGTCCACACAGGACGACCTGGGTCCCAGGAGCTGTCTGCATGATGTGTTGTGGGGATTTTGAGAAGGGACAACTTCTTGTGTGCTCTTGGAGTGGGAGAGAGGTTTTAATTCGAGAAGCGACATCTGAGTGGCTCTTCAAGGCTGGGTGGATTGTAGGGTGAGGAGGTATGTAAAGCAAGGGAGTTAACACCTGTTGAGCACCTGCTATTCACCAGGCATTGTGTTGAGGAGGATTTGGCATCAGTAGGAGGGAATGTCAGACAGGCACGAAGCCTTGGCTTGCTGAAGGGGGCCAGGCTTGGATAATGGGCCTCAGCTTCACTCATCCTCACAACAGTTACTTGGGAGTGAGTGGGGTTTCTGTGTATCCATGACCTGCACATGCTGGACAGGCACACTGTAGGTGATTAGCAGGAGTCAGGTGTTAGTGGCCTCCGAGTGGAGGTTTAGACAAGTTTTTGGTGATCATCAGGAGAAAAGAATTTTAGGATATACCACGTAGGCCAAGCAAGTGGCTTTTTAGTTGAAAGATTAAAAAGCAAAGGTATTCTCTCTCGAGACAGAGAGAGCAAGCAGTCTCAAAAAAAAGCAGCCTCGGCTCGGCGCCTGTGGCTCAAGTGGCTAAGGCACCAGCCACATACACCTAAGGTGGTGGGTTCGAATTCAGCTTGGGCCCGCCAAACAACAATGACGGCTGCAACCAAAAAATAGCCAGGTGTTGTGGTGGGCGCCTGTGGTCCCAGCTACTTGGGAGGCAGAGGCAGGAGAGTCGCTTGAGCCCAGGAGCTGGAGGTTGCTGTGAGCTGTGATGCTACAGCACTCTGCCCAGGGGGACAGCTTGAGCCTCTGTCTCAAAAAAAAAAAAAAAAGGCAGCCTCACTGGGATAAAGTGATTTTGCTTTTTTTTGGAAGTCTCACTAATTGAGGGAGGAATATTCTAGGCTAAGGGGTTGGATTTTACTAAGAATTTGGGAAGTAATTCCTAAAATTGGGTTTCCTCCCATTTTCACATTGTTTCTTAACTGTCATGATGATCTCAAGGGCAGAGAAAATTTAAAACCACAATGTAAATGATATTATATTCATAAAGTTCATGTAAGGTGGCAGAGATAGCTGACAAGCCAGCTGACGCTCGTTCTTGCCTGCGGTGATCAGCCCCCTCAGTTATTAATAGCTTCTGTTTGAGGGTTGTTCATTTGAGCACCTGCAGCCACTCTGTGAGCCCCTGCACCCAGTCTCAGCCCTGTCTCCTAGTCTCTTACTCCAACAAGGTGCTGGGACTGGAAGAAGTCAGGAGGGATTCCCAGGTGGGAATCCTCACTTTGAGCGAGTGGCGTGGTCTTCAGGTCTAGATTCCCGTGGAAACTCTAGGGATGCAGGACACTGTACTTCCTTCCATCTGGGAACACTCTGTGTCCATCTCTAAACATTCCATGCTTTTGTGGCTAAAGAAACTTTAAATATGTAACTGTGTCAACTAACTCTTTTCATCAACCACATTATCATTCCCTTGTAACAATCATGACGCTGATTGATTTAATCTGCACAAAAACAACTACTGTTGTTGGCCAATAGCCAAAAGCCACTGGGAACATCCCTGTAGTGAACAAAGTTAGATTTATCACTTGACACAGTGAGGGAGCCAGCACACCGTGGGGAACCATGAGACATCTCACAAGGACAGGAAACAGCCAGTCCTCTCATTCTGAGAACATGTGAGTCCATATGGAGTCTGTCTGTGACCTTACTTGGAAACATACAGATCACAACAAGCAGGTGTTCATAGGTTTGAATGCCTTGTGATAGACATCTTGGTTTAGGTTTGGTGCTGTTCGTTCCTCAAGTCAGAGAGTGAGCGATATATTTTAAAAAACTATGGTTTGTGTTTCCAGCCTTAATTTCCCCACTTACAACCTTGATGCCAGCAGGACAGTTCTCCACCTGGGCATTTACTCAGAAAAAGAACCTTGGAAAGGCCGAGTGCTTGCTCAATGACATGTCAAATCTGGGTCTGGCAAGGACATGATAGGAATACACATTGGTGGAAAGGCAGAACTGGACTGGTCAGAAGGGGAGTGGACCTGAGAAGGCAGATGGGGCTCATCTGGGGGCAACCTTGAGCCTTCATCTCCTTATGATACAGGGCTAGACAAGG
Organism: Otolemur garnettii; assembly: GCF_000181295.1. Taxonomy (NCBI): domain Eukaryota; kingdom Metazoa; phylum Chordata; class Mammalia; order Primates; family Galagidae; genus Otolemur; species Otolemur garnettii. The sequence continues at coordinate 4,321,278 of NW_003852472.1, forward strand.
GCTCCCATTTTCCAGGCTTAAGCAAACAGACTTTTTCTCTCCAAACTGCACTCTCTGAATACAAGCAAGATAGGAGAAAAGCAGTTTTTCCAGTATTTCAGATAAGCCAGGCCTCTTCTGGAGTGGAGACTCCCTGCCATTTTGCCCAGATATGGAAGGACTACATTCATTTGTTAATACACTCTTTCATTTACTAATCAACACTGAAGTCTGCCAAGTCCTGGCCAAAAGTAATTCTCAAGATCACCTTCTTTGCAAAACAGTATATAACCCCTAGACAAAAAGACCCTGGCAGGGACTTCTGGGTCTCCCCCGCTCTACCAGAGGCTCTGATGCCTTACCTTCCTTCTATTCCTTTCTATCTAATAAATCCTGCCTTATCAATGATCTCTGTAGTCCATGGGTTCATTCTTCGAATCTCAGAATTTCTGAGACTAATGATCTACTGCAGAAAGAAATTCTGTCAACACTTCTATAGGCGGTGTCCAACCACTGAAGGTGTTTGGGAAGAACCTAGACGTGGTCTGAGCTGAATGTCAGAGCTATATGTCCCAGGGAACTAAAGGATTTAGGGGCCAAGTTGGCAGACTATCATGATAATCAGAATTTCAAGACATTCTCTGAGATAGCTAAACTATCAGTATATCCTAGAGAAGAAAGAGAATGAACCAACATAGAAGCTAATAATCTTTACTCTGCCCTTTATGTTAGACTTGCTGGTGGCGAACTCTTATCCTCTTAAGTGAAATTGGGCTGTGATTCTTAACGCTGCAACAGTGGCTTTCAAAGCAGAGTCCTTGGACTAACAGCCTCAGCATTACCTGGAAACTTATAAAAAATGCAGATGTTCAGGTTCTACCCAAACCTATTGGTTTGGAGATTCTGGGGGCTGGGCCCAGCAAGTTGTGCTTTAACAAATTCTTAAGGTATTCTGATGCACATTTGCTCACATGAGAGATATGCTGGCGTGAAGTCTGCAAGTCCAGCAAATATTGAGTATGCATAGATCTTGACAAGCGTTAAGCTGTTTAAATAAAATAAAATCCCTTCACATCATAACAAACTCAGTAGCAGCCACGGGTTGAAATTTAATACAATACAATCCCTGCAATTCAATCCGGACTTGTTTGGCATTAAAATACCTCTTCTCATGTCTTTAGAAGTACTGAAAAGCACTAGGTACAATTAGAAAATTTTCATCTTATAAACTTACAAATCACAGTAAACTCTTTTGTTTTTTTCTTTTTCTTTTATGGAGACTGACAAGGGAGGCACCTTGAGAAATTATGTGAATGCTAATTGTGTCCCATAGCTTCCTGGTGACAATGTTTTATTTTTCGGTTTTTTACAACTTTTATTAGAGACAAGACCTTTTCGTTACTGTTTGTTGCCCTGGGAGTTTTAAAAGAACTGATTTTCTGTCAGGAGAGATTGGAATCAATTGCAGTCTTCCTTTCTAGATAGTGCTAAAACATTTATTTAAGAGTTTAGCTGCTCTCCTGGCCTTATCTGTATTCCAAACGGCTTGTCCAATGAAATAAAATTCATTCATGCCTCTGCTCCCTGCGTTATTGACAAAGCACACACTTTATGTGACTCAAAGCCAGAATCCTGTCTTCTGGGAAAACTTCCCTTGAAACTTGTCTGAAAGAATTATTTTATTACACTTTTTTTCTTGCCAGTTCAAGAACACCTGAATGGGAAATTCTAGGGGTGAAGTGGGCAGCAGTGGCTCAACCTGCACTAGAAGTTTGAAAAGGCCGGTGGGCCAGAATAAGAGGACCTTTTTCTTTGGCCTTGGGTCTTCATCAGAATGTAGAGGTTGAATTAACTGCTTTCTGGAATAATGAACTCTGTGTCTCCCCTCTTCTGGGAAACTTCATGGTTCATTTGCCCTTATATGTACAACAGCATTTTGAATACATCT
>NW_003852472.1:4324463-4328576 GCF_000181295.1 Otolemur garnettii
AGCCCTGGAGCTGCCCAGGGTGATGGAGAACACGTGTTTGTCATGTGTGGTGGGGAAATCGGCTTGTTGAGGAAAGGGTTTCTGAAGAACATTCTAACTAAAATAAACTGTAAATGAAGCAGTGCTAAACATAGCTACAGCAGGTGATTAGGCAGTCTGCCTGATAAATAATTAAGAGGTGTTTGGAATTAAGTGTAACCAAGTGACACTGAGCTGAGATCTGAAAGAGTAGATGAGTGAGGTAGAGCTTACTTTCTCTCCCGTGATTTAGGAGAAAGCAGGGGTGTCTAGCCCAGCATCCTCCTCCCTATGAGTCTACAGTCCACCCAGGGAACGATGCTGGGATGACCTGGCTGGGGGGATCACAGATTATGCTGAGCCATCTGCTTCTCTCTGACATTGCTTTGGTCTGACAACTCTCTGAATAAGGACTTTTGCCAATGTCTTGGTCCTTTCCTCTGCCTCATGGCTCTAGCTGACACCAGAACTTTTTGTCTCAGCTTCCAAAGTCTCCGACTACTCTTTGGCTTTCTTTGGGGATGACTCTTTTTAAGCACAATGGTCACTCCTCACCTTCCCAACCTAGACTAGGGTTCCTGTCTTCCTGCACTGTGTTTATGGAAAACCCCCACTGGTCATGACCCAGCCCTGACCCCAATCCACAGCAGGCCCCGGGGGAGGGGGGAGTTCAGGGGCTCCCTCAGGAACAGGGATCCTGGATGTCGTCTCACTTGCACCTGCAGCTTTAGGGACTTTCAAATCAGGAAATGGTGAGGAAGTAAGTCTAGTAAGCTGATGTCAGAAAGGGGAGCTCGAGGAGGTCCCTAAAACTAAGGAGATCCAAGCAGATCTCAAGCCGTGAGAACCAGAACAGTGAGCAGAGGAGCCACTGCTGGACAGAAGGCAGGAGCAGAAAAGAAATTCCTCTGGAATGGGACGTGCCTTCTACTGGCAATTGCAGGGGTCCGAAGAAACAAGTGTGAGCTCAGATGTGCCAGGTGTGTGACTGATGAGCTCAACTTACGAACACTTTGTACAGCTGCAAAGCCCTTTCTCCATACCAAGTTATGGAGTAAAAAACAAACAACAAGGAAAAAAAAATCCTGGTATTTCCCTCTGACAGTTCTTGTGTCATGGGGCACTGACAGATCCTTCAGCTGGCTGCTCAGAAGTGATTAGCTAGAGACATTGTGATGTCAGACCAGCCTAAAGAGAGGGGGAAAAAGTATTTTAAATCTAAGCTAATGTAAATAAGGTTACATTATTTAAGGTTACATCACTTGAAAATGATGTTCTAATCAGGAGCTATGTTCAGGGTTATGCTTTGAATAAATATAGAAAAGATAAAAGTTGGTAACAAAGGAATCTTAAGTTAGATTTAGTTGAGATTAAGGATCATGCTAAAGGAAAAATGTATATAATATTAAAATTTCGAATAAATAAATTTGGAAGACTAGAAAACTGTTCACAGGCAATCAAAGTTACGTGCAGTTTAAATCTTGGTTTTGCCACTTACTACCTGAATTGTTTTTGAAAAATTTTCCCCACTGCGTTCATTTTCATTTTCTTTTCTTTTCTTTTTCTTTTTCTTTTTTTGCAGTTTTTGGCTGGGGCTGGGTTTGAACCTGCCACCTCCATCATATGGGGCCAGCGCCCTACTCCTTTGAGCTACAGATGCTGCCCTTCATTTTCTTTTCTTTTCTTCTTTTAAAAAAAATTAAGCCAGGATCTTGCTCTCTTGCTCAGACTAGAGTGTAGTGGTGTCATCACAGCCCACTGCAGCCTCAAATTCCTAAGCTCAAGCAATCCTACTGCCTCAGCCTCTCTAGTAGCTGGGACTATAGGTGCCTGCCACCACATCTAGCTTATTTTATTATTATTTTTTAATTTGTATTTTGTAGCTTGTTTCTCAGGCTAGTCTTGAACTCCTGGCCTCAAGAGATCCTTCCTTCCTGGCCTAAGTGCTTGGATTATAGGCGTGAGCCATGGAGCCCAGCCCTCAGTTTCATTTTCTGTAAAAAAATATACTCATATATTCAAGATAAGGTTAAGATGATATAAGATAAGCAAATGTGGGGCTTATCATGTCACTGGTAGGTATTTATTTTTCTGATTTCGACTCTTAAAAATGAACTTGTTATACCCGGATCTTCTGTTAGGCCAAATGGTTGGGGAGGGTTGGGGTGGTAAACCTGCCAGTGTTTTAGGGCAGGAAAACTGGATCTTGCCAAGGTTTTATCCTGTCTTACTGCAGCATCAGATAACAAGTGACAAAGGGGACAAAGAAGGAGTGTCATCACTGGCTTACAAATCCTTTTGGCTCATGTGTCCAGGCTGGCTGACTCCTACTTTATATGTAAGCAAATGTCTTTCATAGTGAATAGGCTTTCAAAGTTTAAAACAACCATGTTTGTACATGGCTAGAAGAAAATTTCATTCAAATCCATGGCCACCCTAGGTGTCACGGCCATGCTATGTCTCATACTTTGGCTTCATGGCATTCCTTATCTGGGAATAGCATAACTGAAATTGTCAAAGCCTGAGTCGTACTGTTAAGGAAGAAAAAAAAAAGGATGTTAAATCTCTGTTACCTTCAGTGACACCACGGAGTTATTCTCACCCCAGTTTCTTAGATGGGCAAGTTAGCCTTGGAGTGTTTAAAGGACTTGCTCAAAGTCATAATGTTCTGATGAAACAAAAGCTTTCCGGTCCACAGTTGACCGAGTTAACCCTAGGGACCCAAGAACCAGGGAAATTGGTTTGACCGTCTTTTCCTACATCCCAAGAAACCAGAAACTCAGTTTAATTAGCAGAGGTTTAATCCAAGAGCCCAGTAAATTGGTTCACTTACTCATTAGGTGCTGACATTCAGGACTGGTGAACAGAGATATTACATTGGTATGGGTCAGAGAGGTCCATAGGGTTAAGCCTCATTTTTATAAAGGAACACATCGGGGGACAGCTTGGGGTTTCAGGGATGGGGGTTTCTAAAAGAAAGGAGGCTCAGTGCTGGGTGGGGGGCCAGTGAACAGTGGGGTCTGCCAGGCACAGTATTTGGTAATACTAATATGGCAAGAGGTTGCGGGTGGTGGTGGTGGTATGTGTCAGATTCCAGGGCTGGGGCAGGAAAAGTATTAGGTTATTATGTGTGAAATGTCCACTTTCCTTAAGCACTAAGTCTGACAGTTGGTATCTTGGACATTTCACTTTGATACTTTTTTTTTTTTTTTGGAGACAGAGTCTTACTATGTCACCCTCGGTAGAGTGCAATGACAGCTCATAGCAACCTCAAACTATTAAGTGATTCTCTTGCCTCAGTCTCTCACGCAGCTGGGACTACAGGTACCTGCTACAAAGCCCAGCTATTTTTTTGTTGTAGTTGTCATTGTTATTTTAGCTGGCCCGGGCCGGGTTCGAACCCTCCAGCCTCGGTGTATGTGGCCGGCGCTTTGGCCGCTGAGCTACAGGCGCCAAGCCTCACTTTGATACTTCTTGTTTCACTTTTATTGTAAGGGCACAGCCTTGTTCTTTCAAATGCACATTTTCGCTTGTGATTATCTTTCAGATATTTTGAGAGCAATTTTTGTGAAACCATGAATAAGTCAAAAATTTGTGTTATCTTTGAATATGGGTTTGAATGCAGCATGGACAGTTCAAAACATCGACGAAGTGTTTGGAAAGGATGTGGCTAATGAATGCACAGTATGTTAATGGCTTGAGAGGTTTCATTCTGGTAATTCTAATCTTAAAAATGAACATGGGGGTGACCTGAGATCAAGTCAGGCTGACTGATGAACTGAAAAACATAGTGGAAGCGAATCCATCTCAACGTGTGAATTAGCAGCAAGGTTTGATGTTACTATTCTGACAATACTGGGCCATTTGAAACAAATCAGCAAAGTAAAGGAGCTGGACAGATGGCTTCTCTATGAATTAAACAGGCATCAGAACAGGAATACTCTCGAAGTTTCCTTTTTTTTTTTTTTTTGCTGTCACAACATAGAGGTGAACCATTTCTACACTGTATTGTAATGTGTGATGAAAAATGGATTCTTTTTGAAAACTGCAAGCCTTTGGCATAAAGGCTGGATAATGATGAAGTATCAAGACACA
>NW_003852472.1:4329479-4337048 GCF_000181295.1 Otolemur garnettii
CATAGTTTCAAAGTATCCCTTCTGCAAAGTATTTCCTCACTAAAATGGAAAAATCATTAACTTTATAATCACTGGAGAAAAGTGATGGGTGCCACCTTAAATCAAGTGTTTAAGGTTCACATCACAAATAGAGGGACAGCTTAACTTTACCACTGGGTTTAGGAACCACACGTCTGCTAGGGGAACTAAACTCTTACTTGGGGAGCTACTTAGAATTGCCCAAGGCCACATAGTTAAAATGTAGAAACACAAGGTTTAAATGTTTAACTTTGAAGCCCAAGTCATTTCCATTTTGTTATTTCTCCTTTATCCTGTCTTGAAGGGGATTTTCTGGTCCATAAGTGACTCCTGGTGGTAAGGGGATTGGGCAGGGCAGGCCACGAAGCAGGAAGAGACAGATACAGTCAGAAGTCATTGAAATGCCTGGGAGGGAAGCCACAGGGTTTGAAAGATGGCACAATAACGTCCTTGCTTCTTGAATATGGAGATATCTTCTTCTAGCATCTTTATTTCCTTATGACTATCTGATTTTGAAGAAAATGTAAAAGGAGCATCTTGAAAATTCGTTGCCTATCATATAATGTACTGAATTGTAATGAGGATTTACTGGCAGACGCACCAAGTAACAAACTAGATGTAGCAAAAAGAATGGATAGTTAATTATATGGTCAATTGCTCATCCATATTTACACAGCGATATTACAAGATTATTTTCACCTTGCAAAACAAATCCATTTGGATAAATCAATATCATTTCCCAGTACAGTTTCTAATCTCTACTCAGGGAAAAAAGTACAGCAAACACTCTTCTCAAAATCATTGGTCAGAATCATATCCAAGAATAACCCTTAAAGAAAAAGTCTGGTAAATGAGTATTTGACGGCAATCAGAGAATGCTACTGAAGATTTTGGAGGTTCCCTGAAGGGGGCATATTAATATCCTTAATAGGATGTGATTTCTGCAGAGGTCTGTCTGACTAAAAATTTTTACATTTTTTAGTCGCAAATTAAGTCATTCTTTGCACTTGGGTTAAACTCAGCAGAAATGCCTAGAGAAAATAAATGTCCTCGACGTGGGCAAAACCAATGACTTTACAATTTATTCAAATGGTTGGCACCTGTGTACATTTTTCCCCAGCTATAGAGACACCTCATTTATTTCAGGTGGCCATGAAAAGACTTATTGTACCCGACTGAATTAGATAACTAAAGTCTGAATTTTAAAGACCATTTGAATATATAAATCTTTCTAAAATGTGTTATGAATTTCCCTACATTCTTCAGTGGAGTTTGCTGATTACAATACACTTTTCTTCTTTTTTGCTTGACTCTGGGTCTCATGGCTAGTATTTTAATGGACCATCAATGTGGAGGTGACTTGGCTGGGAGGTGGGGCTCCTCCAGTCCTGCATCGGGGGTCTGAGTCAGGCTATGGCCTCAGCAGGATTAGGGAACTCCTGGGAGGAAGCCACAGGCAGGAAGAAGTCAAACACAGCACATTTAAGGTGGAAGAAGAGAATGGAAGAATGTCTCATCTGGAGGTTGGGTCAGCACCTTGGTCATGCTCAGACAGAGGAACCGGACATGGGTCAGTACCTAAGTGCCGTGATCTCTGCTCTGTTCCTCCAGGCAACAGGTATGCTGCATCTGCACTCAGCATCCTGGTGTGCTGGCCTCCAGTAGCATGGCTAGTGAATAAAGGCCAGCGGGAAGCTGTACAGCGCCAGAGAGAAGTACACATTCAAAGTCAAATGGGCATCCCAAGGATGCTGTCCTAGAGATCCCCACTGTGCGGTACCTTCTGCATTCTGGAATTACTTTCTGCTTTCACCTTCTTCTCAGGGAGAAGAGAATGAGCTAAGGAGAAGTCGCAGAGGGAATGCAGACAGCATTGTGGAGATGGTGGAGAGTCTTCCAAAGAGACCACACACACGTGTGATCCAGGAAAGGCCAGTGAGGACACTCTTGCTTTACAGATGACATCACATGTTGGTCAGGGGACCCCCATTAGCACTCAAGGCAGGTAAAAATAATTCTCTTTTTCTACAAATCTCTACTACTCCATCTTCATTCCCACCCAAACCATAGATGACCCTGAAGATAGATGAGGAAGAGGTAACCAGCAGATCCAGCTGCAGGGGAAGCCTGACAAGCTTTGAATTGAATATGAGATTGCAGTTTTAAATATGACTCAATTGGACTTTTCTTTCCAGAAGATAACTAGAAAGCAATGAAATTGATCTGACATATTGTCAGTGATTGTATAAAGGAGAGCCAAGGATTATGTACGAAGGTAATGACTGGAGAAGAGAACAAGGTCATTTCCTTTGTCTAATTTCTTGAGTTCAAATGGCCGCATAAACTGGATTGTGTTTCTATGCTTATACTGGTTTGATTAGTCTTTGGCTTGATTAGAAAAAAGAAACATTTGAAATTATTAAAGCTCATTCTATCCATAAGGGAATTCCTAGGTGGCCACTTAATACCATGAAATGAGCAAGGACTTTTGAGCCATTTAATTTTGGTTCCGTTTGAGTTCTGTCACTTCTCAGAGATGTGACCTTGGGCAAATTCCTTCATTTAATTTTGCTGCAGTTTCCTTATTTGTCAAAAGAAAGTAATAGTATCCATTTCACTGGTCTGTCCTGAAAACCAAATGCTATCACAGATGTCATCCACACAAGTATTCAATATCTATTTGTTTATCATCATTCTGATAGAAAAATCTATACCCATTGCTGATCATTTATTAAGCTCCTGGTTATAACAAACTAAATAGGGATCATAAAGCTCTAAATTTGTATGATTTGTATTTATCTACTTATTTTTAATTGAACTATAACATACATTTAGAAAGTATGTAATGCTCATATGTGTGTACCTATTTTGGTTATCTGATTATCTACTGCGAAATAACACCCCCCCCCCACACCAAATCTTAGTGGCTTTTTTTCTTTTAAATTTCTGTGGGTTGATCGGATGAAGTTAAGTGGTTCTGTCTTGTGATCTCTCACTGAAATGCAATCAAGTAGTGGCCAGGGCTAGGGACATCTGAAAACTTCTTTCCTTACTTCTTTGGTGCTTGTATTGGGCTGATAGAAAAACTGGGGCCGTTGTGTATCTCTTTCTCTTTCTGAGTTCCCCACGTGGCTAGCTGGGGCCTCCTAATAGCATGGCAGTGTCACAGTAATCAGATTTTGTTGACACTGGTTTTCTCCACATCAGCCATCTCAAGAGACCCAGCTGGAAGTTGCAAGGTCTCAAAAGTCCCAGAATATCAATGCCATCAAATTCTAATGCATAAGCGAGTCACTAAGGCCACCTTTCAATGGGAGCCATAGAAAAGAATGTGCTGTCATCTTTAATCTATAATAACACCCATGTAACCACCATGCAGATCAAGATACGGAGTACTTCTAATACTTAGAATATTCCCTTGAGCCTCTTCCAAGACAAATTTTCTCTCTTCCTGATGATAATTACTTTTATGTATATTTATTTTCAATGTTTATTAATATCTTGAATGTATCCTTCTGAGTCTAATAGATGGCTTTAAAATAACTTCCTCCTTCTGACATCACGTTAAATTAATTGCACATAAACCAACATTATCATGGTTCCATTTTGTGATGTCACTCAACAGCCTAAAGCTTTGTATAATTCCTTAATGAAGATAAAATCAGATCCAAACCTCTTAGCATGGTTTTCAAGGCCTTCTACATGTACAAAGGAAAATATTTTAGAATATCAATTGATGTATGTTTTTGTTGTTTTATTTTTTTATGAAATCATTACTGTGGACGATTATGGGGTACAATGTGCTGATTTGATATACAATGTGGAATGCTTAAATCAGACTGATTAACATAACCAGCATCTTACTTATTTGTTGTGATAAGACATTTCTACTATACTCTTAATAGTTTTTTGCAATTCCTTGCACCTTGCCTTTATGTAGTCAAGGATGTCTATTGGTTAAAACAGAGGTTGGCAAATTTTTTTCTGTCAAGGACCAGATAGTAAGTATTTCAGGCTTTGTAGGCCACATGGTCTCCATTGCAAGGGCTCAACTATGTCATCATCATCTAGTGAAAACACACACGCTTATTCTTAAGTGAATAAGCATGGCTGTGTTCCAAAAAACCTTTGTTTATGGATGCTGAAATTTGAATTTCATATTAATTTTCATTTGTCATGAAAAATTACTTTTCTTTTGATTTTTTTATTCGACAGTCTACATATTTAAACAGAAGACTTCTTAGCTCATGGGCCATAGAAATATCAGGGATGAACAGAACGGATCTGCCACTCCCTGCCAGAGAAGCTAGAGAGGAAGCCAGATACTCAATGTCTGACTTTCAGCAACCACATGCAGGAGAGGAGACAAGTGTGGGAGGTGGCCCAGGGTCTGCCTGAGGAAGGAGCAAGTGTGGGAGCATCGGGGAGCCCATGGGAGCCAAGCCAGTGCCATGCATTTAAGTGCGCTCTAATTATTGACTACACCAAGTAGTAGGATGACCCCTCAACACCTGACTCCCCTCGGATGTCAGGCAGCAGTGACGCCTCTGCCTCTCTGTGCCTCTGACGTCACTCAGCTTACCCAGAGAGTCCTGGGTAGATGATGTGCCAGGATGCACTCAAGCCCCCAGACAGGCAGCGGTGGTGAAGCAGCCGTGACCCGCCTCCATGCTGGGATGTGGGCGGTGCTCAGTGGAAGCAGCTGCTTCTCCAAGCTGGGGAGACACTGAAAATCATTGCCACGTTCATCTTCCCTGTTGCCTGCTGCTTCAAGGTTGCACCCTTGAAAAACTTGTTTACTCCACATCTCCTCTTTATGCTTTTGTTCATGCTGGAGTACTTTCCTCTCCCCTTCTAAATTATTCCAACCCCAATCCTCATTCAAGTCTTACCCAAATCTCATACCCCTTATGAGATGAGTCTTGGATACCTCGCTACTTGGGAACTGATAGCACCCACTTCAGTTGCTATGCAGCTGGAAATAAATTGTGTCTGATCCACCTGCGTGGAGCACCTGCCTGGCCGTCTTAAACTCCCAGATCCATCTCTTCGTAATTACCGTGTGTGTACAGCTTCCTGCTGAACACTGTCCTCCAAGACACCCAGTAATTGACTCTGATGTTTCTTTTCCCCTGCCGTGCCCATGGGCAAGTTCATTTGTTTCAAAATATATTTTTAATTCATTCATTTCTCTCCATCTCTATCATAATCTAAGCTACCATAATCTCTTTTACGGCCCAGTCTCCTTCCTGATCTCCCTGCCTCTACCATCCGTTCCCCCCCAGCAGCCTGAGTAATCTCCTTAACATATAAAGTGGAGCAGCATGATCCAGGCTCTGCCTACCATGTCGCCGGGTTTATTTACCTCATTTCCTTCTCGTCTCTTGTTCCTGGTGCTCCGGCCTTCCCTGCCTCCTTTAAGTCCTCCCGCAGGCCACCGTGTTCTCTCCTCTGTCCCTGTGCATGCGTCGTTTCCTCTGCCTGCGGCCCTTCTCATGTCCACCTCTACCTGGAAGGTAAATAAATAAATAGCTCTCCCTCAGCCAGGTCGACCCTGTCCGGTTTATGGAAAGCAGCTCTCCCCTCTCACCCTCTCCTCATGTTCTTCCTCAGCCCCATATTTTGTCTTCTTTGGGTCACTTATCAGATTTTTCTACTTTTGATTAAATTATTAGTGTATGAATTTGCTTGGAGTATATTCACTGCCCCCTGTCTTTCCCACTAAGCTCCAGGGTGACAGGCACCTTGTCAATGTCACGTACCACTGCACCCTCTGTGTCTGTGCCTAAGTCACTCCGTTTCTGGGTGCTAGCAGGTGGACAACAGATACTTGTTACGTAAATGAGTAGGCTAGATGAATAATGCCCTCGGAAGGACAGAAATCAGGCCTTCCACTTCCATGACCCCCTCACCTGCCTACTACATTAGAAATATTCCGCAGAGGCTGGTTCATTGACCTTGAGGCAAAGCAATTAAGGTAAAGCAACGTGAATCCCTCCATTTTTTTTTTTTTTTTTAAATATGGAAGGCTTCACGAATTTGCGTGTCATCCTTGTGCAGGGGCCAAGCTAATCTTCTCTGTATCATTTCAATTTTAGTATATGTGCTGCCGAAGCGAGCACAATATGAATCCCTCTTTTCATAGCCCCGATCACCTCCTTTCCCCAAAGACCACAGAGTGTTGCTTCAAAAGCCATGAAGTTTCCTGCCAAGAAATTGACTTCCTTTACTTTTTTTTTTTTTTTAACCATTTGACATCATGTCCAGGTATGGCTGCGAGAGATCCCTCCTGGTCCTTCACTTTATACATAAAGAGGCTTCATTTAATATTTATGTCTGCTTGGAGGAAGAATAGAAACTTCAGGGAGATTTATAGACCTGTCAGTTATTTCCAGGCCAGGTGCTAAAGTACAGAGAAACACAGTTACGGAACGTTAGTGCTGAAAAGGATTCATATTTGGGGCTGAAGTTTTCATTTGGGTCTGCTTACCAGGTTCAGGGAACCCCAGCAGCCCAGTCGGCCTTCACAGACGAAGTCTTTGATCCTTGCATTTTGTTCCTGTGTAAGTCCAGCACCCTTTGGTCTAACACACTTTGTTTCTAATTCTCTGCTCATCTCTGATGTGGCAAAGTTCAGCGTACCTGGTTTTCACCATTGGTGTTCCCTATAGGTAGATGACATGCCCGCACATTTCATTTTCTTATCTCAAGGAACTTTGAAGAACCCTCTGGAAGACAGGGACTAGGTCTGGGAATTATCCCTTCCCCTAACCCCAAAGGGTGCCAGTTATTGAGCTGTGGTCTCTTAGCTCTAAACCCTCCTTTCTAAATTGTGGTGCTTGGGATAGGACTTTGCAAACCACCTTCTGTTCCACAAGTGTGCCCTTGTTAAGCTCTGCTCATGGAGGACACTATGGGAGAACATGGGGCAGGAGGGGTGAGGACGTCACAGTTGCCTGAAGTATTTTGTTCTGTTTAGATAAAGGAGAACATAGGGGAGACAGAAATAGAGATACAAAGACACAGAGAGAAGGGGGTGGGACAAACAGTCTAGGTCATTAGGCCATCCCTACAATGTGGGCGAGTCTAATACATGTTAAGAAGAATCCGCTGACTCCCACCAAAATGATGCACCTGCCCCAGTGGCTTAGCCGGCCCCTGGCAGGGCCCTGGAGACCACCCAGCTTAGCCTTGGTTGCAAAAAGCTGCGAACTTGGTGTGAATGACACAGAGAACTGGGAGCCCTTTCATGGAGCAGAAAGAGCTCTGCAGACTCCTTCCCAGGTATGACCAGGCAGAGATTAGAAGGGAGGATTTAGAGCCAAGACACAGTAGCTAAGAGACAATGGCTAAATGAATGACACAGAGACCAATGGGATGGGGCACAAATGCAAAATGGCATTTCCTCTTGTGCTGCCTCTAGGCTGAAAAAGATCTAGAGTGGTCACCAGAGATTAATTTCTGTCCTTCCTGGTAGAGAGAGGAGAGGGGCATCTTTACAAATTTAGACCCTACTCTTAGACAGATAGGGACAGGGCAAAGAGCTCTTGC
>NW_003852472.1:4337556-4338535 GCF_000181295.1 Otolemur garnettii
GCTCAGCCTAATCCTTATACCCAAACGGCATATTTTGAGGTGGCATATTCTGCTGCCTTTCAAAATGTCATCAAGAGCATCCCTATAAATAGAGAAACATGCCTTTGAGACATTCTTGGAGAATACTCTATACAGGATTAATATAAGCAGGGAGGGTTCTGGTTACAAATCGGACACAGCATGGACTGTGGCATTCTGGGCACTAGGGAGCACGCAGCTCAGCTTAGCTCTGTGGGGCAGAGGTGATGGGTGAGAATCTCTGCACTTGTCTGGGCTTAGAATTCATCCTCTAGGGAGCAGGTGAAAAGAGGAAGGGGACACTGCAGTGAGAAAGGGTCCCTCACATCTAAGGCACCTGGTAAGTCATGTTGGTATTCCAGCCCAGGGGCTATTTGAAGAGTCTGGCCATATATGAGTAAGTGCTGAGTCACACGGCATCCATGGTGAGTGGTTCATAAGTCAGGAGGAAAGAGAACTTGCCGAGTATCATAGTCGGCAGGAAATGGGAACTGGAAGGGCCTTGGCAGGGGAGGACAGGCAAACTGAAAAGGGGGCGGGTGAGGAGGGTGTAACAACAAACCAAGGAACGTTTGCCCTGGGAATTTAAAATCAGTTTAGTATTTATTAAGTTTGTACCCTTTTCTCAGAACTCTGCTAAAGCCTGTGGAAGGTTAAGGAGCGTTCAAAGAATTTATTACACATTCTGGTTGGGGACACAGTCAAGGCCGGGATCAAAAAAGGCAAGTGGATATTCTGAGTGGCAGTGATGTCCCTGCCAAAGTTGTAGCGGGCCCAACCAGCATGTTTTGAGATCTGTTCCAGCCACGCTATAGAACAAGTTATGGTTTGACTTCTGTCTTAGGGGGGAAAAATTCTCAATTGCAGAGAACATAGAGTTTGAAGAAGCCATCTGTGTTTCTTCGAGCTATCTTAATGTAGGCATAGCGCAAGCTAGTAGAAACAGAGCTGGACGAGAAAG
>NW_003852472.1:4338873-4339408 GCF_000181295.1 Otolemur garnettii
GAGAGCTAGGAAAGGAAGGGGGAGAAGGAAGGCGGTGCCGAGAAACGTTTGTGCGTAAACAGAAAGACATTGTTGAGTAAAATCTACTGAGCTTCATCGATACAATCAGACAATGCAGCGAAGGGTGAGGATGGTTGGATGGTGAAAGGAGAAGTGAGTAGTGGGAGAATATTTCATCCAGGGGAATTGACAGAGGGTGGAAGGACAAAGACACTGGCGCACCCTGACTATTACTTCTGCTCAGCGTCCTTGTCCATGTGTTAGTCAGAACACCAACCCAGCTATGTAACAAAGAATGCCAGGATTACCATGACTTCAATAAGACTGAAATTAGTTTTTCTCTCAAAGAATAGTCAGGAGTCCAGGCAAGGTGGCTCATGTCTGTGATCCTAGCTCACTGGAAGGCTCACTGGGAGACTGAGGCAGGTGGACAGCTTGAGCTCAGGAGTTGGAGACCAGCCTGAGCAAGAGTGAGACACTGTCTCTACTAAAAATAGAAACACTAGCTGGACGTGGTGGTGAACACCAGTAGTTA
>NW_003852472.1:4339680-4372728 GCF_000181295.1 Otolemur garnettii
AAGAGGAGAGAGTCTGCAAAGGACAATACTTCCCTTTTGAGTGACTGAGAACCTCTGTTCACATTTCACTGGTGAGAATTTGGTAACATAGCCCCAGCTGAGAGTCGTGGTCTGACATTAGGCAGCCATGGTCTTGCTAGAACTCAATGTTTCAATGTTTCTATTACTCAAAGAAGAAAGGGAGAATGTATTAAGTCTTCAGGGGAGGGAAAATTAGTCTCTGTTCCAGCCTGGTTCTGCTCACCTAGGGCAAGATATGTTATAGTTCAGGTGTCCTCAAATTACAGCCCGATTACGGCCCTCGGGTCATATGCAGCCCGCCAAGGACATTTATCCAGCCTGCCGGGTGTTTTTGCCACTGCTGCCTGTCCTGCTTAGCAGCCAACTCGTCCTGGGGCCCACAGTCTGGCCCTCCAATGGTCTGAGGGACAGTGAACTGGCCCCCTGTTTAAAAAGTTTGAGGACCCCTGTTATAACTATTACAATCAGATCAGGAGTGACCTTGGAAGATGTTCATTTACAGATTGGGAGCTGTGAGTCTAGCTTTGGTGAGAATGCAACCACATGGCCATAAGCACTAGGCCATCCAAAATATTTTAAAACCTGTCATTTATTTATTGCCTCCTAAGTGCAAGGTGCTCCCTGAGAGCTTGAGGTAAGTATTTTATTTATCTCTTCTTAAGAACATATTATTTTCAGAATCAAGGTTCAAAGCAGCCCTACCTATAATCTATTGCACTGTCTACAATAGCCCTATGGGATAGGAAAGGTTAATGCCTCCATTTTACCTTGGCAAAATAAGGACCAGAGAGGCTAGCTCCTCTGCTCAAGGTCACACTCCTAATAATGGCAGTGGCAGAGTTTGCACCTGGCACTCAGGTGTAAAGCCAACCCTCTTGCATTAACTGTGCTACTACTTGGGTCAGCTCCCTTGTGGTCAGGAAAGGCTTGCAAGGGCTGGATTCTTTGGGACTGGGTTTTGTATCACAGTTAGCTTGCAGACGACAGGTGTTGGGTGTAGGGCAGCTCCATCCTCTGCCAAAGAGGTTCACAGGTGGAAACATGCAGGGCATATTTCAGACAGCAACTAATTCTAATTTGCTATTAATAAAAACAGTTCAAAAAACATTTGGCAACAGACCGCAGGATCCAGTGCTATTTATGAGAAGGGTTTAATGGGAGAACGCTCAGCTGCGGCAGATGGATGCCGGCGGGGCCTCTCCAGTGCGTCTCACTCTGTTTTCCTTTGTCTTTGAATAAATTCGGAGGGTGCCATGTGGGAGCCTGGATGGATGGTTTTGAACTACAGCTTGTTAAAAGCAGGCGCTTCCCAGAGGGTTAAGTATAAAGGAGAAGTGGAATTACCCAGACAAATCCCTCTTGGCTTGGGCTATTTCCTCAGGAAAAGAAGGGCCTTTGGCCAGCTTGCAAACACAACTACTCATCCCTTAGGTACTGAGCCAGTGTTCCAAATGAGGCACAGAGTCCCTTGATCCCTCCATCCCTACCTTGGTGATAAAGAACTCTGCCTTTGGGTTTTAAGGTTGGCTGTACCATCAAGTGTGTGAGTAGGTCCCCTCATGGCCTTGAAACTTAGCATTAGCAGGGAGAGTTCAGCTCAAGCCTATAGGAGCCTTCATGGAGCCCGTGACTCACCAATCCAGGCTTCACTTGTCCACAGCTGACCTCTTATGAATGGACTTGTACCTCTAGGGGGAGATACAGCTCTCCAGTGCCAAGCCTTTAGGACCTGGGAAGGCCTCAGGGAAGCACATCTTTTTTTCTTGTGGATGAAGCCAGCCGCTCCTCCAAGCACCTTACTTTTGCATATGAAAGCCCCGGTAATTACTACTTTCATCCTTAAAGCATGCAAGTGACATGCAAAATTAGCACTTGAGAAGATCCACTTTTAGACCTTGTTGTAAAGCAAAACTTATTATTTGAAGATAAATCAATTTCTGTTGCCTGTATTTGCGGTTTCCCCCAGATGGCTAATTACCAAAGATAAATGTGTATAAACACAAGCCTTATCCCTCTCCATCCATCTTCCCTGCCTGCCTGTTTATCCAGAGGTTAATAATCACAATCCTGTAGTGTATTGCCATAGTAATGGTTTTGATGGGCCCGACAAGTTTATGACCTTTTATTACAAACAGAAGGACACACATTTCAAGAAAGGAAGGTCATTTTTAGAGATGAATGTGCAGATAACTAGCCTCTCTGAAACGGAGCCAATAGGAAAAAGAAAACAGAAAACAAAATAAGAAGAAGGGGTGGAGGGAAGCCCACATCCGACTGCACAAAACAAACAGCATAAATGTCATGAAAATCGGTTCACAGCAAAATTAAATAAGGTTCCTGCAAGCATTAATTTTCATATTTTCTGTTTATGCACTGTTAAAATTATTCCCTTGCTCTTGATTTATGAGGAAGTAAGACTGTGGACCATCATTCAGACAGTCACCAAATTCAGTTAAGGGCTGGAACATCAATTCAGATAGAACTGACTTCCTCTCTGGTCAAAGGGCAAGTGGAAAGTGATGTGTCTTTGCGGAGCAGCTTAGGGCCTCTGGGCAAGGAATGAGGTTAAAATTGTCTTCCTTCCTACCCTCTTCCATCCCTTCCTCATTCCCTCCCTCCCTTTCTCCTTTCCTCCCGCCTCCCTCTCTTCTCTCCTTCCTCCCTCCCTGCCTCCCTCCTTCCTTCCTTCCCTCTTTCCTTCCTTTCTTTCTTCTTTCCTTCCTTCCTCCCTTCCTTTTTTCCTTCCTTTCTTCTTCCCTCCTTTCCTTCCTTCCTAATTATAAAGTTATACACACTCATTATAACAGTGAATTAACAGAGAAGAATATAATCTGCCCCCTTCCCCATCTCATTCCACTCCTTGAAGATAAGCAGTGTGAAGAGATAACTAATTAAAAATGTATCCCTGATATGTGCAGAATAATGTTCTAAATCTTTTTACAAATACTCATTTTATCCTCATAAAAGTTCTATGGAGGTAAGTACTATTACTGAAACTACAAGGGGGTTTGAGCCTGAGCCCAGTCGCTCATTGCACAAAGATCTAATTATTGAGACAATGAGGATTGCCAAGGAAGGAAGGAATTGAATATAATGTGAAAGATGTCTTGTCAGGGAAGGCAGCCTCAAATCAGTCTCTCTGGTGAAGGAGTAGAGATCATGGGCTTTTAAAGGAGGGATCACGTGCCTTGGGGGAGGTTGTGGTGTAACTGACAGGGGCCACTCCAGGAATAGGGGCAACTGGTGGGAGATTGTGAGTCTTGGTCTCAGAAGTCTGCCCAGGGGCCTTTAGAATCTCAACTCCTTTGTCTTAGAGAAGATCCAACATTTCTGGGAGACAACTCAAAAAATCAAGAAGTTAATTAAGGGAAAGGATTATTCAAAAACTTACAGAGGTCACAGAAATTTGTTCATGAAGCTGGTTACACTATCATTGTTCCTAGTTTACAGGTGAGGAAACAGAGGCTCAGGGAGGTTACGTCACACGTGCAGAAGCGAATCAGAGGTAACAGAAAGAGGAGGGAATCAGGTCCCTGACTGGTGGTCTCCTTGGCTCTTTGCTGAAATGCCATTTGGTATCTAAAGCCAGACACTTTCTGGTGCTGGGAAGTAGGTGGACAAGCCAAGCTGACACCGAAGACATGTGATTTCCTGACCACTGTTCTGCTTAACATTCTGGCTTGTGTCCAGACGGAATTGTACTAAGCAGGCTTAAATGGCCAAGAAAGACTTTATTCATGAGTACTGCATGAAGAGTCAAGACTATTGAGACAGGGAATTGAGACTGAGCTCAACCCTGAATTTAACAGGAGCAGCTAAAGATTGATAGACGAGGGGTAGGATGAGGGAATCAATAAAAGAAAAGTTACCCAGAGGAACTTGATTAGGTAGTGGAAACGGAGGATTATTACTAACCCGGATGGCAGGCCAAGGGTGAGAAGAAGACTCAGAGGAAGCTAACTAAAGCTTGCTCAAGAAAAGAATCCTTGCCAGTCACCTCCTTGAATTGCAGAAATGCACAAATGCTGAAATATGCCCAGGCATGTAGCTCTGATCCTATTAATTTGCCAATGGCATCTTGTATATTTTCTGCTTTCCTGTGTATGTTTCATTGTTGTTCTTATTCTGAACCTTCTCGAAATCTTTGGACTTCAAGATCCAGTAGGAATCTACTCTTTAAACTCCCCTTTGCTTTAGAAAATGTATTTAATATGACAGTGTAGAATAGTTTAATCCCAGTATTCTAATTTCTTCCTTCTTCCTCTCTGAAAGTTTCTTATCAAACTATATCCTGACTCAATTCAAATGCCAAATGAAACTTTCAGTTAAATACCGTTTCTGTGGGATTATTATGGAACCACACCATCCTTCTATCTGTACATGGTTTGAAGTTTAATTTGCATTCATCTGTTCATTTATTCATTCACTCATTGTCTCATTCATTCATTTAATGTGAAAGATGTCTTGTCCCCAAAGCCATATGTAGAGGCCACAGTCTAGGTGCCCAGCACATAGCACAGGTGAGACAAAACCCAGGCAGGGGTTTTATTTCGAAGTTTATTCAACTTTTCATTTCAAAGTTTAACTTTCTTCCTGCTCAGGGCAGACATCCATGCTAGATGCTGGAGACAAGAGATTAAGAGGATGCTATCATCTCCATGCTGGAAGTGCACACGTGTAGACCAATGGAAGCTTGAGAACAATGTACTAATTACTCCAAAAAAGGTCAAGGGGAAAAATGTCAGGGTTCAGAGAATGGGAAAGGCATCAAAAAGAATCACTAGAGTGCAGGAAGGAGCAGGTGGCAAACGCAGTTCCGAGTGGTTGCACTATTGATGTCTTTAAACTTTTTTTCAGGAACCCACTGAATGCTTCTGAATTGCCAGAACTCCCATCTGACTTCCCCTTCCTTCTTTCCCGGCTCCTCAGAATGAGAACAACAGTGAAGCATGTGCAAGGAAATAAATACATCCCATAGCATTTGGGACTAATTGCAGGGTTAATTGTAATTGTTAAGAAGCAGAGGACATAAAAGCCTGCCTTGGCTGGTCCCTTTCTTTCTCCTTCTCTTCTACCTGAACAATGAATTCAGTCTTCTCTAAGGCTGAGTTAAACAGAAGGCTTTTAACTAGAGTTATACTAACCTGCTTTCTCCTAATTTAAAGAGAGAATGATTTGGAGATAGTCTTGATTTCTGCTTTGTTACCTGCTTTTACATTTGACGGTACCTTATAAACGATGAAGAATTGACCTCTTTCTCTATTTGATAAGCAAGATTTGTGTGACTTGGATGCTCATTTACTTTGGACATGCAAATGCCATTCATTACAAGGCTAACACAGGCAGTTGGAAAGTGGCATGATGTCTTTTTAGGGCTTAACAGTCATACTGTAGATTATAAGATGCCAAAACCAAACCCCCCCACCAGATCAGAATGCAGGGTGAGATCCTTGAGGAGCAATGCCAGAGGCTTGCCTGCCAGCAGATTCTGTTTCACTTGCTCAACTCTCTATTATGGGCTGGAGCTCATATAGTAACATGGTACAAGGTAGAAATGGAATATGTTTTTCCAGTTATCTATGGCTATGCACCCAACTAGCCTAAAACTTAGTGGCTGAAATAAAATCTACTTTGCTCATAAGTCTATTTCGTGTGCAGGGCATGGCAGGAATAGTTCATTTTTGCCCCACGTGGTGTCCCCCTGGTGGCTGGAACTTGGGTCTAGGATGGTCTGAAGGCTCCTCACTCACTGACAGCTGTTAGACCCCCTGTGCTGGGTGCTGGACACCTAGACTGTGGCCTCTACATATGGCTTTGGGGGACACATTTATCCTTGAAAGACAGAAAGCCGAGTAGAAACTGCACTGGCTTTTCAACTCCAGCCTGGGAAGAAGTCACGTAGAGTGACATCTGGGGCCTTTTATTTGCTAGACAGGCACAATCTATACTCCAGGGGAGAGATGTTAGAGGGAGAACCCCACCTCTTTGATGGGGGAACTAAGAAAGACTTTTCACACATGTTTTAAAACCACCACAGGGATTATCTCTAGAAACGTGGTGAATGTTTCCCCCTCTGATTTGGGCTGAAGATGTTGTACTGTTTGTTTCCGTGTTTCCACAGGCACCAGAGTGCTAGGAAACATCCCCGATGAGCACAAGCAGGAATGGACTCTGGCTTCTTTAGGGACCCCAGGTGACAGGGAGCCTCCACAGTGTTTATGTGCTGATGCTTCCGAACATGAGCACAGAGGGGAATCTGGCCCCTCCTCCAGCCCTCCTCCCCTTGCCAGCCTTGAAAACGAGCCATGGGCCTTAGCCCAGGACCCTTCTTGACTGAATGGGGTCAGATGACATGAGAATCAGAGGAGACATATGTAACATACACAGGGATGTCAGAGGCCACAGAGGCTCAGGAATATTCACAGACTGACCGAACAGTGGACTTAATCCGTCCATGTGGTAAGGGAATAGACAACAACTGCCCTGAGGGGCTACGCGCTGTGGGGCCTCAGAGGCCCCTCTCTTCTGTAATGACCCCACTTCCTACCATAAGTCAGCAAGGCCATTCGTGGACACTTTTTTTCCGTCAGAACATTCAAATCAGACCCTATTCAGGAAAGCACACTTATGTCCTTGGGAAATTTCCTCACAGTGGTGCTCTGTTTCCTGCCTGAAACTTCAGGACTAAAGTACCATGCCTTTGGCCCTTAAGGGCCTCTCAGTATCCAAGAGTGCGCTCTTAAGAAGCACATTTTTCAGAATAAGTGGCACCTCAGCAGCTAAGGGAATTAGAGGCCAATCAGTAAGGTCGAGGCCTGGAATCAAATGCACTATGGGCTAGTAGGATGCAGCGGCCTCTCCAAAGCACCAGAGAGGGCTGGTGGGGTGCTGGGTGTGCTCAGAGACCTGTGGTCCACAGACCACCCTTCTCATCTGCCTGTCTTTGATTCACAGCATGAAGTGCAGAGGCATCAGTTGGATCATGTTGCAGCTCTTGCCAGTTCTAACCCCATGGGAGGGAACCCTGAGATGTCCTGGGTTTTGTCTGCCAATAAAAAGCATGCTCTGATCTGCTCTGTGGGGCTCAGTGTCCCAAAGGCTCGGTTTGCCCCATGCAGTTCCCGAGCAGGTAAGGTGGAGTGGAGCCTTTTCATGGGACCTCAGTCTCCCGTGGCTCCCAACCAATGTCTGTCCTGCCTGCACTGGGGCCTACGCTGGGCACCTACAGACACACAGAGCCACAGTCTGCACCCCACACCCAGCCCAATCTGCTGTTTCAGTTCCCATGGCCAGACCTGACCTCTCTGATGCCCTCTCCGAAATTAGTCCTGGCTCCATTCTCTTTGCCTGAAATCCGAACCATTATCTCCCTCTTTTCTCTCCATTTATCCTAGAGTTTTAAATCTTTATCCCCAACCACTGCCTGGCAGCCAGCTTCAAATCTTAAATCCTGATGCTTGCAACTGTTTGTGTTGCCAATGCCTTATGACTCTTGCCAGCCTCCACTCACAGGATCAGTGCACCTTGGATCTAGGTACCAGCTGGATCATGTTTGAATTCATCTCTGTGCCTCAGTTTACTCATCTGGAAAATGGGGAAATGATAGTATCTACCTTCTAGGATTGTTATAGGAATTAAATGATGTCCACCCACAAAGTACCTATACAGTATCTGACATATAAAAGTGCTTAATAATGTTAGAAATCATGATTACTACACTGAGTGGTGGTATTGTTCACTCTCCCTAGATTCCAGTCCTGCCCTTTTAACTCTACAGAATCCAAATCAAAGGTAGAGGCTAATTTCTTCTGTTTCCCACTGCTCAGTCTTGAGTTCTGTCCCGGCCTTCCTGGGTTTACATTATTGATGAGCGCCTGCAGGTCTCAAGGCTGTGCTGAGTCAGAGTTTAGCTGGACAGTGGCCTGGTATCCCACCTACTCCCCAGGAGCTGGGGTTGCTTTGGGGTCTCTTGGAAGGGCTGCCCTGAGCTCACGTGAAGATGACATACTACCTGCGATGGTGGAAATGACAATGCAAATGAGAGAAATCAACTCGTCCAACCAGAACCTGCATCTAAAAGAGAAGACGACAGCGAGTCCTTTGAATATACAGTCCTGACCGAAGGCTTGCCAGAGATCAGCCTCGGCTGGAAAATTGAGCGGTGATTATAACAAAGAGTCGGAATGATAGCTTTAGTCACGACGCTTCAGGAGCTCCATAAAGATCAGCCCAAACAATTTAGACATTAAGTGTTTAGAGAGAGAAGGATGGTTTTGTAAAGGAGGATCTTGTTATTCCCTGAAAAGCTACTATGAAGACGTCAGGCATATGGAAATAACAGATGGGAGAGGCGAGCCAAGATCATTACTCTGAACTCTAAGTGTCATTATTGACAAGCGCAGCCCACATCGCTGGGCAAATGGATGTGCCTGAGAGCGGGCAGGGGATGCATGAAGAAAGAGAAGCATAAACCAGATTATTGCAAAACATCGGGGGGTGGAGAGAAATGGCGTTAGGATTCTGGCATTCTGGAAAGGAAAAAGGAAAAAATATAAAGGGTTGGGTGAGAATGTGAGCAAGGAAGATCCCATCGGCACAGAATTAATGGACTAATTTGTTTTTCACTTCTGTATCATGCAGTATTATCAGCATTGGGGGATCACTCTGAAAATCTGGTGGAAGCCGTACCTTCTCTTTCAAAAAAAAAAAAATGTCCTTATGTGTACACAATTGATTATGGGTAAACAGCATGAAGAATTCACAATGATGGCTCAAATAGTAGACTTCTCTCTAAGAGAAAGGTGGGGAAATAGTGAAAATTTGATCCCTGGAGTTGCAACATAATCCAACTGCTGCCTCTGCATTTCATGCTGTGAATCAAAGACAGGCAGATGAGAAGGGTGGTCTGTGGACCACAGGTCTCTGAACGCACCCAGGGCCCTGCCGGCCCTCTCTGGTGCTTTGCAGAGGCCTCTGCCTCCCTATGAGCCCATCGTGCATTTGATTCCAGGCCTTGACCTCACCTGGTTGGCCTCTAATTCCCTTAGCTGTTGGGGGTTTAAGGTGGGAAGAGGGGGCGGCACCTGGGGCTCAGTGAGTAGAGTGCTTGTCCCACATACCGAGGGTGGTGGATTCAAACCCGACCCCGGCCAAACTACAACAAAAAATAGCCGGGTGTTGTGGTGGGTGCCTGTAGTCCTGGCTACTCGGGAGGCTGAGGCAAGAGAATCACCTAAGCCCAAAAGCTGGAGCTTGCTGTGAGCTGTGATGCCATGGTACTCTACTGAGGGCGACAAAGTAAGACTCTGTCTCTAAAAAACAAACAAACAAACCAAACCAGAAGATTTTCAGGGATGACACAGACAGGATGCTCTCAGCTATGGCCCTGATACCTTGGCCACACACTCTGTGCTGTGTACAAGGAAGCCTCTAGCCCCACTAGTACGCAGGGTGTCTTGGGGTTAGAAACTCCCTGTACCTGTCTTGCTTGAGGGCTTGACTAAAATCATCCTAGAGGCCTTTTTAATTCATACTGTTGGCAGTGGGGTGAGATTGTCCAAATATTATGTCATATTTTATACTGTGGCCTCTAGGGGCCAACCAGCACTGACTACTTCCTGGTCATTGTTACCACTTCCCACCCATTTTTACATGCTATTTAAGAGCCTGCAGAATATGTAAGTGTCGTGAGAAACCTCTGCTCCCCAATCTCAGTCTCCAGTTCTATTTTCAAACTCTTGGAGGTGTGTGCTGTGAACACCTGGATTTTTCAGATGAGAAAACAGGGGTTTGGAGACACTGAGGAACTTGTTGATACGTGTATGTGTCATGCACTAGGTTAAATCTGGTTCCATCTATTGCTGAGTCACAAGCTTTTTAGACTGTACCCCCTCCCAATGCATATACTAATATATATTAGGAAGATGTATCCAGTGTTGTATCCCACATTTATTTGATCACATACAACAGATAACATATCTCTAGAAGAAGACCCTGAGAATCTAAGATTTATGTGCAGGAAGCTTATTAGAATCAACATCTATTAAAAGAAACAGGATTGAGCCAATGGAGAAGCCAAACTTGCCCTATCTGACATGGTGCTGGGGAGGGAGTTTGGGGGAGATGGCCTTGACAGTTGTTCCAGATTGGGATGAGGCAGCTGGACCTTTATTATGACCATACCATCTCTCAGAGTCACTGCATGAGGACCATCAAACACTGGCTTTCTTAGCAAGGGAGGGTGGCCTTGAATGAGGCAGCTCTATTTAGTGGAGGGCACGTTCTGGGGAGGTGACAGCTGGGGAATGAGTCCCAGGAGTAGGATCCAGGTTGTACATGACAAGATGCACCACAACACAGAGTCCTGCTTTAGGACCGACAACTAAGTTCACAAACTCATCCTAGAAAAAGTGCTACACATCTAATTTGTGAATATCACTACAATCACCTTTGAAGTACTCCCCTTGGGAAGCTATGTATAGATGCCAGCACTTATTCAACCCTTCAAAGCAATTTTAGAACTCTTTTTCTGGAACAACCATCACAGCTGTCATCATATAAAGTCTGACAATTAAGTTTGTGAACTTGCCACTATGTGCTTACGTTGGCAGCACTGTACAAACAACTTGGTAAGGTTTAATAACTTTGGTACATCAGTGTCTCACAGCTGTGTTTGTGTCCACATGTGGCAGTGTCTTGTGGAGTGGTGTTCATTATTGTTGCAGCACATTTTTGTGTGTCATTCAATGACAGTTCTGATGGTCATTCTAGAAAAAAAGTTTCAAAATTGCTTTGAATGGTGGGTTAGGTGCTGGCATCAGTGCATAGCTTCCCATTGGGAGTACTTCGAAGGTGACCACAATGGTCTTCAGCTATGACGGATGAAGCACCTTTACTAGGATGAGTTTGTGAACTTAGTTGTTATGGTAGAGCTCTGTGGAACACACTTTAGAGAAGCTGTGTCAGAGATTTCAGTTTAAACAATCACTCACTGGAAGCTCTGGGTCTTACCATGTTTATCCATTCAGAGCTTGGCATAGCAAACTGCAACACTACCTGAGTCTACCTAGTTTAGGCATGTTTAAGCACAGGCTTTATGAGACAAACTTGGAAAATCTGTATCTGGTATCTAGGAATAATTGACATTGAGTATCTTGTAGTGTAATATAGACTTAAGCTGGTTAGCGACAGAACTCAGACTACAGTAGGTGCCCTGCTCTATGTCAGTGTTATTCCCATTACATCTACTTGCCCTTGGTTCTGGGGACAGGGATGTGAGGAAATTATATTCAGGAATCCCTTAACCTAAAGGCCAGCCAACCTTGTGATTTGGAAGTTCTATTTTGAGACCAGTTAAAGGGAAGAAATTTCAGTTCACTACTCATTTGTCATTCACTAGGTCTGGGATGTCCCTGGGCAATGCTAAACTAACATTCAGTGGTGTCTACAAGATGACACACAGCATGTTGAAAGGTAAGCATTAAAGACCTTTGACGGCATTAGGAGAGGGTAATGCAGCTTCCCAAGAGTGATAAGAGCGGGAACAAATGTGAACTGAAGATCAAACATCAGCCCGCTACACAAGACAAGATTGAAATGGGACACCAGGCGGCCTCCAAGGAGAAGAGCTGGTGACAGAATCATTGCTCTGAAAAAGGCACATGACTGATCTCCAAAATAAACAGATGGACAGATCACAGCCTAATTTAGGTACTACTTTGAGGTGACTGCCACTAGGGCTTTGGTTTTTCCTCTATAAGTAGTTCATAGCTTTGCCAGCATATAAATAGAGTACATTGAGAGAAAGCTTAAAAGGACATAAAAGATGTCATAGCTTAATTTATTTACTTTCTTTATCAGAGAACCAAAAGCCAGAGGAGTTTATTGATTTGCCAAAGGTGACACAGCAAGTTAGTAACAGCATAGGTTGAGAAATTGGGGTTTTCTTACTCAATTATTCACTTACTCTGTAGATATCAGATATTTCAGATGCATAGTACCAAAGGGATTATAGAGTTGAATGGAGCACACTGGTGATTTCTAGAAGTCCTCAGTTGACTGGGCAGAGACCCATGAACAAATAACAAGAGGACAGGCTCTTAGAAAGTACAATTCAATGCATTTCCTCAATGCTAAATGATATGCACAAAGTGCTGAGAGTTACTGGCTAATGCTGGTTGGTTGTGGGGGGTATTGTACTGGATGCAACTGGTTTGCATCAGAGCATCCTGGAAGGAGAGACAATGCCTTTCATTTTCAGACTCAATCCTGCCCACATGCAGAATCAGTTCTGAAAAGAGCAGAAGGTGTATTAACTGTTTTACATCCAGAGCAGTTAGAGGCTGGAATTGCTTCTGTGTGTCTGACCACCCATGTTGGCATGACTCCAAGTAGCCCAGTATGAAGGAATGTACTAGAAGGAGGGAGTGTCACAGGGCTCCTTGTAGGAAATACCTTTAGGTCTCTATCTCTCTGTCTCTCCTCTCTGCCTCTCCAGTTCAGGACATAATATGGGCTTCTCTTTGTGTACTTCACTCATGATCTTGCCATCTTTGGCCTAGGTTTTTTGGCTTATTTGTCATCACGTATATGTTTATCAAGTCAGCTATGACTTCTGAGGATACACTCATATAACTATAGAGCTCTGGTGTGACTGCTATTTGGGTTGTCTATAGATTCAGTGTGTCTTCAAAAAGAGAAGGCAAATTCTGTTGACTCAGTTTGAATGAACTGCCCGCCTCTCTCCCAGGCAGCTGTGGTCAGAGCAGTGGTCAACGACTACTATGGTTGAAAACTCTTTGGCTTTCTTCATCATCAAGGGCTGTGAGTAGCATTAGCCCTGAAGTTAGTTTGGTATAACATACAGAGTCTACAAGTTGACCACACAAGGGACTCTAACAAACCTGTCAACATATAGAAGTGGTCAACATAAAGAATTGGGTCTACTATACTGATATGTACATGTGGTATATGTCCATTTTGTGAAAATTACATCAATTTAAGGAGGTAGTTAGTGTAGGGAGATGGTCAACCATGGAGGTTCTGCTGTATATCTACTGTTCATCAACTCTGAAATATGCCTTCATCTACAGTTTCCAGAGTTTAGGAAACTCCATCTCCAAAGTAGTTGTGTTCAGAGCAGTGGTTTTTTCCTTTATAACCAAGCTCTGAACTGCAGTGGAATTCAGCTTTCTTGATTGCCTAGTACGCTAGGCTGCTTAAGCTGCCATAGAAAAACATCACAGGCTAGATGGCTGACAAATTGATTCTAGTGCAGTTCTGGAGGCTGGAAGTCCTAGATCAAGGTGCAAGCAAGTTTGATTTCTAGTGAGGCTTCTGGCATAGGCTTGTAGACAGCCACCTCTCACTGTGGCCTCATGGGGTCTTTTGTCTGTGTTTGTGCTCTGCTGGTGTCTCTTCCTCTTCTTATGAGAACACCAGGCCTTTAGGATAGGGCCCCACCTATATGACCTCATTTAACTTTAATTACCTCCTGTGAGGCCCTATTTCCAAATAAAATCACATTAGGCACTAAGGCTTCAACATACTAGTTTGGGGGCATCCAAGTCAGTCCATAAATCTTATCTTAAAACTGGGAATCTCCCAGTGGTGGGAGTTCTTTCTTTCTGAAATTTTGCCTGTGTTCTAGGCAGGTTGCTACCAATGGGGTCACAATAGCCCTGTGAAAATTTTGGCCAACACTAAAATAGGCAAAATTAATCTAGAATAGCAGTTATCCCTAGGAGGTAGTGACCAGGAGGAGTTATGAAGCTTTTGAAAAGATTTTTTTTTTGCAGTTTTGACTGGGGTCAGGCTTGAATCCACCACCCCCAGTATATGGGACTGGTGCCATACTCCTTGAGCCACAGGCACTGCCCTGAAAAGCTATTTTTTTAATCGGGGTACTAGTTATACAGCTGTATTAATTTGTATAAGTGAAAATAATAATAATTAATAATAATTTTTATAAGTGAAAATTCTTCAACCTGAATACTTAGGACATGTGTCTTCTCTGTGTTTGTTCCAGTTATCTAGTGCTATGTAACAAATCATCCCACAACTTGTTGACTTAAGAAACAATATTACTTTTTCTCATGAATCTGCAATTTGGGCAGAGTTGGGCAGAGATAACTTATCTTTACTGCATTTATCATCAGTTGAAAGGCCAGAGACTGGGATTATCTGAGCTTGCTTAGTTCCATGTTTTATAATTAATGATGGCTGAAATTAAACTGAATTGGTTCTGGCTATTAGGTGAAACCTTAGTTGGGACTGTTGGCTGAAACACCTGCATGGGGCCTCCTCATGTGGTCTGAGACTCCTCACAACATGGCTGCTGGGTTCCTAGTGTGAGCATAGAGCATCAAGTAGAAGCTATGTTACTTTTTTATGACCTTGTCTCCAAAGTGTATTGTGTCAGTAGCCCAGAAATTTGTTCATCAAGACAGTCACAAAAGCCCAAGCAATTTCAAGGTGAGGAAATAACAGACTCTTTCTCTGGATGGGGAATGACAAAGTTTGGAAAGAGTATTGGGGACCACATATACTGCTGTGTCAAATTAAAAGAAAATCATGCTACAATTTTGTGCTCTAATAATAATCAAGGAAAATTTTGGCACAATAAAATTGGAATCAAATAACATAGTTTGGGAGAAACAAGTAGAGGCAAATAACAAATCAACTCGCCATCAAGAAGTCTAAGATTATGTCATGTATCTTAATCCACCCTTGATCTTCTAAAAAGCCTATCATAAAAGTCTGTGACATGTGACCATCTTACATGAAGTAAAAGAATAAATGAGAAGCTTACAGCAACCCAGATTATGTGGTAGACAAGTTATTGCACAGCGCTGGTTTAGACTTGTGTATTTTTTCCCAGTCATTTGTAATCATAGCAGGGAAAAAAAGAACATTATCTACAAAATAAGAGGCTGCAGCATGCAGGAAATGGAGCATGAAAAGGATTTGTGCTGTGATGTAGAGATTAGAAAGAACAACCCATGTGAATTAGTAAACGGCAAGCAGTCAGTACATTCAAGGGTAACTTCAGTGTAACTTTAAAGGATTTGTTACATGAAGAAACAGGAATTTTCCAAAGTAATATTAAATACTGACTGTTTTTATTCCCTAGAATGAAGCAGTGATTCCTTCACTGGAATGATGTGAAAAGCTTTTCAATGCCAAGATGAAGTCAGAGCTCATTCCCACTGGAACACTTGGATGCTATTCTCTAGACATTACACCCTCTTTGCTCCTCTTCAGGTCATGCCCAAACATATATGTGTCCAGCCTTGCCCCATGATGTCATCCAAAACCAACCCATCCATCTGTGCATTCTAGCTTAAAACTTCTGGCATTCCATCCCCATTTTTGGTGATTATCTGGGGCTCCTTTTGCTCCATTTGTAAAGTATTTTGGGCTCCAGGCATGTGTCATTGTACTTCCTGTCTTCCTCCAGTTTATCACGGTCCTGCCCCACCCCACCCCTTGAATTCCAGGGCAGACTTAGTTTTCTCCATTTTATCTTTGAGAAATGGATCTCTTTCTCTTGGAATTTCTTATCCTAGGCCACTTTCAATAATTACTTCATCTGCTCAAGGGCTGGCCCTTGGATCCCATCCTAACATCAGTCTGAGAGGTCAGCAGCACTCATCTGAGATAGCTGGCACTGTGTGGGTTGTAACCTGGTATGACTGAGAATGTGTAGGGTGTGAGATCAGGTGCAAACAGTATGGAAGCCAGTCAGGATAACGGCACTGCTGACATCTTCATAGGTACTTCAAGATATTTTGTAAAAATCTTAAAAATTGAAATTGAATTTTAATGATTTTCAGAAAAGAGTCAGGTATCGAATCTTAGGGACATGATGAGCCCCCTACCCCAAGCTTAGACCAGGCCCTAACCCAGCTCTCTCTTCCTTCTAGCTCAACTTAAGTGTGTGGTCAGGTCTAATCGCCTGTAACGCATTCTCTGCAACATAGCTTTTGCATTCTCAGTTAACACTTGCTAGTTGGATTAAAAGGCATCTATTAATCTCCTTTATCATTAAATTATTCAGACCTCAAAATTATATACTCTCAGAAAAAAGTAAGTATTGTCCAAATGGATTTACATTTTCAGTGCATTTCTCTCTCCAGTGGTGCCTTTTGGCACTGTGAGCATGAATGGAAACTGTGCATGGCTTCTCATGGGTGGAGCAGTGAGGCACCTCAACTCACCATCCAGACTCTACCCATATGGCTCCTTCACTCTCATCCTCCAATAGCTTCTGATCTTCTTACCCTCTGAAAAAGACAACTGCTATATTCATGATCAAGTTGGGTAAATTAAAGATAATTTCCTCTTTTTCTAAGCCAGCTGTTTCTTTAGGATCCAGACGGGGTGAATTCTCCTTGTGTCCTCTTCCCACTACGCCTCCAACCTACGCCCACCCAAGCTGAGGGTGGAGGAGACCAATCATTTACCACTTGACTTTTGCTTCCTTCTCTTGGAGGAGGTCAGTATTTTCACATCAACTGTCCATCAATTGCTTCTCTGTCAGCATTTCACCATGACTGGGTTGACCTCTCTTTAAGAGCCTTGCTACTTTAAAAACATAGGGAGATATTTGAGGACCAGGTTAAGGAAGGCCCTTGGATGGATATATAATAAGGCATCATCTGTTAATGAATGTCAGTTAAAAACCTAACACCACATTTTTTCATCTTTGAGTTCTTGGGGAAAGTTTTGAAAAGCCTTATCTGAATAAATAGCCCGAAATCCTTGGAGAGGTTGACAATTTAATTAATTCCTCAGATGGTCATTGTGATCCTATGAGGAGTAAGACACTGACTGTCTTGATTCCATCTTGCTCAGCTAAGGAGAGTTCATAATGGCACCTTCCTCTTCAGGGTGATGTGTTTTAATGAATGTATTTATAAATATGGAATGCTTCATGCATTTGTACATCATCTTTGCACAGGGGCTATGCTTATCTTCTCTGTACCGTTCCAACTTTAGTATATGTACTTAAGGTGAGAGCAGGGTGAGGTTTAAACAGAAAACAAGAAGGAAGTACCGGGTGCAGAGTAAACCTAGGAATGGCCTATGGTAGGTTGTCCTCTCTTGGAGCTTCGAGATGATTCTAATCTAGCAAGGAGGCTAAACAAAACAAAACTAAACAGCAAAGATTGTGCCATTAAACAAAATACGAGAAATTTCATAACAGAAGGCCAAACCCTGGATTGTGGGAGGTCAAAGGGAAGGAAAACTACCTGAACATGAGAGATTCCCTACATAGCTGGGGTAGCTTTTACTCTGGAGGTTGGAGAATGGGTAGAATTTCCATACATAGGGATGTAGCTAGCAAATTCCAGACTATGTATATAAAACAGGGTTTCAAGCAGAGCCAGTTGTTGTTCTGAACTACCTGGGCATGCCAGGGAGGGTGGAAGTCAATGTACCATAAGGACTGAGGAGATTCTAAATGACCTTTTATCCCAAGAGATAGAGGAAGAATGAGCCCATCCAAGAGGAGCCATGATGAAAGCACAGCTGTATGCTAACAGAGATTAATCTGTAGCATATGTAAGCAATTGAGTGCTGATGAAGTGGTAAGGATGCCACTGAGGAAGTCAGGTCAAGGGTCATGAGCTGTCCCAGTAGGGCTGTGTCCAGGGAACTTGGAGGAAGGCCCTTGTGGCTGGTGAAGACTTCATGTAGCAGGCACTGGGGCTGGCTTGGAGATGTGGCTGGAAGTGTGTTTGAACAGCCAGCTCAGGGTCCTAACTGAGACTGCATCTTAGCTATTAGCAGAAGCTGTGAGTGTAGGGGGTGCTCCTAGAGAGATAGTATCAGGGTAAATTACCCCAAGATTCACATTAGCTCTTTCCCTAGAAGAGAGAATGAAGGGGAATTGGAAACCAAAATTGTTCTCACCTTTCATCTGTCTTAATTAGGTCTCACACTTCTCTTTTTTTCCTGTGTAAAATAAGAAGAATGATGGGATGTCATGCAATGCCACTTTATGTTATGAGTCTTTCAGTTTTACACATTTTCCTTTTAAAAAAATCTGGGAGATCTTGCCATTTTTGTGGTCTGTGTGGTTGCTACCAGAGGCTTCGGGAAGCCAAAGGGTGGTTGCAGCTATGGCTTTGAGATGGATTTTCTGAGTACCCAGCTGTACTGCTATAACATCCTAGAACTTCTTTTATTCCTGCTCTTTTAATAGTACACACAATTCATGTTACATTCCAAACTGAAGTAGAGTTGGCTATGGTTTGAAAATTTGTGCCCTCCAAAATTCATGTTGACATTTAATCCCCAGTGTGGCAGTACTGAGAGGTGTTTGGGTCATGAGGGTTCTGCTCTCATGTATGGATTAATCTAGTCATGGATTAATGGATTATCGTGGGAGGTGAACTGGTGGCTTTATACAAAGAGGAAGAGAGACCTGAGTTGTCACTCTTAGTCCTCTCACTACATGATGCCCTGTACTGCCTCAGGATGCCACAAAGCATCTCCATCAACAAGAAGGCCCTCACCAGATGTGAGCCCTTGATCTTGGCCTTCTCAGCCTCTGTAACTGTAAGACATAAATTCCTTTTCTTATAAATTACCTAGTTTCAGGTATTTCAGTAACAGAAAATATGCTAAGATAATTGACACATAGAATACACAAGAACTGTTGCAATAATATTTAGTCCATAGTTTTTGCTGGAAAATAATGTATAAGACAAGAAACATTTGTGTTTTATGCTGACACCCTCAGAGTACCCAGCTGCCAATTCTGCCACTGATTCCTGTCATTTCAGGTGCCTAATTTTTCTTTACTTATCAAGTCATGCCTCTGAACATTAGATAGAATTTAAGGGAAGTGTTCTCTGCAAGATCCTTTAACTCTTAGTTATGAAACTGTCCAAGGCAAGTTCTAATATTCATGTACAGCATGTCTAGAAGAGGCAAGGAAAATGTATAAACCTTTGATATTTTATTTTATTATAAAAGCAAATGTATAATTAACTTGAAAAAATTATACATTAAATATCAATATGTTCATGTTCATGA
Source organism: Otolemur garnettii (assembly GCF_000181295.1). Classification (NCBI taxonomy): domain Eukaryota; kingdom Metazoa; phylum Chordata; class Mammalia; order Primates; family Galagidae; genus Otolemur; species Otolemur garnettii. Next base: position 4,358,746 of record NW_003852472.1, read on the forward strand.
ACTGGAATCTTCTGTTAACATTTTACCCTTTTTGCATTATCACATCTCTGTCATCTGTCCATTCATCCATTTATCTTATTTTTGACACAATGTAAAGTAGGTTGCAGATATCTGAACACTTCCCCCCAAATGTTTCACCCTTGCTGATTTTAATTATTATATTCCAGGCTCTGAGCTAAACATTTCATGTGTTATTACCTCATTTCCTTTTCACAGTGATCCACAAGCTTGGATCATCTCCATTTACCTATTTTCTCCACTGTACAGATTTGAACATAGGTGTATACGACTTTAAAGTACTTCAATAAATACAATAGAACTCATATCCAATGTTGGACAGCACCACAAGGCATAATCAGATTGTAAAACTCCAATCCAGCTATAAAATTAGGCTTGATTCTCACTGATAATAGACTGATCACTAAGGTTTGGGATGCATATAGCAAGATTTAGGTTGAAAATGGGTGAAAGAGGAAAAGCAATGAGGACAGAATGAGAGTCCGAATCTCAGGGAATCTAAGGCTGTCATTAGTAAGGACTGATATAGAATAACAACTAGGAAATCAGACCACGTGTGCTGGAAGTTTAGGTGAGGAGGAGAGTCTCTCTGTATTCCTTTCCCTTTCTATTCCACTCATCTCAAAATTCCAGTAATCTGCACTGTAAATCTAAACTGACATCCCTAAGTGGGATAAGTGATGCCATCATTATGATCAATAGGCAAGTACCAAGTTCAAGGTGCCCCATCAAAAACACATAAGGCTAGTTATCCACACTTTGGGACTGACATTTCTGTTGTGAGAAGCTTCCATGTGGTACAGAAAATTATAGCTCTCTACATACCCTTCGGTCACCTCTACCATCCCCTACATCTTCCCAATTGCCTTCTAGTTAGATGGATATGTATAAGGCTGGTTTTGGCAAATGGGCTGTGAACAGGAGTGTTGTCACATTCCATGCCCACGTGTTTAAGAGTTGGCACATGACTTTCCAGCAGACTCTTGCCCTGCCACACATATTATAAAAAGCCTTAAGACAGTGGAGCCACAAAAAAGAAAGTGCTAGAATCCCTGAGTCACTACTTAGAGTGGGCTTCCTTGGAAAGCTGGAAAATCTTCAGCAAACTTTGTGCAAATAAAAAAAGTGAACCTTTATATTTTAACCATTGGAATTTGGAAGTTTGTTTGTTATTGCAGCAAAGATTAGCTTATTCTGACTAATGCACTCTAATGAAGTAATGAATAGAGAAAGCCAAGAGGTGAGAGAGTACTCTAGGGTAGAGAGGGAAAACTCCACAGTAAACTAGGGAATTAAAAGACAGGACACACAGAGTCTGTAACATATTCAGGATTTGCTGTGGGCTCCAGGCTGAAACAACAGATGAATTTGATGAACCCACACTCAAAGTTGCTTTCCTCCAATTAAAAATCCAGAGAGTAATTCTGTGATCTTCTGAGGTGCTGATTTGCTCCATTCTAAACTTCTCCTTTCAAAATTGTTCCTTTAAACTCAGCCTGTCTTGTTGTAGCATAAGGTCTTCTTGTTCCTAGAATAAAAAATACAGTTGCTCACTATCACCCATAAAATATTGCTTCATTAACTTGAAGACTGTAATTAACTACATATCAGCCTTCTGGCTCCAGGCAAATATCCATAATTCCTTTAGTCTTTCCTCACAGTCTGCTTTGAACCTGTTAATCATTTCCCATGTCCTCTTACCATTATCAGTAGAAGGAAAAAAAATAAAAAGTTCTTAGAAGCACAGCACATGTGGCACTCTGTGAGGCACTTTGTAGATGCTCTCGCATTAGACGGAACCAGATTCACATGCAAGTACACATGAGCACAGGTGCACATGTGTGTGTATTTATGTGTGTATGAACAGATTTTTTTTTAAAAGATAGGCTAATAGTCTCGATGAGCAGAAAACAAGAAGATTGTTTATTCCCTAAATATTTCATATGTGACCATTTCAAATAACAAACTCCCCTGTGTGGTCTTTAAAAATGAGATTTAATTTGTCCCTCTCTAAAAATACTTATAATGATTTATTTTGCCAAAGTGTTGACTGCAAATGCAAGTCTGTTTGTAGAAGAAATTCCCTGACCCCTGAAAGCAATTTTATGAAATATAATTGTAGCAAAACAAACAAATAAAAATCTGAGAGAAGAATAAAGGGAGGGGTCCGGACCTCAATCTACTAAGCTTGATGAGATTTGTCTAGAGGAAAGCAAATGAAAGCTGTCATTAGGGAAAAAGAGATAATCTGGTGGCCTTGGGAAGGGCGTTTACTCCTCTCTAGGGGAGGAAGATGAGTAAATAATAGACAGGGGCAGATGGAAGGGGGGAAGGGTACTCTATGCAAACATGCAGCTGTGGCCACGTACTGCCTAGTGTGGTGTGTTAGGACAGCTGATTGATGCTGCTGTGACAAACTCCTGGCTTAGAGGCCTGTTAGGCTTGCCTGTGATTAGATCCAAGGGCCATTATCACCTGAGTACACTATAGTTAAGAGTCAGCTGATGAATTTGTTACCATCCCATCCACTCGATCAGTAGGTCTGGAGTGGGCCCAGGGATTAACAGTTTAACACCCCCCCAGGTGAATTTCTTGTTGGTGCCTGAAAGGAACAGAAGTATAAACAAGACTTGGCAATAATAAGAGGGTTGGCTGATGGCTTCAGTATTCCCTGAAGAAGAAAGAAGGAACTCTACATCACTGGGCACAATGGCACCTGTTAGGACAGGGGAGGCTGCAGCAACAATAGTAGTAAAGGAATTATGTCTTGGGAAGCGGACGGGGGTAGAAACTTCTGGAAATGGTACTGCACCCACAAAAGGCAGAGGCCCCTGCAGACTGGAAACTCCAAAAGGGTGGAAGTTGAGACAGTTTGGGATACTATTATTATGGCAAGTACTCAACAGAAATCGTTGAATTGAAGTGGAAAATAACCCAGGGACCTGGAAGCTGGAGGGAAATGAGAGCAGAGGGAGGAATTTGCTGGGGAGGGATGTTCCAACCATTCTGTGAGTAGAACAAGCCTTGGAATAACTGTTTAGTGCTCACCTCTATCAGCAAGCCTAGGATGGCTAAAAGAATTCCCCTTCCCAAGGGCCAGAAGCACCAGATCATGCGCTGACTTTAAGAGAAAAATTTAAAAAGTGAGTTTTGCCGAATTGCTTGAATTGGCATAGACCTGATACCAAGTTCCCTCAGCTGCTCTGGACATGATCAGCTCAGGGTCCAGCAGAAACCTTTTATCCTGTCAATCAACAACTTGACTCAAAATTATCCCCTTTCTAATACTTTTACCAAAGAACTTGACCACCCATATGGACAGTTTAAGGAAGTGAGTAATTCTGTCATCACCTGGTGGCCAATATGTGATTCTATTCAAGATCAGAACTAAAGATACTTGAAAATATGACCACTGAACCAAAACATCTACATGTTATCTGGTGAATTGCTATATGCACACGAGAGAATTGAGCAGGGTAGTACTAAGCTTCTGACACTATCTTTGCAGAAACAATTTTTGCTTTTACAGCCCTGACATTTGTAAAAGCAGAGGTCATCCATTCTGCTGACCACATAGTACATAGACGTTAGAGAGGTCGAATGGAAAAGACAAGGCCGTCCCCTCTTAAACCACCCATAAATCCAGCCTTCGGCTCACATGATTACTTATTCCTCTCATTTGGGCTTGTTAAGTAATTACTACGTAAATTATTAGGATAATGTAATATGCATGACTTTAAGGAATGACAAATTGTAGCTAACTTTTTTTAATTTGTTGCCATAGTTACATTTCTAGAAATTCTAAATTGTTCTTCTCTTCCCATGTATAAATTACCACCACCCTGCTATTTGTTTAGCTTTGATTGGTGAGACTGTAATTGCATGTCGGCAAAGTGTCTACAAGTCTAGTATCAAAAGTCTCACCCTGATTTCTCCTTCAATGTTCAGTTCATTGTCTGGCTGAGCCAAGGGTCTGAGTGGCCTCCATCAGAGGTTGAGAAGGCCTTGAAAGATAAGTCAGGACTAGGCAGCCCATCTTCACTTAGTGGCACCTTACTGACACTTTCTTCCCTTTGGCCACCCAATGGGCATTACTAACCAGAAGCAAGAGGGTATTGTGCAAACTCATCATCATTTATCCCATGAAACTAGACTCTCTTCCACATTGGGTTAAGTCTTAAGGAAAGGTGCGAGTATCCTGTTTTGTTTTCCATAAAATATTAAAGGATGTATTAGTGCCTGGAAGTTTGATCTACCCGAAGACACAGGGATTTGCTAGAATAGGGTTTTCTATCTGCTTGTGAATTGCAAGACTAATTTTTATCACCACACATCTTCTCTAGCTCATCTTTTAAAGGGTGAGCAGAGATACATTGAGTATTATGGGGCAGATACAAACAAAACACAAGCAAGAATGAGAAAGCTAATTTGCAGTAGCAGAACTCCAGGTAAGAGACACTGGGAAGAGTAGAGTTTAAGGCAAAATACATTAAATAATGTAAAGTGACATTTTATTTGAGTCATATTTAAGCATAATATTCAATAACATCAGAATATATAAAACCACAGCTATCAGAAATAGAAAAACAAAATTACTAGAAAACAATTAATGTGAGAGAAACCGCAATTCCTTTCGTATCTCTGTGTTTTAATAATTATGGCATTTGAATACTAAACTAAAGATTGGCCTTATCCATATCTATATCTGCTTACTTCCATCACATCTCTATGGATCTGTAAACCTTTCCTGTCTACAGAAAATTCACTTATTAAGCATCCATGAAAGAGCTGGCCGTACACCAGGCCTTGAGGAAAACTTAATAAATTTCAAAAAGCTGAAATTGTAGGGTTCATATTTTCTGATCACAAAGCAAATAATAATAATGATTATAAATGCTTAAAATACCCACTTGCTTGGAAATTAAAACAAAAACTATAATAAGTTTTTGAGTCAAAGAGGAAATCAGAACCATAATTACAGGCCGTTTAAAAAATAATGACAATGAAACAATGCTTATCAGCCCCCACGGAACGCAGTTAAAGTAGAAGTGAGAGAGAAATGTGCACTTGTGCGCACTGAAATTTTTAAACAAGAAAGGATGTAAATAAACAAACCGCACATTCAACTCAAGAAATCAGAAACTCCCCTTCCAGGCAACGGGCCCCTCTGGGAGGGGAGGAGAGAAAGAGTGGAGGTCTGGGGTAGAATTTACCTACTTTTTGTAATTGGCTGCTGGGTCTGCCAAGATGGGGGCAGGGGGTGGGGAAAGCAGGTAGGATGTAGGAAGGCTGTGTGCATAATCCCCCATCCTTTATGCTTGCCCAACAAAGCCCTGGCTTTCCCCCCACTTGTTTATTCAACTGGGATTTTATATCCTTTTTTTCTACCTTCCTACACATGTTCATATACAGCACAACAGCCTAGGGAGTGACTGTTCAGAAGGGTCTTCCAATCTAGTTGTACATACGCACAATCCTGTGTGTACATACTCTCATCGTAGAGCAACCTATAATTGCAATTAATAGCAGACACCTATGCCAGGCACAATTAACTTGAGGAAGGCGGCACATGTGTGCCATAAGCCTTTTGTAAGATGACAGATGGAGTCAAGAAAAATGATACATGTAAAGCGCTGATCCATTCCACATACTCAGTAAATGTTAACTGTGAGATCATTTGATTTTATTACATATATTCGTGCAGATAGAAAAACTGTAAAGCTCTTAGAGTTAATAACAGAGCTCACTCAAGTGACGGAGTAAAAGGCAAATAAACACAAATAAATATAATTACTAGATTCCATCAGTAAACTTAAAGCCGTCATGGGAAAATCCCACCTAGGAAAGTTACGAAAGTGAAACCAAACAGAATAGGACAAGGCAAGAACAAGTAACAAACGCGGTAAGAAATGTAGAAGGCCCATGTGAAGGGAAATATAGAACTTTATGGAGAAAAACATTAATGAATAAATGGAGACTCCTTGATGGTATATTTTAAAAATGTAAATTATTCACAACTAAATATATACTAAACATAATCAATAAGAATATTAAAGAGTTTTTTTTGGGGGGGGTATCTTTGAATCAAGTTCATCTGGAAAAAATAAAAAGATCAGATTATCCAACATCAGTAGCCATTAGGCAAATGCAAATTAAAACTGCCACGAGATATTATTATACACCTATTAGAACAGCTAAAATGAAAACCAGTCACAGCAAATGGTGGGGAGAGTCAGACAAACCAGATCTCTCTTCCACTGCTGGTGGAGATGTAAAGTGGTACAGCCACAGTGGAAAACTGTTCGGCAGTTTTTTTAGTAAAAGTAAAGAATCACTCTCCATAATGTCAACAATTGCACCCTTGGGCATTTATCCTAGAGAAAGAAGAACTTAACATTCACACAAAAACTTGAACACAAATGTTCATAGCGCTTTATTTGAAACAGCCCCAAACTGGAAACAATCCAAATGTCCTTCAATAAATGAATGGTTAAACAAACTCTGATACAATGGAATGCTGCTCAACAATAAAAAGAATGAACCATTGATACCCACGGAAACTTGGCTGCATCTCAAGGGCATTACGCTGAGCAAAAAAGTCAGTCTTAAAAGGTTATATACTATATAATTTAATTTATGGAATAGTCTTCAAATGTCAAAACTATAGAAAAGATTAGTGGTTGCCGGGATAGTGGTGGGGACAAAACAAAATATAAAGGGTGACATGCAGGAGGGAGCTCCTTTATGGTGCTGGAGCGGCATTGTATCCTGAGTGTGGCTGTGTTTACATGAATCTGTACAGGTGGCAAAACTGTATAGAATGGCACACACATGCACACACACACAAATGAAGGCAGGCAAAAATGGTGAAAATGGAATAATGTTGGTAGCTTAGTTAACAGTGTTATACCAATGTCAGTGTTCTTGGTTAATATTGACCTTCAATCATATAAAAGATGGGTGAAGGATTGGGTGAGACTTTATATACATGTGTACCATAATGTGTAACTTCCCCTATGACTACATCATTGCAAAATAAAAAATTTTAAAACAGGCAAAAAAACCAATCAGGAAAAAAGATAAGAATCACAAAGAATTATGAGATTCAAAAAATTAAGAAATCTAAAATAAGAGGACAGGTGTGATCCAGCACATCCTGGCAAATACAGAACATACCATAAAGCCACATAGTGACAATGTGCTGTGGAGTGGTGAGTCCATGGACAGGTCAGGGAAATGGAACAGACAGCACTGAATCAGGGGCTGGTCCATGTGGTCAACGGGTGTCCATGATGCAGCAGCCCACGTTAGAAACTTGGCTAATGCTTGTGAAACAAAATTTTTAGTCTTTACCTTATGCTATACTCCCAACTAAATTCCAGCTGTATGAAAGGATTGCAACTAAATCCCTTTGTAATAAAGTATCAAAAAAGAAAATAAATTCACGGTGAATTCAAACAAGTTAATTGACTGAAATACAGAGAAAGAAAACCCTTTGTATTCACAAAATCTGTGGATCAACTCATCACCAACTTCTGTCATGCAAACGTCATGAGCAACAAGAACAATAATACAAATATTAACAGGAAAGGGTCATTATCCTTATTTTGTTTAGAAAGCTCTTTTAAATCTATACAAAGCAGAACATCTCAGTGGAGAAATCTAAAAAGGACATAAGGAGACAATGAGTAAATAAAAACCAAATGATCAAAATTGTTCAACCTAGTAACGCAAGAAAGGGATGGAAAATTAAAGGGATTAAAAATTTCACTGAAATGAAACATAAAAGATCATTTTTCCTATTAGATGTACGAAGAAATAAATGATAGACCATAATGTTGGGAAGGGTATGACGAGAGTGTAGTTCTCCAAACAGCTGAGGAGAATATAAATGGATAGCGATTCTGAAAAGCTTTCTGGCAATATGTGTGATGATCTTTTAAATTGTTTATGTCCTTGGCACAGTGATTTAATGCTGAATAATCTATCTCGAGAAAATAATCAAAGAGGTGGACAAAGATGTATGAACAAAGCTATTCATATTTCTCTATTATTAATAAGCTAGGAAAAAATTAGAGAGAAACTAAATGTTCAACAGTAGAAGAACTGTTCAACTGTGGCCTGCTCGTATAATAGGTACAGCTACTAAAGATCAGGTTTTTAAGGATTGTGTAGTAATAGGGGAAGACATTTGCATTGAAATAGGACACTTGCCACTCAGAATCAAGGCTCATACAAAGTGGGGTAGTATTTGCATATAACCCACACGTCCTATACCTTAAGGCTCCTTTATGTTATTTGCATATAACACGCATCCTATACTTTGAGTCATCTCTAGATCACTTATAACACTAATACAATGTAAATGCTATGTAAATAGTTATTGCATTACGTTTTAATCTGTATTATTTTTAATCATACCTTTATTTACTTATTTTTGACTATTTTCTTAATGGTAAATGTCTGCATTTACTTTTAAAAGCTTAGCCCTTACTAAGCATTTTTGAACAAAAGCTAATAAGAATCATTTGCCACACAGACATTATGTAATTTAAATTTAAGCCAACGTTGAAAGCTAAAAACTGGCAAAAATATAAAGCAAGACACTGCTATGAGTTAATTAAACTGCTTTCTATCACTGAATAGACGGCATTGCGAATGACACAAGCATATTGACTATAACCCCCCCCAGAATCGTTCAGGATTTAATCTGAAAGACTAGTGTTAAGAATGACATGCACTTTGTGACTTCCTTTACTAGTTTTGATCTGAAGTTATGGAGGGCTGAGTAAACGCGACAGAAGACGTAAAACGTCAAATGAAGATACATGCAAACGTATATACCCCCCACCCCTATACACATACTGCTATGCTCCAAATGTTTGTGTCTCCCCCCACCCAAAGTCACACGTTAAACTCTAACTCCCAGTGCAATGGTATTAAGAGGTGAGGCTTTTGGGAGATGACTAGGCTATAAAGGCTCCACCCACATGAATGGTATTAGTACCCTTATAAGAGAAACCCCTTCTGCCACCTGAGGATACAGCAAGAAGTTGCCATCTATGAAGCAGAGAGTAAGTTCTCACCTGACACTGAGTCTGCTGGTGCCTTGATCTTGGACTTCCCAGTAGCCAGAACTGTGAGCAATAAATTCCTGTTGATTATAAGCTACCTGGTCTCAGGTATGTTGTTATAGGGGCCCAAATGGACTAAAACACATACATACATATGCTCATCTGCCTACGCACACATGCTCATACGGACACGAGGCTTGAATAGAAAACATCGGAATATTTAGATTGAGGGTATTGCTCTGTGGCAGTGACTTTTTAATTTCTTCTTTTAAGTATTCTACTAATATTATAAAATAAGAATAATTATCTTCCCCATCAGAAGGAGAAGCAGGCATTCTTTAACTGCATGAACAATGACCAAGGAAGATCGCAAGCTTGTTGGGTCAGATTTAGAACAAAATTAATTAAAAATAGATTCAGTCTGCATGTACTGATTAGTTCCTGCATGCCGTATCTTGGGCTAAGGCCTCTTTTCTAACATACCCATTTCACATTCTGATCTGCAAGAAAGGCACTTCCCCTGATGTATGTAACATAAATACAGTTTCAGGTAGGTTAAGTGGCTGACTCATTATACCCAGTAGGCAGGTGAGAAAGCAGGAACCTGACCCAGTTGTGTTAATTCTGGTGCCCTTCCCACCACAGCATGACTCTTTCCTCAGATGTTTGCTCAGGCACATGTGGTCCTGTTACAGCTGGCATGCCTCAACCCAGTGGACGGGAGTGAAATTATTAGCTCCATTAAAAAGAAAAGGTGGTTTGATGAAAACTTTACTACCAGAAATAAACAAAGTGTTTAGAGCCCAGTCTCGCAGACATACATGAACTTAGAAGCATCAGTCTTACTGATGATTTGTAAAAGCAGCATCAATTTAAACCTTTATTCTTCTGCTGCTTCGGTTTATAAAAACAAAGCCAGAACTCAGCCATGGCCAGGAACAGGGCAGTGGTATTGTAGGTCTGGCATTCCTACAAAATGCAGCCATGGGTATTGGGAATGTCAGACCAAAGGGCAATACAAATGGAGGAAGGGCAAAGGCATTTGTCGTTACTTCTTGTGCCTAAACTGATCCTCCTTTGCACCTGAAAGTCAGTGCTTTCCAGTTGTGTTTTCTCTATGTTCACCTCTGTCCTGAACCTGTGACACTATGGCCCTCAAGGAGGGAGACACATGCCCTGCAAAGGATATGCCTCATAGAAGAAAAGAAGGCCTGGCAAGACATCAATGTGAACGTCTCTCAAGCATTAATGCCTGGGGGAAATGACCCAGTAGAACACCTTGGTTTGGGGGAGCAAGAGATTTGGTGTGGTAGTTTGAAAACTATGTCTGCAAAGTTTATGCCATGCTTCCTATAAAGAGGAGGGGTTTTTGTCTGCTCCCCTCGAACTTGGGCAGGCATTGATGATTACACCTGTGAACAGAATGTGGCAGAGTGATGCTGCTTCATTTGATAGACTGAATTAGAGAAGGTCAAATATCTCCTGCAAAGCTTCTTGGAATATTTGCTTTGAAGTCCTGAGCTTCCATGGAAGAGATTAGGCTGGAGAGCCCATGTGAAGTGATGAGAAAGAGAGAGGGAGAATGGAAGGGAGGGAGAGATAGAGAGAGAGAGAGAGAGAGAGAGAGAGACTGACCCAGCGTGAACATAGTCTGACTGCAACCTCAGGGGAAAACCATCTAGCTGAGCCCAGCCAACTCTTAGAACTATAAGTGATCATAAGAAAATAATTGCTCTTGTTTTTCTGCCAGTAAGGTCTGGGGTTATTTGTTACACAGCAAGAGATAACGGAAACATCTGGATTCTGCCACCTGCAAACACTGGGATATAACCACGCCACACGGTTCTCTGCCACCTCTCTTCCTTCATTTGTAAAAGGCAAATGACAATGTTACCTCCCATTAAATATTGTTCTGAATTGTGTATGAGCTCATGTGTGTGGCATCTTTGGTAAACTATAGGAACCTCAGCTCATGTGGACAGTTATTTGGAGCTGCACCTCTTCTTGAGGAAGCCTATCCCCAGTGGGACGCCAGGAAAAAGAGCTTCCTTATGAATTCACATCAATACCTACCTCACTGGCACAAAGCAGAGCTTCCCTGACAGCATCGTGCTAGGAGAATATTCATTTCAATTTTCAGAAAGCACATAATGTGTGTAATTTCTAATAGAGTCCAGAGAAATGTGTCTGAAAACGTCTTGCTGCCCCGAGTAATTATGCTTTGGCTGACTTTTGCTCACGAAGTACCTTTCCTTCTCCTCTTAGTCACTTCTTGATGTTGAGGACCCACACTGAATGCAGTCTGCTTATCTTGAGTTGCTATGTGTTCAGGAACAGCAGAGGAGCAGCAGCTCTCTGTGGCAGGTGGCTGCCCCTCTTAGGTGCGTTGTCTGCAGCAGGAACTTCCCAAGAGCTTTCTCCTGTGTCTTCCCTGGAGGCCTTGTGTCTTCTCTCCCCTAGAGGTCAGCGGAAGATTCAGGTGGGAGGGAAGCAGGCTCACAGAGAAGGTGGAGGCCGGCGGGGCTTTTGTGGGTGAATTGATGCGTTTCTGCTCAGCAGGTATTGACACTTTTCTCCTCTCTCTTCTCCAGGCCTTGTAGCTACCTCCTCTGAGTCTAATGAGGGTGGCGAGGCCCTGACCCTGGTGTAATGTGAGCCCTTGGAGTGACGGACTCCGGCCTAATCAAGCCCCTGTCTTTAGGATGATAATAATAGAGAAATATAAATTTATCAGGCCAATGGTCAAAGACACAGGCCTTTTTTTACATCCTTCCCGAATGTGGTGTATACAATTTCAAGTGTTTGGCAGATGCTATTTGCCAAATGAGGCTGGAAGTTGTGGTGTAGTAGCTGCCTATTAACTCCCTGTCAAAGATGAACGTTTTTCCTTCTGTTTTTCCTTCCACAGGTTTTTTCTCACCAGATTCTAGCAGGGGATTAGCATTCTTTTGCCATCCTCTATATTTTCCTTCCCTCTCCCCACCCTCTTTTCTGGCCCTTTTTCTCTGCATCCCAAGTTTATCTGCTTTTAACAAGGATTTGACTCCAGCAGAAGCCTGGAGAGCGCAGAATGAGCTCCCTGACCAGCCACACGTTTTGCCCAATGATAAGTGACATCCACAGCCATCTCTCCAGGTCAAAATGAAATTTAATTCAACATTTCTTCCCATCCTTTATGTTTGTCAAAATTAACAATAACGTCATTATCAGTCACAATTTGTAGTGAGTGTAAATCAACTAAATTCCTTCCTTAGAAAAAACCAGGTGACTGTTCTATTTCAGGTTCCCTTTATTCTCTGTGTCCTTCTTTCTCCCTCCCCCCTATTCTAAAATCTCCCAAAGCACACAAATATATGTGGGTATGAACTGAAATGTTTTGAACTGAATACATTCAAAGACTTTCTAGAGCAATCAAGCCTATTATTCTTTGCTTAGTTCTCGGATATTGCAGTTGTTCAAAAAGTATTTTGAAAGCCTTTGGGACAGGAACCTTGTATGTTTTCATCAATGCCGTATTTCTGGGCTCTAGCATAGTGCTCAGAGCATATTACTTGAGTGGCTGGATGGATCGCCAATCTTCTACTTCTGCAACAACCTGTTCTCTTAGGGCAACGTCGCTGGTATTGCCTGAAACCTGCTGGAGAGGCAGCACGGCCTGGGTGGTAGAGAGATGGATCTGGAAGTCAACTGCCTTGGGCTCGAAACCCAGTTCTACTGCTCACTAGCTGGGTGATCTTGGGGAAGGTACTTAACTCCTGTGTGTTTCTGTTGCCTTTTAAGTAAAAAGTGAAAAATAGTGTGTACATCACTGCTGTGGTAGGGACTTAACAAGGAGCTCAGGATGTGGGTTGGAGAAAGATCTCTCACACCAGGTATAGAACAGTAAGTAGTAAAAACTGTTATTTTACTGTTTTCCCATGAAGGAGAGAGAGAGAAAGAGCTAGTGAGGAAAGGAGGGAGTAACTAGGGCACATGAATGAAGGAGTGGAAGGGTCTGAGGAGAAGCAGCTAGTGTTTTAAAGGGCAAAAGTGGCTTTCCCCCGTGCTTCAGTGGACTGATAACAGACGCTGCTGCAGGTACCCCTTGTGTTTTCTCTGTACTTATCAGAGTCTTTAGAATCTGGTCCTGGCAGGAACCAAGGTAGAAGGGCAGAGTGGGGAGCTCACACTCCTGCTCTCTGCAGGCTGGCTCCTCAGGGCTGAGAAACAAGCCTTTAGAGAGAACAAGTGAGGCCAGAGGTGTTTCAAAGGGCACTTATGCTGTGAGTTTTTCTTCAGAGGGGCAATTGTGTATTGTGAGTTTATTCCTTTTGCTTCCTATTTGTTTTTGTCCTTCTGTTAGATAGCTCATTAGTAAGGCCACCTTCCATCATGACGCACTATGGACGTTAACAGGCCTCATGCACATAAACCATGAGAGCAGGGAGGCCATCCCAGGGTACACAAAACCTCCACAGACCAGATGGTCCATTCACTGGCTCCCCAGCTGTCCCTAGCTGTGGGTTCTCTTTCTGGATCAGCCAAAACCAACTCCTTCCACCTCACCTACGGGTCCTAGTTCTTCCTCTGGAGCCACACACAGAGTAAGTCCTAACTGCTCCTTCATGAAAAATCCCTTCAGATAAGGAATCTAATAGGACTCAATGTGATGGGTTGAATGTGTCACTGTCAAAGATATATTGAAGTCCTACCCTGCAGTATCTCAGAACGTGACCTTCTTGGGAGATAGAGTTGTTGCAGATATAATTAATTAAGATGAGCGTATTCTGGAGGAGGGCGGGCCCCTAATCCAATGTGAGTGGTGTCCTTGTGGAAAAGGAGAGATGATGGAAGAAAGACCCCCAGCAGGGAAGCCATGGAAGACAGAGAGGCGGGGTGGAGTGGTCTATCC
>NW_003852472.1:4372910-4375922 GCF_000181295.1 Otolemur garnettii
AGCAGCCCCAGGAGTCTTCTACAGAAGACTGCTCACCTCAGATCCTTTAACCACCTTTAACTTTTTTACAAAATTAAAGCATAACACACAAGACCTCATATATTTTTTTTTTTTATGTGGCTTAGTTTCTAGATTACATCTGTATACCAGTCTTTACTTTCTGGGTGCTCTTAAGTTTCAGAAGACATTGTCTTTCTGTGGTGGATGTCCTGGCTGAGACCTGGAGACAGGAGAGTGACATACGACAGAGTCACAGAGCTGTCTCAGCCTAGTCAGTATGGCAGCATCCCAGGGATCCCTGCTTAGGCTTGCAGAAGTGAGATAGAACATTCTAGAATGTGGCTCTATGCCTCTTAGGCTCCAGAAAAGCCACCAGGAAGGAGAGTGGCCTAGAGGTCCTCAAACTTTTTAAACAGGGGGCCAGTTCACTGTCCCTCAGACCATTGGAGGGCTGGACTACGGGCCCTGGGACGAGTCGGCTGCTAAGCAGGATAGGCAGCAGTGGCAAAAACACTGGGTGGGCTGGATAAATGTCCTTGGCGGGTCACATGCGGCGTGGGTCATAGTTTGAGGACCCCTGGAGGATGGGTGACTTCTCAGCCTCTTCAGATCCAGTGTTGGGGTGTAACTATGGGAGTGAGCAGTGGGGAGTCACACCTCTCTTCTTTCCTTTTGTAGTTAGGGAGTCCACTTGGAGGAAGTGAGGGACTTTGCAGGTGCTGTGAGGTCAGGGCAGAGCTGGCTAGGGCCCCTGGCTAGGCACAGGGTCCAATGGTCCAATCCATCTCACTCAGAAGGCTGCTCTGTGGGCCACTCTCTCCCAGTTTGAGAAGCTGGAAATCAATAAATACCTCTCTATGGGGAACTTACATTGGGAGACAAAGCAGATCAGCCAATAAACTAATCTAAAAAGAGGTTACAATGAAAGAGATTAATGCTTGGTTTTGAGGGCTTCTGTTCCCCTAAGTGTGATCTGTGAATCAGCCATCTCCTGTGCCAATGATAGGGAATGGGGGGCAGAATCACAGCCTGCAGGTGGGATCTGAATGAACTCTCCAGCCCCAGAATCTCTTGGGTATTTGAAAAGCAACTTTGTTCCATATAGCACACATGAGGGGTGGGAAACATTCTGCTGAGAAGTCCCTCTTGATTAGGGATAGAAAGAGGCTACAGAGAAGTAAGAGCAAAGTCTGACTTCCTAGATAAGAAAGAGAAAAAGGGCCCTGAAGCAAACAGACAGTTTTGGTAGTGACTCAGTTAACCAAGTCCATACATATCATTTCCAGCTTGGGATACACTGTGGAATTATGGTCACAGTTACAGAACAGTGCACAGCACAAACGCCACAAACATCACAAAACTAATAGGCACCACTATGCAGTTATTAGGAAAATAACAGGTAGAAATTATTGTTAAGATGTGAAGGAAAATGCATGCAGGTGGCAACTGTGGCAATCTGTGACCAATGAAAAGTAGATAAGAATACCCAAAGATCTAGGAGGACCAATGAAATGCTTTATAGATAATTGTAAGGGGAACTAAGATAAGGTACGCATACCTGTGTAATGCCTTGGGGGTGGTGTCTTCTCTCACTAGTAGGGGGGACTCTTTTCTGCTCTTTCTGGAAAAGTCTATGCTTTACATACACTCTGTTTCTGCTCTGCCCTGGGAGAGTCCAGGCTACTTTCCTTTCTTCCCCCTTTACTTTGCTTTCACTTTAACTTGGCCAAACTTGCTAGTTCTGCTGAGTGACCATATCGGGTCAACAGAGTGTCTTGGAAAGCCTCAACATCTTCTCTCTGTGTCAGACACCACACCAGAAGAGGGGCTCCCAAAGCTAGCAGAGTTTCAGGACTGCCTGGGAGCCTATTAAAGATCCAGATTCCTGGGCATGAGTAGAATCTATTGGGGTGGAGTCCTGGTTTTGTTATATTTAGTAAACTTAATATATGCCTGCAGCCAGCCTGGTGCAGCTCTGCAGTTAGTTTTTCAAATGTGCCAGATAATGTGCTTTCCTATATATGATCTTATCCAAGAATGTAAAGGGAACGGTGTGGATAGAGACGGCTGTCTATAAAGGAATCTAAAGGCTAAGAGAGCCCATGAAGAAGGGAAGGGGCATTCTGGGAGCAGAAGACAGCAGCAGAGGCAGAGTCTGAAGAACAAGAACTTGGTGTGGCACGAAGGAGGGCTTTTGGACTGCAGAAGAAATCGAATGGCCTGTCAGTGTCCTGGTGCAAGGGCAAACCCCTGAGCCACCTGAGGATTGTACACCCACAGGACAAAGAATTGTTAATTGCTCTTAACCTTGCTTGCTGAGCACTCTTCTCAGTGATCTCTTCTTCAAACTGCATCCACCCCACCCACCATGTTTAGTTCATCCCCTTTAATGGGTTTCTCCTTTTGTCATTCACAAACCCACTCCAACCAGGTCTTTTATGGGTGTCAGAGTTTTGCTGAATATTCGCGCTGGTAAGGAGGGGTCTCCTCCTATAGTATACAGACTCTTAACAGCTTCCTGGCTCTTTGCAGAAAGAGCAGAGGGAAATCTCTCTTGATTTTACATAGAACTGTTTGACCTCTTTTCCTGAATTTCTGGGGCTTGGTTACATCCCTGCCCTTTTTGGGGGAGAGTCCCAAGTCCCAACTTTTAGCCAAAATGGGCTCATTAAAACATTTCTTCCATTTAAAAAAATGGGATTCTTCCTAAGAGACATTCTCGTGATTATGTCTTTTTATATTGTTATTTGTGAACAGATGATTTGCAGTATGTACCCTCTGAGATGCGACTTCCAGGTTGAGACACTGTGGATACTTGAAAGGGACTGATCATAGCACACTGCACTCTAGGAGGATGGTTGGTCAGAGATAGAGATGGGAAGAGAGTGGAAGCCCAGAGCAATGCCAGCTGCGCTGGGAAATTATTTATTTATTTTTTTGGTAGCATGACTCTGTTGATAGAAGAACCATGAGTATCCCCCAATTCTAACTTAGCAGGAAAACTGAATACCA
>NW_003852472.1:4376292-4377976 GCF_000181295.1 Otolemur garnettii
CTGACTCTCCTGCCTCTCTCTTCCACATGTAAGGACTGTTGTGATTGCCTATGTCCCTTGGATAACATCTATCTTACAACATCAGCTGATTAGCAGGCTTAATGCCATCTGCAACCTTAATTTCCCTTTGCCATGCTCTGTAACATATTCACAGGCCCTGTGGATTAGGACACGGACATCTTTTTTTTTTTCTGGGGGGAAGGATTATTCTGCCCATCACTCATCCTATGAAGTAAGCTTCCTTCTGTTCCTCCAGACCTGCACTGCCCAATATGGCGGCCTCTGGTCACAGGTTACTGTTGAGTACCAAAAATGGGACCAGTCCAAATTGAGATGTGATGTTAACACAAAACACATCAAATATTGAAGGCTTAAAGATGAAATGAGTTATGGTGAATACCTCATGGCTAATTTTTACATTGGTTATGTACTGAAATGATAGTATTTTAGATATATCTAGTTAAGTAAAATATATTATTACAAGTGATTTCATTTTCCTTTAAAAAAACTTTTTGTTAACATGCTTACTAGAAAATGCTAAATGACATATGTGGGCTCATCTTTGATTTCTACTGGACTGCTCGTGCTGCTCCTGACCAACAGAGAATGGGTGGATTCAAACATTGAGTGGATGGGATTTCAGGGAGTGCAGGGACTTTCAGCTTACAGCAGGGGATGCTGTGAAAAACAGATAAAGCCCAGGTGAGCGTTAGGTTTTGCAACCTATGGTGCTGCATGCGTGCAGGCACATATGTAATAGAATGTTTTCTCTGTCTTAATGAGTCTTCCAGGGACTCCCAGGCTGATGTTAGGGAAAGTAGAACTTTCCCTGCTTGCTTATCAGGCCCCTAAGAAGGCTTTGTTTTAAGACCAGGGTGATCCATCCTGCAAAGAACAGGTCACCCGTTTCCCAGGTGACCCCACCCAGGGCAACAGATACTTTATCACAATATGTCCCAATGTGATTACCATAGAGGCCATCCCTATGGCTTCAAATCTGTCTCACTTTAGCTCCAGCCAAGTCCGTCCTGGGTAGTGTAACCCATTTTGTCTGGTGTTCACTCTATTTCAAGCTTAGTCATGCTATTTTTAGTAATTTAGCACTTATGGGATCCTGAAGCCTTGGACTGGGCCTGTTGAGTTTTCCTTTAAGTTTATGACACAACCCTGGTGCAGGAATGTACTTTCCGTTTTAACACTCAGCTGTACAGAGCCTCCAGCAGAGGGGTCCCCACCCTGCTCAATGGTTGCTGACATGTCCATAGGGAACCCTGGGTGGTTAGTGTGTCTTAAATTGAACCCAGGCCTATCCAAGCCTTGGGCAAATCTTCCCCCTTGAAAGACATAACTCTTAACTTACAGCTGAGCTGGTGGGCCCAAGACATTACAACTGACCCAACTTATCTCAAATCAGCACGACACAAGGGCCTTATCACTGCACATGGCACCCGCCTCTAAGCCCTGTCCTAAAAACCTGGCTGGCTTCAGATCAACTGGCTAATTACTTGTGCTGTAATGATCAACCTGCCTAATTTATCACTTCTTTGAACATTTAATTAGCCAGCAGTGCAAGACAATTAGGTTCTGAATTAGGATAAATTAAACTGCTAGCTTAGCAGCTCTAAGGACATGGAAACTATAACCAATTACATCTACAAAAAGATTTGACAGAACTGTCAAAGAG
>NW_003852472.1:4378467-4388351 GCF_000181295.1 Otolemur garnettii
GCGCTGGGAGCAGCTGCAAATATAGATGATCATTATTAGCAAAGAAGTTTGATTGCACAGAGACCATAATGAGTCAATTGCTTGCAGGCTCATATTCAAAACTATCCTACCCCACCCCTCAACCCACAGAAAAATTGTCTTCCACAAAACTGGTCCTGGGTGCCAAAAAGGTAGGGGACCCCTGCTATAGGGAATGTGGTAGTATCTGTAACAAATGACAAAATTATTAATTTTAAATGATCAACTAGTACCATAAATTTGCATATTAGTGTTCCCAAGGGCCAAATTTAAGATCATTGTTTTGCTGGTCCAAAAAATGCAAATGGGATCCTGATTTTTTTTTTTTTTTTTGCAGTTTTGGCCAGGGCTGGACTTGAACCCGCCACCCCTGGTATATGGGGCCAGCACCCTACTCCTTGAGCTGCAGGCACCACCAAGCCTAATTAACTCTTGAATATTCACACTATAATCCTGTCTGAGTAAGCATAAATTCCTATGGATAAAGCAATATAGTATAATACTTCACACCTTGTTACTTTAGGTTTAGAATGGGTTGTAATTTAAAAAATATATATTACTTTAGATTTTTACCTTTTGGAAAGAGATTTTCCCTAGCTATGCTTGAAAGTTATTTGTGCTCCCTAGGAAGACACTGGACAGTAGCTAGGCAGGCAGGGTGGTTAAACCTCTGCATTGACTGTGAAAAAATGTTGCTCTCAACCTGATGATCGGTTGGTGTAGTGTGGGGCTTTCCTTCCAGACAGGGCACTGAGAGCCAAAAAGAAGAGGGAAGAAGGAGGGAGAGCAGGAGACTTCTGGGCTCTACCTTTCTTTCTGGGATTTTCCAAGAGTAGGGGTGGGATCTGAGATGCTCATGGGACCAACTGCATCATAAACCAGCTTTACGTGACTCTGTGCCCATTCTTGCCTGTGATCCAACACCTTTAGTAAAGCCTTGTTCACGGGTTTCACGTTTGGCTCAGTTTCACCGGGAGTGAGTAACAGAAAGAGGGTGTGTGTGTGGTGGGACTTTGTGTTCAGGGAAGTTCCTGCAGGCCCACGTTCCGAGCATGGGGTGACTGACCAGTGGTCATATACAAGAGAATCACAAGCAAAATGAGAATTTCAACATGAAAAGAATTGCCAGGCTCTCACGGTTGACTTACAACCTCCCCCCTTAATCACCTTCTTTACCACACAGAACTCATGTCGAGAACTGAGCCGTGACTGACCACGGCAGACCCCACAGCCACAATGGGACGCTGCAGGCAGTGAAACAAAGAAAGCATAACGCGACGTACATGGACGTGCAAAGCGCAGGGGCCCACGGTCGAAGGCAGCATCCCCGGGCTGTGAGCCAAGTAACAGACTACGCAAAGGCACTGCCGTTCTTCCAGACACCTCAGAGGAGGAACGACAAGAGGAACACGGTTTTCACCATGATCAAAGGCCAACAGTTTGATCACTTCAGGAACAGAAATGGGTGACACGCTGTGAATGTTTGGAGGGAAGTGACAAGGCAAAGGCAGGAAGCCACACAGTCTGGGAGAAAATCTCCTTACAACCTTAGTTGAGAAATGGGGTAAGCAGGAGCCAACTCACAGGAGTCGGGAAGGACTGGCTCAGGGAGCTGGCCCCAAAGGGGGGCTCTCCGTACATTTCCAGCTTTCTAGGTTGGAAAGAGTCTCTCATAAGCACATGAGAGCATACCTCTAAACTAAGGATGATCTTTTCTGTTCATCATCCTTCCCCAACTGTGTCGGAAGGCAAATCCTATCCCAGAAGTTAACTCCACTGCAGCAAAATAGCCTCTTGAATACTGACTGGAAAAGAGAATCCTGGTTACTCGATAGGGCTGGGAATTCAGGAGCAAATAGCAGACTTACGGTTAGGAACGTGTGCAAGGAACACAGACTCATACTCCAGCTCTGAAGGCAAATGACATCCTTCTACCCCATCATCTTGGAAAATGTCTGCAAGTATGCATTTCATTGACGTATTTATAGCAAATGAGTCTGTTCCGCATTGTGTCTCCAAATTGCATCATATTGTCGCTTCATTAAAAATGTTCCAATTAGGGAAAGAAAGAAGTTACCGTAGGACAGCGCTCTGTACGTCTTAGCCCGAGCTTTCAGATTAGAGGCCGAGTTGCAGGTTCCTGTTACCATGAGAACCACAGCATTTCTCCAGCTGTTAAAATTATTAACTCAAAGAACATGCATCTTCTTAAACTCTGCCAGTTATTTATCTACTCTTCTATGGTCTTCACCGTGCCTAGAGTGAACTCTATTAATCACCGGTTGAAGGAGGTACGAGGGCCGGGGGAGAGAGATCGGCTGCGCCTTTCTTCCTGTCGCGAAAGGGAAGTGACTACAATTCATTTTCATCATTTTGCTCCATCTCTCCTGGAGGGTAGAGGAGGGAAGGACTCAGATCCCTGGAGTGAACAGTCTGGAGGGCCCCCAAATGATGCACCAGCTGTCAGCAGCATTCAAACCCTTCCTGCTGCTGCAGGCAAAGGAGACTTGCACTGATGTCCAGAGACCTCCTTCCTCTTGTCCGGTGATTGGTCCCCAAGCCTCAACTTCGCATCAAAATACAAAGGCTAGAAATAGGGTGTCCCAAAAGTCACTCCTAAAGCCACCAAACATAGGGAAAATGGAAACTTGTAGCTAAGCTATTTTATAAAACATTCATTACAAAATTTTACAAAATGTTTATAAAATATTCTCCACGTGTTGGTTGCTTCTTTGTAAAATTTTGTGATAATTATTTTGTAAATAAAAAACATAATGAAATTCAAGTGTGGGGGGAGGGGAAGGAGAGAGGGGGGAGAGGGAAGCCTGGAGGGGGTTTGGTAAACTCTCACCTGACAGGTGCACCGTAGGGGTACGTGGCACAACCCCCGGGTGAAGGGCTCAACTACAACCTGGCCCTTTACCTAACACGTGCAGACAAGGTCATCATTTGTACCCATATATTAATCTGAAATGCATTTTATAAAAGATACATTTGGCTACACTTTCCCATCTTCCCTATGTATGGTGACTTTAGGAGTGACTCTCGGGACACTTTGTAGAATAGGTATATCACCTTCTACTGCAAGAGCCATTCTGATCTTTAATCTACCGCAAAAGTGCTATGCTTTCAGAGCCATTAACTCTCCGAATCTATGGTGCCGTATTCATTACTCCCATTTTGCAGAGAAAGAAATCGAGTCTTAGAAAGATTCTGTGGCTTGGTCAAGAAGTCAAGCCTACAGGTAGAGAAAGAGGACCTCAAAGAGAGATATTCTGTTTTAAAACCCCATCCTCCCCACATAAAAACCTACATGTGGATGTTTCTAGTAGCTTTATTCGTAAATGCTAAACCCCAGAAATAGCCAAGATATCCTTGAGTAGAGAAATGGGTACACAAATTATGTTAGGTTCAGATAATGAAATGTTATTCAGTGCTAAAAAGAAGTGAGCTCTCGAGTGATGAAAAGGCATGGGGGAAGTGGAAATGCGTATTACTATGAAAGAAGGCAATCTGAAAAGGCTACACACTGTTCTATTCCAACCATGGGGCATTCTGGAAAAGGCAAAACTATTGCAACAATAGCCAAGTCAATGATTTGTTGGTAGAGGTGCTGGGAAGGGAAGGATGAGTGGGTGAAACATTGAAGAGTTTTAGGGCAGTGAAAATACTTTGCAGGGTACTATACTGTGGGTACATGTCATTACACATTAGCTCAAACCCACAGAATGAACAACACCAAGTGTGCCCATAGAATGAACGAGTGTGAACTCTAACATAAACTGTGCACTTGGGGTGATAATGATGTGTCAATGCAGGTTCCTCTGTGATGACAGACGCACTGCTCTGGTGGGAGTGTTGATAGTGGGGGAGGCTGTGCTTACATGGGACCAGGGGATATCTAGGAAATCCTTATACCGTCTGTTCAATTTTGCTGTGAACTGAAAACTACTTAAAATATATAATCTTTGAAAATAAATCTCATGCTCTCTCCTTATTATCACCCAGCAGAAGAACCAAGGCCAAGGGTAGGGAATCTTTTCATGTTGGAAGGCCACATTAATTTAGCTATAATCAAATAAGGCCTCCTTCAAGAAACTTCAATTAGATATACTTAAAGATGTACATTATTTTGTAAAATTCTAACTATGATGGTCTTAATAATAAAAAAAGAAAACCCTTTGTGAATTTTAAAATTAACCTTTTGACGACTTGGTTGTTTCTGCTTTTTGTTGGAAAGCCTTTAAATATTTGGTTGAGGCTGAAAATGCTACTTTGAGTGTGATGTCAAGATTCTCTAAGTCAGTGAACCTTTTATTGTATTCTCCAATAAACAGGTTTATAATAGCTATGTATTTTTCAGATGATTCGCATATAATCATCTCACTCAGCAATGACCTTTATTAACTGGGGAAAGTGTTTATGTGAAATTTCCTTTGGAAGAAGAAGTGATTTTTTTTTTTTTTTTGAGGTTTTTGGCTGGGGCTGGTTTTGAACCTGCCATCTCTGACATATGGGACCGGCACCCTACTCCTTTGAGCCACAGGCGCCACCCAGAAGAAGTGATTTTTAAAAAGCTTTTTTTTATTCCCCCAAATGCTTGCATTTTTTTGCCACATACCATATACAGACTTACTTTTACTTTGCAAAGAAATATTCAAGTTATTTTGATTGGCTAATGATATCACGCATTCTCACAGAAATCTGATTCTATCCTTCACAAAATTTAGTTATCTGTTTTTGCAGAGATAAAATTTTGGCTAACATCTGTCCTTGCAATAGCCAATACACTTCGGAATGAAATGACTGATCCACACTGAATACCTCACTATCCAACGCTAGCATGTTATGAAACTAACAATGCCGTGTTGCATTTGCACCAAATAGAGTTAACAATACTTATAATTTGTTGCAAAGTGTCACTTAAATAAAATAACAGCTGTAACACAGAGGTTTTGCTAATGCAAGATACAATGAAATGAGAGCATCTGGATCTGTTAATATTATTTTTATCTGTGCAATAAACCCTTCATATTTTCCTGTCACAGAAGACGCACCATTTGTCATTTACCAAACTCAGTCCAACTTCATAACAGTTATCTGGGTTGAAGATATCTATTTGCTGTGCTCTGTTCACAAGAGTACCCAAAGTTAGTAACTCTTTATAGCAAAGAAAATCTTCTGTTATGACCTGAATAAAATATAAACCTGTGCCAAGTCAGTAATATCACAGTAGTATCAGTATTCAGCCAAAGCTATTGAATAATATATATTTTCCTTTTGAAAGTATTGCATAAGTTGTTAAGTTGGAGGCTAATCCATGATGCTGATCAGTTATGGTTCTCCTTGAAAGAGGCAGTTGTTTGTACATGGAAACGTTATTGCTGTCTAAACAACCTGCAACTTTGACAATGCATTTTTTCACAGTTTCTATATCATTGAATGACTTCCCTTTTTTGTTTGACAGCAGATCCTGGGGCTTCTCAGTTTACATAATTGTGTAAGCCAGTTCCACATATGTGTGTGAATGTGTGTGTGTATACATCATATACCTACATATATATGGATATATGTGACTAATAGACCCACCATGCCTGAGTTCCTGGCAGAGGAACTCCTTGAATTGATTGCCTCCAAGAGGAACTTTCAAGTTCAACCCCTGAACTTGAGAAAGATGAGTTAGAATAGTTTTCCCAGTTTTGGGGTCACAGACCACTGGGATGTGAGGTAAGGGATGAGACTGTGCTCAGGGTTAGAATAAGTGGTCCAAATAGCTCTCTTCATTTTAAGACTAAGCACTTCCAAGAGACCATGCTAGTAAAATACAGTACTGTGCTTAGTATTTAATAAGACCACATTCTTCAAATGTGTTTACTGGATTTTTAAAAATTTTTAAATTTTTTTTTGAGATAGTGTTACTTTGTTGCCCCCAGTTGGGTGCAGTGATGTCATAGCTCATAGCAACCTCAAACTCTTGGGCTCATGTGATCCTCTTACCTCAGCCTTGCAAGTAGCTGGGACTACAGGAGCCCACCACAATGCCTGGCTATTGTTTTAGAGACACAGTCTCTTACTCAGGCTGGTCTTGAACTCCTGATGTCAGGCAATCCACCCACCTTGGCCTCCCAGAGTGCTAGGATTACAGGACTGAGCCATGGCGTCCGGCTTTGGATTTTTTTTTTTATAACATCATGCCACTATGCAATTCTCAATCATACATGTTATCATGTCAAGATCTAACCCCTTTTTATTTTGTTTTGTTCCTTTAAAGAGCCATCCCTAAACCAGATGAGAAGGAAGAGATACACAGGCCCACGATGCCATCACACTAACACTGAAATGCCATTTAGCCAGCTCACAGGCTGCCAGATAAAACTGTGAGGTACTAGGGGGATGAATTGAAAATTGTCATTTCGTCAAACTCAGTGACAACATTATCTGTAGATCTTAGGAAAATCAGCTCAGAAAAATCCCTGGTTGGTACCGATCCTCTCAGATAGATTGAAATCTTTCCAGGCTATTCCTCAGGCCCATCAATCCAGTGCTGTTGTCATGGTGAGTTGAATAGACAGCTTCCATTTAATTATCCTCAGCTCTCTCGATATTGAAAGCACTTGGGGACAGCAGGCTGGGCTGGCCCCATCTCTCCAGCTAAAATAGCTGTTGCTCCCTGTGCACTTCACTGTCATCTGGAGACATTCATTCATTTCATTTATTCGATCAATATGCACATGTCTGTGATGTGCCGGCACAGTGCTTGTGCCGAGGATGCCATGGTGTAAATGTCAGGTGCAGACTCTGACTTCACTCACTTCAGGCTGGCAGAAAACAGACCTTTGGGCAGTCCTGGAGGTGGTGGGTCCGTGCCAGGCCCTCTGAGAAGGAGGCACTCGAGTTGGGTGGTACCCCTGGGTTTTGGCCCAGTGGCTGGGATCTGGGAGTCAGGTCCTAAATGGTCAACAGCTCAGATACAGGTCTCAATTGGAGAAGGAAATCCAGGTCCTTTTCCTTCCAAAGCACTGCAGAAAAAATGGGGCAGAGAGACAATCTGAGGACAGACAGGAAGCAGGAGTGAAAGCTGGTGATAAGGACTGAGTGTCAAAAGGAGGGAATCCAAAAAGAGTTGGCAAGGAAGGAAGGAGGGTTCTAGGCAGTCCCTGGAGAGCATTGTGGTTTCTGTAGCTGCCATCCACCTGATGTCAAGGTTGTGAGAGTACAAGCTTGTCCTATAGGAGGACTAGCAGGGAGATCTCCCAGATGATGGCATATTCACCTGACCATTCATTCATTTAGCACATGTTTTCTGGATGAGGACTACACAGAGAGATGAATGCACCATGAGCAAAGTAGACACCTGCCACATCACAGAGGTCCTCTGGGACTTGATCCTAAGAACACCTGGCTCTGGTTGCTGTGGGGAGGAAGAGGGGCAGATGGAGAGGGATGTGCAGATGAAGACAGCAGTCCCATCCAGAGCCATTGGTCAGTGTCTTGGCCTTGGGTGGTGCTAGTGGATGTGGAGCGTGGTGATTGGTCATAACAAGTGTGCTCGGCAGAGAGAGAAGGGACTGTCTCCAAACCAAGTAGGCACCCTTGCACATCTTTGCAACACATAGGCACTTAACAGGCCTCATCAAGGAGCAGAGAGTTTCACCTTGGATGGGGGAGACTCTGAATAGTAAGCTTATCTATTTGAATAGTAAGCTTACTCTTTGACTAGGGCACCCCTACTAGTGCACCTGGAAGGAATAGGAACTATATTTCTTCGCACACTTAGACAGCCAGCCCTGTGGGTGGAGTCTGAGGAAGTTTCTGCTGTCATTGGACTTTGCATCTGATCAACACCTGCTCCCAAGGTTGATAAGAAACAGAGAGAAAAACAAAACGAATCCAAACAAAATAACACAAAACAAGCCTTTTAGCATTCCTACTTCAGAGGGTTTAGGAAGCTCTGGCTTATCATTTAAGAGATCTGTTTTGAGCTAAGAGAATAGGAAAAAGGGGGAAGAAAGAGAAGACAGAGACTAGATTTTTAAAGAAATCTTATTTCCGTTTTCCCCCCTCCAGATGGTCAAAAGGAAGGATTTATAAAGCATTGAGTCAGTATCTCCAACTTTACAATTAACATCTTATTTCCAAGCCAAACTGGCATTTGGAGATGAACTCTAACCCCAACCCCTGCCTAGAGTCTCTGTGACTCTGCATCAACCCTGTTGGCTGGAACTGGGCACCTCTTCCTGCTCCCCCCAGGGGTGCTTCCTCTATCAAGAACCAGCCTCTTGGATCCTTCATATTTACATTTCCCTCCTCCCAGTGCCAAATACAGGCTGCTCACACTGAGTCACCAGTTGGTTCTGCACATCACCTCCAATGTCCCCAATCCCAGGCAGTTCCCCTCCGTGCCACTGCTGCCAGGGTGGCAGTCAATGTATTTCACCAACAATCCCCATGTCTGGGGATATTATGGGGTTTGGCCCTGCTGCTTGTTTTGTTTTACTATCTCTTCCTCCTGGTATCCAAGTACAGACTCTGAGGCACAAGGTGAGGAGTGGTGTTGTCCTTGGAATTGCTCCATTCATAAACAGTGGTTGTTCTTGAGCTAAACACAGGCATCTCTAATCTCTTTGTGTTTGCCCTTGTGCTACTGACTGCATGCCTGTGCCCCTAAACCCCTAATTTATACACTGAAAGCCTCTAATCCCCACTGGGATAGTACTTGGAGATGGGACCTTTGGGAGGTGATGAGGTCGTGAGGGTGGAACCCCCATGGTGGGATTAGTGCCCTTCTAAGAAGAGACAGGAGATAGTTTGCTTCCCTCCTCCTTTCTCTCCACCATGTGAGGAAACCAGGAAGAGGTCCCTTTACTGGAAGGCGACCATGCTGGCACCTTGATCTTGGACTTTCAGCCTCAAGAACTGTGAGAAGTAGATGTTTGTTGTTCAGGCTTTCCAGTCTGTCTGTCATGTTCTTGCTGTAATAGACCCAGCTGATGAGACACCCTGTGCAATTCAAATCTCCAGACAAACAGAAGTTAAGAAAGAGTTGGACATGAACAAGATTCACTGGGGAAACATCTCTGAAGGACAAAGGGAAGAAGGGGCAGGAGTTGGTGAGGAGCCTTCATATCATGATGCAGAGTAAGTCGCATAAGTCATGAGTGGGAGAGTAAGAAGCCTGGCCAGCTACAGCCCTGGACCACATGTAGCCCTGAGTCAATGGGGACTCCCTGAATTGACTCTCTTATATTGCATTATAAATTACCCCAAAACTTAATGGCTTATGACGACAACAAACTTTCAGTACTTCATGGTACCTATGGATTGGGGATTCAGGAGCTGCTGAACTGGATGGCTCTAGATTGTGGCCCCTTGTGAGATTGCAGTCATGACATTAGATGCTGTCATTCAGAGGCAGCTGTCACCAGAGGCCTGGTGGGGTGGGAGGATGTTCTTCCAAGGTGGGTCAGTCACACAGCAGGCGAATGGGTATTGGCTTTTGGCAGGAGGCCTCATCTGCTGCCATATGGACATCATGAGTGTCCTCATGACATGATAGTTGGCTTTGGCCAGCCAGAGTAGATGACCAAAGACTGTGTGATATGGCAGCTGCAATGTTTTGTATGATCTATGTTCAAAGTCACACCCCATCAGATCCCTGGAATCTTGCTAGTTACACAGGTCAGCTGATCTTGAGAGGGGTCTACACTAGGAGTGAATGCCAGGAGGCCATGGTCCCTTGGGGATCTCCCAGGGACCAGCTCCCACGGTCCACCAGCAAGAACTGCCAGTTAGAGGAGCCCCACTTTGGGCAGACACAGTCTGGCCTTGGTGCCCTCACTCTGCTTAGCTGGTGGATACGGACAGCT
>NW_003852472.1:4388709-4393314 GCF_000181295.1 Otolemur garnettii
TATTTCAGATTGCATGTGAAAACCCTACACTGTACCCCAGAAGTGCATTAATGTACATAGTTACCATTCAATAAAAAAAAAAAAAAAAAAAAAAAAGACAAGGGAAGTGAAGCACAGAGAGAGACGATACACCATGGTACCCGCAGATGACAGGAGCAGGACTAAAATGAAGGCTTTTAAATTCCAAGCCCAGTGCTCTTCTCACTGTGCCATGAGATGCTCATAAATCCAGCCATCTGTGTGAGGGACTAGCTTGCAAGGACACTCCAGGCTGCTAAATATGCCATTATCTGTGATGCACATTCCTATTTTTACCGTTGTGGCTGCTACGGCAACAGATTTGACTTCCTAATTATGTTTTGCTAAGGCTAATGTAAAAATTAATTTCTAGTCCCTGAACAGTCATCAACTACTGGTAAGAGGAGCTAACTCAGGAGGGTTGGTGGTGGACTCACTGGGGGGGCTGATACTGCAAGTGGGGTCAAAGAACCCGTTGTCTGTCACACGTGCATTCTGTGCCTCCTCTTGGTGAGGTGCCTTCTTTCTCCCAACCTTGTGAGGCAGATTTCAATGGTCCCACTTTAAAGTTAAGAAAAAGGAGGCCATAGAAATCAATCAACTTGCTCAGAATCAATCACTGTGAAATAAGTGGTAGGACAGAATTTAAGCCACATCTGCCTGAGTCCAAGTTTCATTCTCTCTCTCCTATATGTGACTGTTTCCAATGCTGATTTCATCCTCCCTCCGTATCCATGGGTGTTGATCCTCACGTTGTGGGCTGAGGTTGTTTGTATCAGCAGACTTAAAAGTGCAAAATGTATTCTCTTAGTTTCATAGCAGGCATATGGAGTTTCATAGGAGGCAGGCATAAAGGAAAGCCACCCAATTACTCATGAAGATTTCCCCCACAGTAATGTATATTAGGGTCACTGCTGTGCAGAGTCTGCCTCTCAGCTTTGTTTCTGCTGCCTATTTGTTTTAGGTCACAAGGAGGTATGTGAGCCTCAGGAGAAATGATTCATATTGACCAAACTCATGAGAGACTGATGTATACCTCTGAAAAGTATATTCCTTTGCAAAGGAGTGACCAAAATGTTCATGTCCATCCTTCAGACTATCCTCTTCCCATAAGTCTGATAGGCTGAATTAGTAAGCAGAAGGCTGTTTGGTAAGTATAAAGTCAGAATCAGATTAACTGGGAAGCACCTTTGAAGAATCTTCCACACAACTCACAGATGATACTTTCTTGGCCTCCTCTCTTATGTAATGGGAAGGTGTCAGTGTCTCTTTTCTTTAAGCCTAGCTAAGGATTGTCATATCTTGCTCATTGCCTTTGTTTTACCTGATTTTTCCCGATACCTTCTCTATGTACAATATTCATCATTTCTTTAAATGTTTTATTACAATTGATTAGGCAATAACTTTATTTGATATGCAACCATATTTAATTTCAGGGGCGGGTCCCACTATGTTGGCCTAGAGACTCTCTGTCTTCCAATATGACTTTGCAGGTTATTAACACTATACATTATGTGCAGTTCTCCTTGCAATGGTACAAGGTGACCTCACCCCCATCAGAGTCATAGATGTTGTCTGACCTCACACCTCCCAGATGATGAGATCTGGCCTGTTTTAAATCACAGTTAATTGAACCAGGCATGGAGCCCTACCTAAGCCAATCTTTGCACGCAGCTGGTAGGAAAATAAGACCTAGGCAGAACAGATTCTTTCTCGAAAGAATGGGAAGTGAGAAGGAGAGATCAAAAGAATCATTAGTGGGGAAAGCTCAGCAATGAGAGATCTTGAGGTCAAAGGATGTGCCCTTATGAATCTCCCGGGACTGAGTGGCTGGAACAGCAGGAACCTGCTGCCTCATGGTTCTGAGGCCTGGAAGTCTGAAATTTTGTCTAAGGCTTGATTCCTTTCCAGGGCTGAATCTGTTCCAGGCCCCTCTCCTCACTTCTGGTGGCCTCAGGGATCCCCTGACTCATTGACGGCAGTCTCCAGTATTTTCATGTCATTTTCCCTCAGCATGCGCCTGTTCCTCTGGCGAGATTTCTCCTTTTTCTGAGGCCATCAGTCCTATTTGTTCATCTGCTCCAATGACTTCATTTTAGCTTGATTATGTTTGTAATGACCCTATTTCCAAATAGGAAATCCTTCCATGTCTAGAGGCACTGAGGGTCAGGACTTTAGTACACCTTTTTTGGGGGGAGGGGGAGAGAGCTCAGTGCAACTTATAACACCTCCCTGCCCCAAACTTAAAAGAAAGAACAAAGGGATATCACTGTGGGGCTACAAGTTTCAGTGCAGGGGCTGCATGATGGTCTTGGCGGTGGTCCTGCCTTTCCATAGACTGTCCCACCCAAGTGGTCTCTGGATGTGGTGGGGGTGGGGGGGGCTGTAAAGAAGCCCAGCAGGCCTTGGTGGGAGGATCATCAGGCACAGCAGGTGGAGGGGCCCTCACAGAGCTCCTGCTGTGCTGTTATAATAACACCACTTTCTTTCTTAAGATGACAGGTGATTATGTGTGTCTCACAGTTAAGTAATCCAAATGACACAGTGGTTTACTTCTAATAGCTGGGATTACTATTGTGACTCCTTAATAGTGACCTAGTAACAGGACTTGCCAGCAGGCAGTTAGATTTCTGTCCCATCCCCCTGCTGCCATGTGTTAATACTCCCCTGACCCGGAGATTCAATCTCATTTGTCAAACAAGGGCTCTTCTTAGCTATAAAATTCTGTGATTTTATCATAATTGATCAATTAAGCCCAAATAGTCCCTGCAACAGACAACCTCAGAGATGTACTTTTGAAAATCCACTAAGTAGATGAATCATGTGCCCATAAGTGAGAGTTTATTATCTAACTCTCTGGGAAGCAGACCAGAATTTCCTCCCAAACGTGAGATTTACTTTTGAGCTTAAGTTATTTTTAAAAGGTAGACAAAACCCATGATATCATCCCTCTATTAATTTGTAGATGTGAAAAGAGATTCCTACGAGTTCTGAGTTTCAGATAAATACACAAGAATAATAATAACCTTCGCAGAAAGGTATTGAATGTTAGACAGTTACTGGAGGCAAACGTTATTTGTTCCACGGAAGCTGCTCGACTGGGTCTTTTGATTCTGTAGTGTAAGCTGCCAGAGCAGGCAATTACTGTTCTTTTTCTATTTTGAGTCTCAAAATACCTTAGAATTCTTTCCATTGTGGTCCAACTGTCAGGAGGAACAACTGAGCACCAATGTGGGAAAGATTCCATATTAGGTTTTAAATGAAAACCCCAGGCATGTGCCAGGCAGGCATAGGAAAGAAGGAGGCGGCTGATCATTCAGTCCGCCCACGATACCACGTCCCCACTGTGCTGCGGGGCCCGGGCTCCCCAGAGCTTCACGTGAGGCCCTCTCCGTCTACTGTGGGGGACACAGAGGTACAGAATTTCAGTGCTGTGCAGTGGCTTCTGTAGAGTACACAGAACACACGCAGCAATGGGTATGTTCTAATACATTTATGGGGTGGTATATTGTGCATCCATTAAACATCATGTTTTGAAAGAACGTTTAATATGACCTGGCTTTATACTCAGTATTGCATGTTAAGTAGAAAAGGAAGGCAGGATTCAAAGTTCTACACACTATGAATCTACTTTATATAAATCATACAATATATGATACATTAATATGCGCATATGTCTATGTATACATATAGCATAAACTTCTGCGTAGTTTATTTATATGTGTGTGCATATAAAACCACATAAAACAATGAAAAGGTATAGCAAGTTGTTATCCAACACTGACTACACAGCAATAAATTCTAGGCACTGTGCTGTAAGCCATATGTTATGTCATAAATTTCTCCTATATGAAATAGATCATATACTCAAAAGAGTGTCATTTATGTCTTATGTCGTATGCTTGTAAATCACATTTGAATCTTAGATTCCTTTTATATGGACTAGATCATATACACAAAGAGTGGCTCTAACATAACATAAGAGTGTTTAGAATGTGAACAGTAAAATGACGGCAACTTCTGCAGACCCCCTCTCCCAGCTTGGGCAGCAACACAAGCAAGACCTTTATGTACCCCCTGATTGCAGGTCCCCTCTGTAACCCCCAGAACTCACTGCTATCCTGATCCTAAATTTGCATTCATCACTCTCTTGCTTGTCTTTATTTTTCGTTGTGGTTATAAGAGCACAACACATGAGACGTATACGCTCTTTTTAGTATATGTGCTGCCGAAGCGAGCACTGCCTTACTTTTTTAAGTGCACATTACAATATTGCTAACTAGAAGTCCAGTGAGGTACAGCTGAGCTCCCAGCCCTTTACATCTTGCATAACTGAAACTCTATACTCATCATCGAATAGCAGCTTTCCCAGCCTTCTCCACCCCTCCAGCCCCAGGCAACCACCATTCTACTTTCTGCATCTACAAGTTTGACTAGTTTAGACACCTTTTATAAATGGAATCAGGCTAAATTTGTCTTTTTGTGATTGGCTTATTCCCTTAGCATAAAGTCCTTTAGATTCATGCATGGTTACAAATGATATGATTTCCCTCTTTTGTAAGGCTGAGTAATATTCCACTGTATGTG
>NW_003852472.1:4393334-4406575 GCF_000181295.1 Otolemur garnettii
TCATATTTTCTCTATTCATTCATCCACCAATAGGCATTTGGGTTGCTTCCACATCTTGGCTATTGAAAATAATGTTGCAAGGAACATGAGCTCTAGATTGCTGGATTATATGGTAGTTTTAATTTAATTGTTTGAAGACCAACCATACTCTTTTCTAGAGCACCTAGAATATACCATTTTATATTCCCACCAGCAGTGCCCAAAGGTTCCAACTTCATCAACTCTTGTTAATTTGGTTGTTGTTGTTAATGCCCATTCTAACAGGTGATGTCTCACTACGGTTTTAACTTGCATTTCTCTGATGATCAAATGGTCAGTCTACTTTTGGTTCCTTGAGGAAGGAACCATTTTCCACAGAGCTTGTATTAATTTGCAGTCCTATCAACAGGGTCTAGGCATTCCTTTCTCTCTGCATCCATGCCAACATCTACTGTGTTTGAACTTTTTAAGAAAAGCCATTCTAACTAAGGTAAGGCAATACCTCATTGTAGTTTTAAATTGCATTTCCCTGATGGTTGGTGATGTTGAGCATTTTTTCATAAGTTTATTGGTCATTTGCCTTTGTTCTTTTGAGAAACTTCTGTTCATTCTTTAACAGATAATGTATCTCTAAATTCTTTTCTTTTTTTGACTTTTTTAAATTAAATCATAGCTGTGGACATTAATGCAATCATGGGGTACAATGTGCTGGTTTTATATACAATTTGTAATGTTTTCATCAAACTGGTTAACATAGCCTTCATGGCATTTTCTTAGTTATTGTGTTTAGACATGTATATTCTACTCCTAGTAAATTTCACATATACTTTTGTAAGATACACTGCAGGGGTGGTCCCGCCAATTACCCTCCCTCCACACTTACTCCCACCTCCCCTCCCCTCCCTCTCACCTTTCCCCTTCTTGTTGGGGAAGCTATAATTGGGTTATAGCTTTCGTATGAAAGCTTCTTGTTTTGCCCATTTTTAAACTTTTATAAATGACATCCTACTGTATATGTTTTCTTATCATTTGTTCTTTCTTGATGGCCATTGTGTTTCCGATATACATCCACACTGATGTGGGTAGCTGTGGTTTGTTTATTATTATTGCTCTAAAATATTTATTTGCATTATTAAGTCATCCACTGTTAACAATCTTCTATCGTCTGAAGTTTAATTTTTTCTATTAGGAATATCTCTTATGAAGTTTAATTTCTATTATGAATACCCACCCAACATCTAGGGTAAATAGTTGCAAGTGGGAGGACTGAGTCTTGGGGTATGAACATGCTTATTCTTTCTTGGATATATTAGTTGAAGTTAGAATAAAAAATAGAAACAAAAGTATGTATTTGCTCAAATCTTAGAGGTTTTCCTCTCACTTATGTAGCAGCTTAAGTATATACTTGATTACTGGAAAGTCATCTCCACGGTGTGATTGAGTGATCAAACCTCTTCCGTCTATGGTACTGCTATCCCTCTTCATTTGACATTGGCAATGGAAAATGAAAGAGAACGTAGAAATAGTTCAGCCACTACTGAAAGCCTGAGCATGACCTGCCAACTTCTGTTCACATTCCATTGTTGACAGCTAGGTCACACCAACTTCAAAGGGGCAGAAAAAGATGATCCTAGCTCATCAGCCATTTATCAGAAGCTATTCAACACGTGAGAAAGGGAAAATAAATTTTGGAGGACAGCTAGTAAGCTCTGTCAAAGAGGGTAAAGCTAAGTGTGTTCCAGTGTAACTGTGACCATTTAAACACCAATAAATAAGCAGAGCTGAAAAATTCCTTATACCACACATCCTGGCCAACAGTTGTTATCACCTGACTTAAATGGTTTTACAGTATGACATTTCTCTGATTATTATTTTGACTCTTTTCATGGCTTCAAGTTCTCTTCATGTTTTTTTTTTTTTTTCCTATGAAATGCTTGTTTCTGTTTTTGTTTTGCATTTTTTTCCTGGTGGATTTCTTTTCCTTGTTGAATTTTTGAAAGTTCTATAGTAATTGTGAATACTATTTTTTGTTGCATGCTACCAAATGCAATTTTCCTTTGCATTCAATTTATGTGGTGTTTGGGTGAAGAACACAAAACAGTTTCAAGTGTAATACTGTCAAATTTAACAATGTTTCACTTTATGATTTGTATATTTGTGTCTTGAAAAATTATTCTTCACTCTGAGATCATTCATAGAGTCTCCCATATTTTCTCCGAAAAGTTTTCAAGTTTTAGTTTTTTGTTTGTAAGTTTTTAATACATTTGATAAATATTATTTTAAATGGTGTGAGGTAGGGATAGAGTTTCATTCCTTTCCATGTGGATAAATAATTTCCTCAGCATTAATGACAGAGCAATCTACCTTTTCTCATTGATCTGTGACTCCAGCTTTGATATATAACAGTTTTCCACACATGCATGGATCCTTTTCTGAGTTCTCATAGCTTATTATTTTGTCTATCTCTGTGCAGTTCCACATGGTCTTAACTATTTTAGCTTTATAAATAGGTATTAATTTTGCTCTAAGTTACTTCTCTTATGCATCTTTTTTCCCTGGAGTCTTCTATCCCTTTAGACCTTCAGAAACAGCTTATCATATATCAATATTGGCTTTGCATTGAATCTATAAATCAATTTTAAGGAGAATTAAAAATCTTGACAATACTATGTCTTCCAATTCCTGAGCATGGTAAATGTTTCCATTTATTTATGTCCTTTGAAGTGCTTCTAAGTCTCACCATGTGGCTAATTTCATTCTGAGATACTACATGATTTGTCCCTATCATAAAGCTTTCTTTTCTGTTTCTTGTTAATATTGAGAAATTCAACTTTTGCAGTGCTTTTATCTGGGAGCATTTCTAGATTATCTACAAAACTAAATTTTTGTGTGGATACTTTAGGAGTTTCTATGTGGATTATTTTATAAATTGTAACCACTAAGAGTTTTGCATCTTTAAATGTGTTCTTGTCTCCTTATCTTTCCTTGGATCCTTGATATATGTTGACTAAAAGTGGTACTAGCAGACATCCCTGATTTTAAGGGAACATTTTGTAGGAAATGCATAGGATATGTCCCAGTCTGTGTGTGTGTGTGTGTGTGTGTGTGTGTTTGTTTCAGTTGGGAGAATTCTATTATATTTCTAATTGGCTAAAAGTAAATAGTAAATTATTTTTGAATTTTTAAATTCCTTTACTGCTTCTCTATGTCTTTTTCTCCTTTAATCTATTTCACTGTATTGTTGTAAATTTTATTACAAGAATTCCTAAGATTAACTTAGATTCATGAAATAAACCTAATTTAGTTGAGATGCATGATTTTAAAATATATTATTGGTATCATTTTACAATTATTTTGGTTAACACTTTTGCATCTATGTGAGTAAGTACTTTTATCATTTGATTCTTACATAGTGTTTCATCAAGTTTGTGTTAGCCGAATTAAGTAAATTGTAGTGTTGCTTCTCTCCCCCAGCTTTCTAAAATAGTTTATGTAATAATTCTATCTTGAATATTCTGTAAAACACATTAATGAAACTTTCTAAGCCTACTGCTATCTTTGTGAAAGCTTTTAAACTATTAAATATAATTTCAGACTATTTATATAGTTATAAGATAATTTTGACTTTATATTTTCTTCTAAAAGAGAAATTTCAAGGTTTTTTTCTAGGTGTTTTCTCATTTCACTTACTTCTATCCATTGTACCATTGTATTTTTCAATTTTTTTCTCTATAACGTTTTTATTTGTTATCTTCTGGGACTCTAAAGACATAAATGTTAGCTTTTTTGTTATTATTTAATGGGTCATCTCTTAATCCTTTAATTTTTTTTTCATTCTTTATTGTTCAAATTAGGTAATTTCTCATTATCTTTCTCCATGCTCATCAACTTTTTTCTGTCTTCCTTATTTTGTTCCTGAGCCCATCCAATAGTTGGTTTATTTTATTTTATTTTTTTTTTAAATAGAGTCTCACTTTGTTGCCCTTGGTAGAGTGCCATGGTATCATAGCTCACAGCAACCTCAAACTCTTGGGCTTAAGAGATTCTCTTGCTTCAGCCTTTCAAGTAGCTGAGACTACAGGCGCCCGCCACAATGCCCGGCTATTTTTTTGTTGTCATTGTTTTTAACTGGCCCAGGCTGGGTTGGAACCCACCACCCCCAATTCTGTGGCTGGTGTCCTAACCACTGGGCTACAGGCGCTGAACCCCCATCCAGTAGTTTTTAAAGAATCTGAGTTATTACATAAAATTTCCATTTTGTTATTTTTAAATACCTTTTATTTATCTGTTGAGACTTTCTATATTTCATTCTATTTCAAGAACATTCAATCTTACTTCTTGAAACACAGTTATAATAGCCTTTTTAAAGCCTTTTATGATCCCTAAATCTGCATCATCTTAATATTGGTGTTTGTTGGTTATCTGTTTTCTTCACGAGATATTCAGATGTTTCTTAATATGTTGAATAATTTTGGATTGTGCATTGAACATTTTAGACATTATGCACTGTGAATCTCTGTCTTATTTAAATGCTATAGAGATTATTATTATTATTTTTTTTTTTTAGCAGATAGAAACCTAGTTGGATTCAGGCTACAAGTTTTACACACCTTCTGTGTACATTGGTAATTTCTAGTGTCAGCCCTTATAGGAACTATTCAGATTTCTCCACCTGTCCTCCACCTAGGGGCAAGTATGGGATTTGGGTGGTGAATTAACCCATAGTTCAGTTCTCAAGGATTATGGTACATGGTTTAACATCAGAACCACATATATGCAGTTTTTTTACTCCAATTTTGATATTGTCAAATTGTCATGATTCATTGAAGTTTTTTCAAATCTTCCTCATTATCTTTAGATTTTCTTGTTTTTCATCCTTTTTGATCCATATTTATTCACTTAAATGTATTCATTTTATAGTGTTGCTAGTAATTTCAGTAACTATAGTCTTTGTAGGTCTGATTCTGCAGTTTGTTGTTTCTGTTGACTTTTGCTTATAGTGAGTGGTTGGTTTCCTCCAGAGATGTTTGTTTATTCCAGGCTTCAGGGAAATTCATCTGTATGAGTCTGAATTAATCTACAATTTTGAGTTGAACTTTTTAAAGACATATACATAGTATGAATTCTGGCCTAACTCCTCATTATACATTTTTTGTTAGGGATTCTCAAGAAATTTTTCCCTCAGTTAACCCAGAGCTGAGAAGAAGACCAGGGATTTTTCCAACATTTATTTCTATAGAACCGAATTTTTATTTAGTTTATGCTTGAGAGT
Organism: Otolemur garnettii; assembly: GCF_000181295.1. Classification (NCBI taxonomy): domain Eukaryota; kingdom Metazoa; phylum Chordata; class Mammalia; order Primates; family Galagidae; genus Otolemur; species Otolemur garnettii. Next base: position 4,398,586 of record NW_003852472.1, read on the forward strand.
TTCATCCTCCAAAGCCCCACCTCTATGTGAGAGTTTCTGACCCATCCTTTCATCATGTTGGCAGCTCTAGACTTTGTTTATAACCTTTGTATATATATTTCACTAACACTCTCAATATATTGACTTTTTATTTTTGAGGAAAAAGCCAACTTCAAAAACTGATACTTTCTTAAATCATACTTTATTACTCTGTCTCAATATTCAACTTATATTTAAGCTCAGCATACTTAAAATGTGTTTTAAACATATACTTCTGTGTTTATAGATATCCTATACTAGGAGACGAGTGTGTGTGTGTGTGTGTGTATGTGTGTATGTGTGTATGTGTATGCATGTCAGTGTGGGTCTTTGGTCTGAGGTATGGCTTTATGAAAAAGTTATACCATTATTTTTTCCCCAAATGACTATGAAGTAAAATATTAACAGTGGCTTACCTTTTAAGTACTTATGAGTTATTTTTTCTTTAGGCTCATTTATATTTTCAAAAAATTAAAGAAGGTAATTTGTTGTTTTTATAACTAGAAAAAAGGTTATGCAGTAAAAATTATGGCAAGTAATTACCTTGTGTAGTGGCACTAAAAGAAGACGTTATCAAAAATAAATGGAATCAATGAGATGATAGAATTCTTCAAAAAGAAGGGACTTCTTGATTTTATTTTAAAATTTGTACTTAAATTCTGTCAAATACACAAATAACTTTCCAATAAATTGTACCTCAATAAATTATGTGCCAATTTTTTTTTTGTTAAAGATAATTTGAGGTGTACTTCTTTTACTTATGCTGAAAATAATATTTACAAAATATAATTCCATTTTTATAAAAACTAAATCAGATAATATTTGAAAAATGCCAGCTCAGATGAGATGAAGTTTTGAAATTTTGAGTAACATATTATGGCCATAAGACTATGCCTTAATTCAAGTATTGGAATGAAAAAGCTTCTGGTTTTTAAGTTGGTGATTGTATCATAGCCAAATATAGATATTTTTGTTCTAAGTCCAAGAGCAGAAATATTTAGACACAAGAATGTCTACTTTCCTATATTTCAGTAAACTAGGTATATTCATCATCATCAACAGTGTTTGTTAAGCACTGGGTGTGTGTTTGGCACTGTGCTAAGAGAGGCAAAGATTATGTAAATATTTAATCCGGAGTTTCAAATAGTTGTTGTGGAGGACACAAAAACATAGGCAATCCCCTAATGGACCTCAGAATTCATTAGAAGCTGTATAATATGGACACAAATAAGTTAAAGATAGACTTGAGCTATCTGATCGCTAGATATCTTATAACTTTCAAAGTCTTTGATTCCCACCCAAGATGCTCTGGATATGAGTGTTTACCTTAATGTCAGGTGACATTTTTGGTTGCCATGGTAACAGAGGTATAAGAGCTTGTTTGATAATGTATATAATTTCCAGTATTATATCATGTGAAAAGTGGGTGCTGCTGTCAAAAACAAAAACAAACAACTACAATAAAAACCCCACAAATATTGAGAAGATAAACACCAAGTTATTACATTTAGCTTCCAGTTCATACCATACATATTTTTTACCACAGCTTTTCCTTCTCAATGCATCGAAATTATGTCAAGGAGTCAAACTGGTATTTTCTGAGATCCCACTATCGAACTTCTCCGTATTGTTTTTCTTCATTGCATTTATCACTGTCTGATACACTGCATATATTTCCTATCTTATTATCTGTCTCCTCCATTAGAATCTTAGCTCCCTATGGCAGGGATTTTTGTCTGTTGTTTTCAGCAGTGTATCTTCAGTGTCTAGAATTGTGTCTAGCATACACCAAGCCCTTAATGAATATTTGTTGAAGGAATGAATTACTCTGTTGTCTAAGAATGAGAAAGGAGGCCAACTCAGGGTTAGTACAGCTGGAAGGAAATATTGACCATGGAGTTTAAAGTATTCCATAGTAGTCATTCTCAAATGTTAAATGTGCATGAGAATTACCTATAAGCCTTGTTTAAATAGAGGCTGGAGGGTTAAGGTTCTGTTATCAGCATTTCTAGCCAGTAGGGAATGGGTGCAGCTCCAGAATTTGCATTCTATTAGGCTGATACTCCTAGTCCAGGGGATTCACTTTGAGAACTATTGTTGTAAAAAAGAGATGTCCTCCAACACAATTTACCAACAGAGATTCTTTTCCCCAGTGAAACTGGATCCACACCTCTCACCTCTTAAAGCAATTGACTCATCATGGATCAAAGATTTAAATCTAGGGTGGTGCATGTGGGTCAGTGAGTAGGTCGCTGGTGCCATATACCGAGGGTGGTGGGTTCAAACCTGGCTCCTGCAAAACTGCAACAAAAAATATCTGGGCGTTGTGGCAGGCACCTGTGGTCCCAGCTACTTGGGAGACTCATGCAAGAGAATCGTCTAAGCCCAAGAGTTTGAGGTTGCTGTGAGCTGTGATACCACAGCACTCTACTGAGGGCAACAAAGTGAGAATCTGTCTCTAAGAAAAAAAAGATTCTAGACACTGAAGATACACTGCTGAAATCTAAAACGAGAGATGATAAAAATTATAGAGGAAAGCATGGGGAAAACTCTAGATGATATCATCCTGGGGAAAGATTTTATGAAGATGATGACATCAGCAATGGCAACATCAACAAAAAGAAATAAATGAGACTTAATTAGGCTAAAAGGCTTTTGCACTGGCTTGGCCCCTATAGCTCAGCAGTGAGGGTGCTGGCCACATACACGGGGCTGGTGGGTTTAAACCTGTCCTGAGCCTGCCAAACAACAATGACAACTGTAGCAAAAAAATAGCCAGGCATTGTGGCGGTCACCTGTAGTCCCAGCTACTTGGGAGGCTGGGGCAAGAGAATTGCTTGAGCCCAAGAGTTTGAGGTTGTGATGCCACTGTACTCTACTGAGGGCAACATAATAAGATTCTATCTCAAAAAAAGAAAAGAAAAGAAAAGCAAGCAAGCAAGCAAATGGACAACTTTCAGAATGGGAAAAGATATTTGCATATTATGAATCTGACAAAGGATTGATAACTAGTATCTACAGAGTACTCAAATTAACAACAACAAAAGAGCAAAGAATCCCATCTATCTTTGGGTAAGAGACAAAAAAAGGAAACTTCTGTGAAGATGACAGGTGAATGGTCAACAAACAGGTGAAAAAATGCTCATCATTTCTAATCATCAGAGAAATGCAAATCAAAATCACCCTAACATATCACCTAACCCCAGTGAGAGTAGCCCACATCACAAAAATCTCACAGCTGCAAAGATGTGATGAGAAGGGAACACTTTTACACTGTTCATGGGATTGCCAACTCATACAACCTTTCTGGAAAGAAGTATGGAGAAGCCTCAAAGAGCTAAATATAGACATTCCATTTGATCCTGAATTTCCATTGCTAGGAATCTACCCAGAAGAAAATAAATCATTTTACCACATTTTGCATTAGAATGTTTATTGCAGCTTAATTCACAATCGCCAAGACATGGAAGCAACCCAAATGCCCATCAATCCATGGATGGATCAATAAACTGTGGTACATGTAAACTATGGAATATTATTCAACTATAAAAAAAAAAAGATGATGCCTTTACATCTTTTGTGTTTACCTGGATGGAGCTGAGACACATTCTTCTTTATAAAGTATCACAGGAATGGAAATCCAAGTGTTTGATGTACTTACTCATTACTGATATGACTGTAACAGAAAAACCACTATATGGGGAGAATAACACCAGTAGATTCAAGTGGGGATGAGGAGGAGGGAAGGGGGAAACGAGGAGGGAGAGGGGCTGGTAAGCGCTCACCTGATGGACACATTGTGAAGGTGCACAGCCCACCCCCAGGAAGAAGGGCTCAACTGCCTCAACTACAGCTTGAATTGTATGTTAGAAACACAGACAATGTAACCTAATCGTCTGTACCTTCCTATCCATCTGAATGAATGAATTAATGAATAAAAAGAGATGTACTTTTGTGTAAATAACGCTCTGCCCTCACTCCTACTATCCCAGCACCACATATAGAGTGTGAACTAACTACTCTTTGAGATCTGAAAACAAAGATCACCACTATCATTTCAATTAAATTAACCACACTTTTCTTATTGGGTGAGGGGGAGCTCAGGCTGTCCAAGGCATAATCTGAGAGATGGGGAACTGGAGCTTAGTAAGTCCAGAGACTTATTCAAGGTCACACAACTCACGGACAGTAGATAGTTCACCAAATTTTTACTATTGGCACAGGAAATGTCAAGTTTACCTTGAGAATATTCATTTTTGATTTAAATAGAGAAAAATGAAACTAAACCCCAAGTGGAAAAACATGATACTTAAGCCATCTAAACAGGAAAAGAACATGTCTCTTTTCAAATTCTTCTTTTTTCAAAAGCAAGATATACTACTGTGCAATTGAGGAAAAAAATTAGAAACAATAAAAGTATTTATGATAATGGGAGAGAAACCCATTAAGAATTTTATTAGATAAGGATGACAAAATTAACTTTCCCTGTTTTCATTTTAGAATCACTGAACATTTGTGTTTCCCTAATAAAAATGGCAATGAAAAGAAAATTGGACACAGGGCATTACCTTTTTCCCTCTGCAGGGTGGAGAAAGATGATTTCTTTCCTTTGAAAGATGAGGGAGGCCCACCGCAGGTTTAATTAAAGAGGACGTTGTGCACACACAAAAGAGCAAGGCTTAAGGTAACAGCCTGCAACTTAATTCCCCACCTTGCATAGTAGTTACATGTTTGGGCTCTGGACTTGGAATACGGGATTTTGAATACTGTCTCTGCCACATCATTGTGATATTTTGGACAAAGTACTTAATGTTTCCATCTTTCAGTTTTCCTTTCTGGGAAGTGGTTATCCCACGGGTACCCACCAAAGAGGAATGGTAACAGGGTAAGGGATCACTGAATGTCAGTGGGTATTGTTCACTGTTGACACAGGGCACCATGAAGTCAACCACATTGCAGGCAAGTGACCCACACATTTGAAAGGAGTGTTTGCTAATTTATTTATCCATCCAGTCTCTCGCCCCCAGTTCTGCATTGGGTACTCTGCATTTATCTCCTTTTGTGACATGACTGCGACAGAAGCAGCCACCTGTCTTTGTAGCCACTGCCTCAGGGTGGGGCTCTGCTGATTGGGCAGAAACTATAGTTTTGAACGAATGCTGGCAGTAATGTGTCTGATGGAAAAACAAATAGTAAGTAATAATAATAAACAAAACCCAAATAAATAATAGTAAACAAAAAACAAATAGTAAGTGTGGAGAGGAGAATTACAAAGAAAGAAACGATGGCCATTGGGGAAAAAAAAAAGATAAAACCCCCTTTTTTTTCTTTAGTAATACTAATAATATTCTAAGAATTCCATTTGAAGAGCATCGATCCCAGAGGAGCCTACTTGGAGACTGGGTGCATGAGACCTCCTCTCCTGTCCTGTGTATTTATTACAGATAATATGTGGGGTGAATTGTGAGTTATTTGCTCAGTACAAGACAATGCGGCTCTGGAGGGAAAGCTGAGCTCTCCCACTCCTGTTTTGACACAGACCCTGGGAAACTCCAGCACTTAGGCTAAGGAGGGGTCTGAACCCAGCCTGCGGCAGGAGGAACTCTCGCATACAGCAGGACTTTTTATCTCTATGTTCATTATTTTTTAAAATTATTCTCTCAATAACACACTCCAGTGGAGGACTTCTCTTTAGTCCATTTAAAGTATATTCTATAGTTGTTCCCAGAAAAGAGCGATATTTTTCTCCCAAAGTGAAAAAATAATATGCTACTCGACATTTTCTATGTGAACAACTCAAGAATATGAATAAAGCAATTATTAAACTCCAGCAACTTTAGAGGAATACACAAGAGAAAGAGTTGAGAAAAAGAGAGAAGGGGGAGAGAAAGAAGGAGGAGGAGGAGAGAAGGAAGGAGAGAAGGACTGACTGTGCCCAGAATTTGAACAAGGTTGTGGGGTTCAGCTGAGATCGTGTGTGGTGGGATGAGGATTGGGTGCTGCTCTAGGACATGGTGCAGGGTGGCTGTGAGAACCTCCACGTCGGTGCACATGCTTATTATCTGTAATAGCCGCCATGTAAGTGTGAGTCATACACCAGTCAGATGTTTGTAACTCAGGGACTCACTGTAATACCCACGTTCTTAAGTGTGAGTTGTACATAAGTCGGATGTTTGTAACTTGGAGACTGCCTGTAATTACAACTATATATAATCAGAGAGTTAACATAAGACCTATGAACAACTTTACACTTGTTTGGCAATTAGGTGAAATGGATACATTTCTAGAAAAATATAGCTTACCAGAACCAGTGACAGAGAAAGTGAAAAGGCTGACTATTCATGTGAGTATTAAAGAATTGAATCACTAATCAGATTATTCCATTTGTAATAATGCCAAAGTGTTTTTCAAAGTGGATCAATGTATACTTGCACCACTGACACTGTATTTCCCTAACACATTTACTCACAGAGCTTTGCGTCCTCGTCTGTGCCCACATTGCATTCATAACGTGCCAGGTAGTTTGTGGGTTCTCTTTTAATTAATACGAAATCATCTTAGGAAAGAGCCACGCCATCCTGGACCCACTTTTTAGTTTTCTTCAAGCATTTCCAAAGTGCTTTGACATCGACTAACATGATTAATCTTAATGGCAATATAATGAAGTGACTGTTTTTTTTAATAGATAAGGACCCTGAAGCCCAAGGAGTTGAAATAATTTGGAAGGGAGTCCTAGGATAAAACTGCAGGCCGAAGAGAAGGGGATTTTTATTTAGAAAAAAAAAAAGACATTCCCTTACCTTCCTAAGCATCTGTACTTTGGGTTTTCTGGGAAATAGATGCTGAGACAGACATAGGTGTGCAAGGGATATAGTATAATATGTTGGTGGGTCCTGCCCAGAAGACACAAAGAGGGAGGAAGTGGGGTTGGATGGAGGAAGTCCCAGACCACCTGTGACAGCAAGGGCAGAGGAAAGAAGGGAGGACTCAGCCTCAGAGCATCAGGGACACAGCCTTAAACACATCCAGGAACTCCAAAGCACACACTGCCCATAGAGGGGGCCCCGCTGGGCAGCCATGGCCGATCCAAAGCACCCCAGCCCTTGGCCAGAGGCTGCCACAGAAGAGCATGAGCTCAAGTTAAATTATTCATTAATTCAAATTTTATTGTAAAAATATATTTTTAAAAATCTGTTTATGGTTGAGCCAGTATAGATTCACAAATATTTATTCTATGGGTTACAGTGCTTTGTTATTATTATTGCTATCATTATTATTATTATTGTAGGTTGTTGCTCTAATTGTTTCAGATTTGCTCATAAAGGGCCCCGTCAAGGTATCTTCTGAGCCCTTTTGATATCCTCTCATCCTACATTTTTCTGAAGACCTCTTTACTTTCTGGAATCATAAAATGTTTCAGGCTCATATGATTATTTTTCTTCCTTCTCTCCTGGAATCATCCATTTTTCCCCAAGAAGTTCTAGTTCCTTTTCTTGAACAAGGGTGCATAGAACAAGATGGCCTGGCTGCTAGCGATGGGGAAACTCTTTGTGACATGCTATGGGAAAGTAAAGAGAGAAAAAAAAAAAGTTAAGATTAGGGCACTGTGTCCTCAAAGGTTAGATACCCAGGAAGTGTTTATTGTTAACGTGGCTGGATTTTTAAAGCAAATTTAATCAATGACAGAAATGTGTAATCCAGATAGTGTGGGTAGGGAGACCCACTGCCTTGCTGTGCCAGAAACTGAGAGGTTTCCTGGGACACTGAATTTCTAGCATGAAAACTGTCCCAGGCAACCTTAATATGGAACAGTTAGAGGTGAGGAGCTCAGGGTGGGCTGCCCTCATTCATCATAGGAGCCTTCTGGGGGGCAGGGAGCATGGCTTGGGCAGTTCTTTGAGGCGTTAAGAGAGGCTCAGAAACCCCTTCTTCCCTCCTGAGCTGTCTCAAACCCTGTCGCTCTCTGTGACAG
>NW_003852472.1:4406601-4420688 GCF_000181295.1 Otolemur garnettii
CAGCTCCTGACTCTCTGCTCTCTCCTCACTGAGCGTAAATAATAGCTCTGGACTTTGAACACAGCTCGATAAGCTGCGATTGGAAACACAGTCTGTGCCAGTGAAGCACATTTCTCTGCCAGTGACAGCCTGTCAGAGGAGGAGGTGGGAAGTCCAGCCACACAGTGACTGCCGGGCTTCCAACAGCATCCCATCTGAGGTTTATAGAAGTGCGAGCAAATCAGCAACGGTTTTGTTTCAAGCCTCGCTGGCCCCAGTGCCTGTGACATCTCAGCTGTTCTATGGAATATTTCCCACGAGGGCTGTGAGAGAAGCTGAAGGATCAGGGCGAGAGAGGTTTAGAGATAATGACTCCTAGGCTTAAGCTGAAACTAATCAAACATCTTGTTACACTCCTTGCTTTTATGCACAACCATATTATTGCCCCGTTGTACAGATTCGGAAACTGAGGCTCTAGAATGATTAACAGCCAACCCCAAGCTGCCACATGATACATGGTGAGGGGAGAGATGAGACACCACTTTCCTCCAAGGATGGTGCTCATTTCACCACACTAGTGCTTCCTCGGTTATGTTTTTAAAATCCACGTCATATGCATGAGGAGAAAGTCTTCCTCTAAAAAAGAATGTTTCCTTTCCTTAATCTAGAGGTCTCCATCATATTTGCCCATGGAGCACTTTCTTTACCAGATGCCCATTATGAGACCACAGATGGCTGAGACCCAGATAATCTTGTCACAGGTGGGGAATTTGAGGTTAAAAAAGTAGTAAGAATCACTGACATTAGAGAGCTTCACGAATGAGGGAATTGTTTTGGCTGATAAATTGATCTGACTGAGATAAGGACAGTTTTGGTTGGCAGAGCTGTTAGTATTTGTTTCCAGCTTCCTGTTCAGCCAGCGGTGAAGGCCAACAACCCTGTAAAGTGTTTCATCGTGAGGTTTTAGAGACTCTGGGCACAAGCACTGCTACTTTGGGGTCCAAGTGACAAAGTATGGGCAGAGTTTGTAAGAGGGTCAACCTGTCCCCCCTGATGCAGAATTCAGAGCAGGGAGGCATGTTGAGGATTTGTGGTTTGGGAAGCTTTGGGAGATAGATGGGTGTGAATCCTGGCATGTCAGGGACCTCCGGGATTCAGCTTCAGAATTCAAGCAGCTTCCTGATTGGATCATGTTTGTGTTGTTCAAAGGTTAGATATTTTGGACACTAACTCCATGGAGAGGTCGGAGAAAATCGATTCTTACCATGGAATGCTAGGCGATAGTTAGAAGTGATGGAGGTAGGTCCAAGCTCAGACATTAGGAAAAAATACTAGTTCTTGTGAAAACCAATTACTCCATGTGAATGTCATTCATGTAAATTAAACATTGCATGCTCACAAAGCTAAAAGGGGCATTTTGTGAGAATACATTCCAAAAGGAAGATGCACACACAGTACATTAAAATGTTTGCTTGGGGAAGGACAAGAGATCTGGAGTGAATTATGGTGATTAAGGGGAGCGAATGGAAGATGAATGAATAAAAGCAAGATCACAAATCAAGAGTGAGACTATGAAACGAAGTCAGGCGTGTGACCAAGTCCATCCTTATCTGTTGGAGCCAACAAGTATTAGCTAAAGCATAGCACCATGTGCCAGCGTAGCACCTGACCACATCTCCAAGCCTGTGCAGGTCCCCTCTGCCCTTGGATCCACTCCTGGCCATCTCTCTCCCTCTTCTGTATCCCAGCAGTGTTGAAGTTGTCACAGTCACGGTGTGTCATAGTCACAGCAGCTTCCAGAGCAGCCAATGTCGAGCAGACTCAGGGAGTCAGAGTAGCCAAGGATCATGCCGAGGCGTCCTCTGCTGCTGTGGAACTGTGTAAAGACAGCCACTCTGCTAGGTTCCTATTGCTGCAGTAATAATTACCACAAACGTAGTAGCTTAAAACAACACACTTTCGTTCTCTTCTGGAGGCTAGAAGTTCAAAATCAGTTTCACTGCTCCAAAAAATCAACCTGCCATCAGGACCATGCAGCCTTTGGGCTCTAGGAGAAGGTCTGCTTCCCTGTTTTTCCCAGCTTGCTGGGGCTGCTCCCCTTCCTCAGTTACAGCCCCTTCCTCCATTCCCAAAGCCAGCAGTGTTTCAGCTCTCTGACCATTGTCCCGTAATCATGGCTCCCTCTCTGTCTCTGACATCGGCTGGAGAAGTGTCCTTTAAGGATGCCTGTGATTGGGTTGAGCCCACCTAGATAATCTGGGATAATCTTCCTCTGTCATGGGCTGTATCCTTCATCACCACTGCAAAGTCTCTTTTTTGCCATGGACCATACCTATTCACTAGTTCTGGGGGTTGGGGTGTGGTCATCTTTAAGGGGTCATTATTCTGTCTACCAAAGGGATTACCAGACACTCTTTGCAGTGGAATGACTCTACAGGGTAGTGGAAGAAGGGGAATTGACAGACCATACGGTGTTCATGTGACTTCATGTGTAATTCAGATGTAGATGAAGTCTGCCAGTATCTGAGTTGCACTTAGAATACACATAAAGACGTCTGCAAAAGATCAAAAAGGACCCCAGAAAAAGAATGAGATTGTCAAAAAAGTTGAGGAAAGCAGTGTGCAGGCTCTCAGATGGACTGCGGAGTGGGGTGGGTGGGGCAGGTACTGTGTTGAGGTACAGAGAAGAAAATGCTGGAAAGTGCACATTTCCTTGTCGTCCATCGAAGAAAGCTAAGATGAGTAAGCTCAGGAATATAAGTAGCAAAATCTCTAGGTTTTATTTGTATTTTTTATAAGCTTACTTTAGATTTAAATACATTCATTTATAAGCTTACTTATAGAGAGACAACTTTGATATTAAGAATGTTTTAATGTTTTAAGGCAATTCCGAGTAGAAATAAAAACTGTTTTTCTCTTAAATCAGTGACAGCACTGAGAACAAGTTGAGTAGGACCCGTACATCAGGAAGCAAAAGTAGAAAAGATTTAATAAGAGGACATAAAGACAAAGCATAAAACAGGCTGACAGAGGCTGGATCGAGGGGGGCAATTATAGCAATGCCGTAACTAATGGTCCTCAGACTATGGGACTATATTTATTTAAAGAATTTCTGTAAATTTTAAGACTTACAAGGGAAGCAAAATGACCTCAAAAGTCTAAAAAGCAAAATTTAAGATATATACAATTACCATGTACCCATAATATTTAAAAATTAAAAAATAAAAAGCAAGGATGGGAAAGGTGGGCAGTGCCCATAGCTCAGAGGGTAGGGCGCCGGCCACATACACCCAGGCTGGTGGGTTTGAACCCAGACTGGGCCAGTTGAACAACAATGGCAATTGCAACATAAAACAGCCAGGCGTTATGGCAGGCACCTATAGTCCCAGCTACTCGGGAAGCTGAGGCAAGAGAATTGCTTAAACCCAAGAGTTTGAGGTTGACATGAGCTGTGACGCCACAGCACTCTACCGAGGGTGACATAGTAAGACTATCTCAAAAAAAGAAAAAGATGGGAAAGGTACTGTTAATTAAAATAGAAAAAATGACTGCCTGTGTAGGAAATGGTAACATAACATCTAAGGCGAGAGGGGAAATTACTTATAATTAAAACATATCCCCAATAGTAAAGTTTTAAGAGGATCAAAGTTTTATTCTTTGAGCCAATATGATAAGTAAAAATACAGCCCAGGCCTGTAGCAGTCTCTCGGTCCAGGTCTGTGTGAGAGCCCTCTATGATGATCACACATGACAAAGTCATAGCAATGCACATCCCTGTCACTAAAAGACGCAGACCTGTAATGTGGTTAAAGCAGGACTCCAAAATAAAACCTAACTTTGGATGTTTCACGATTAAATAAAAAGGTGAAAGTTAACATCAAGCATTCTAACTAAAATTTTAAAGAAAAAATAATCGTAGCATCTACCCAAACAGCAATAAATTTGAGGTCCATGTAACTTAGTAAGAAATCTACTTTTTAAAAAAAATTAATAAATTGACTAATTAGCAAAAAATGAGAGAAAACTCAAATAATCAAAATTAGAAAAAAGGGAATGTAAAAATAGAAACTAAAAATAAGCGCATGGTTCTGAATGTGATTACCAGCAACACATAATCACATTTATTCTATTAGTAATAGAAAACCTTAAAAGGTTTCTACACAAATTTACAATAGCATGTTGCTATAAAGTCAAATAAGAATTTGAAATTATACTAAGTAATAAAAAAATGAGAAACATTTAGTGTGGGTGTTTTCTGCTCTAAAAAAGACAGAAAGCCGTAAAATTTCTCCTGTATGGCAGAGATGTTTGTGATCCCAGTGCCTGACCAAGATGACCAAAAATGTTATAAAATAACACCACCTGTGAATTTAGAACTGTGTGACTAAAAACGACCTCAGTAAGTAGAATTTAATGACATATTAAAATAATATAAACCTACAGAAAGTTTATCTCAAGTATAAGAAATGATCAGTATTAAGAAAAATGTTAATATATTACTATAGCTTATATTACCATCTCAAAAGCATCTCAAAATAATGAATCTATAAATCAATAAATGAGTGAATATAACTGGATATGTTATCAATTCAATTCATTGGCTCGGCGCCTGTGGCTCAAGTGGCTAAGGTGCCAACAACATACACCTAAGGTGGTGGGTTCGAATCCAACCCAGGCTCGCCAAACAAAAATGATGGCTGCAACCAAAAAATAGCTGAACATTGTGGTGGGCGCCTGTGGTCCCAGCTACTTGGGAGGCTGAGGCAGAAGACTCGCTTGAGCCCAGGAGTTGGAGGTTGCTGTGAGCTGTGATGCCACAGCACTCTACCCAGGGGGACAGCTTAAGGCTCCATCTCAAAAAAAAAAAACCCTCAAAACATCAATTCAATCCATTATCATTTTGAAAGTTTAATTGTAAGAATGGGAGGATACTTTCTTAATATCATGAAGAATATATTCTAGGCTATTAACTGACATTACGCCCCAAGGAGAAAAAAGACCTACAGTCATTCCTCTTCAAACAAAGTGTTTGAGGAAAATGCCTTATCTGTCTTTTTATTTAATTCACTTTTGAAAGTTATGAGAATGAGCTTTATACACCTTGGCCAGCAAGAAGGTTGGAGTCTTACCTCTTCCCTCCGAGGACTTTAAGTAACCTTCCTGTATCTGTGCCTAGGACTAAAACTTGCTCCTCAAACCATGCAAAAAATGCTCCTTCTGTTAAATCCTTGCAGGTGACAACAGTGAGACCTAGAGACATCAAACAACTGTGCTGAGATCGCATCGTGAAGAGAAGTGGGGACAGACACAGCACTCAGGACAAGCTTGTCATTTTTATTTTTATAACATTTTATAAAATAATATTAGAATGTTTGTATTTCTCTTAAATTTTTGTTCACCATGCTTTCTACTATGGCGGGGGTAAGCTGCCAAAGCAGGAGTCTGGAGTGGAGACCACGTTTCTGATTTGGCTTGGCAAATGTCTGGTTCTGAGACAGAATTTGGATTGGAACCCAAATTTGCTGGTTTCTTAGCCTCTAGGATGATGTTTTTCCATCTTTTTAATCTCACAGCACACTTGAACCTGCAGTTAAACTTCCATGGCAAACTTCAATTGTGTTGATTAAAAAGAATATACCTACTGTGATTTGAACTTCTTTCAAAAATAATTTAATTAATCATCTTTAAAAAATTTTACACCTAAGATCCTCCCGTGGGACACCAGTTGAAAATCACTGCTACAGGCCGTAGTACTCCGACCTCCTGAATTCTGGACAAATGTGCTTTCCTTGGCAATCGCCCTCTGCAAATAAAAATTGAACAGGACCCTCTTCTTTCTCTTCCACGTCATTTCGAGGGTGTTTCTGGCCCACCCACTTCCTGCAGAATGATGAGAAAGACACGGGCAGGCAGAACCATCCTCGCCCAGAGGGTGGGATGTGTGCCGTGCTTGGACGTTGTGGTTCATCAATCATTTGTCTCTGGAAGCTCTAGCCAAGTGGGGCCAGCTTTGACCCTTCTGGCACACATGTCTTCAGAAACCTTTCTGTTTTGATTCCTGTTGTTTGACCTCCCTGGGAAGGTGTGGTCTGTAGACTTCCTCCCCAGGGACTCTGACCCTGGTGCTTGCAGTCTTGTGTCAGCTCTGCTTCCTTTCTTACAGGAGGGGGTTTCCCTTGCACAACTCAGAGAAGCCATTGGCGGGGTTATTTTCTACCCTCTGCCAAGATGCTGCCCCCATGGCCAGTGAAGATACTTCCTGGAAGACCACAAGAAGTGTCATCTTTTTTTCTTGGATTAATTGTAAGGACCAGAGTCATGCCTCTGTTCATTCCACCTGCGGGTTTGAAGGTCAACTATCCCCAGTACCCAGTTCATCCCTGATGGCCCCGTGTCGTGACCGCATAAATGATCACGCGAGACACGGATTGAGAGTACAAGCTGCAAGAGTCCTCTATAGCCCTGATGAAACTTGGAAACATTACAGCTCAGTTATCTTTGTTGTGGTTACTGCTTAACCCTTGATTAACAGCAATAATAATAAAGTATGATTTCTAAATATTCATTCTACAGGGTCACTTCCCCAGAGGCCCGCGGCGTGAATGATGGAGGACACTCAAGTTCACCACCTCTACTTACCAGATGGTGACTTCAAACTAGACTTTCTGGGCTTTACTGGACTCTCAGGTGAGGTGGGAAGTAAGATTCCTTGCCTGCCTTTAGGAGTTTACAGGACTTTGCGAGCCCTGCGCTAGCGGCAGCCAGTGCTCTGCCCTGCAGCTCTCTGTGCTCCAGCCAGAGGAGGCCTGCTGCTCCTCGTCCTCCCCACAGCACAGGTTCCAGCCTGCCGTGCCTTTGTTCAGGCCATGCCCTTCCCCTGCAGTGCCCTCCCAGGGATGGATCTACACCCTCCTGTATTCCATTCAGGCTTCTCAGGACTTCTGAAGAGGGAGATGTTTCATGCTGGGCTGTGGATTTGTGTGGGGTGGGAAACACATTCAAAATCCAAGCAGTTTTTATATTAGCCTTTCTGGGCTTCCTCAAGTCTCTGACAACCAGGGAAGCACAGAGAGCTTCCTACACACACACACACAGAGACACACACACACACACACACACACGTGTGTCTATATGCAGACGGGGCCAAAAATGTGTGCACTTTTTAAGAAAGGAAAAAACTGTATTAAATTTGTAATACTCAAGTCCTGCTTGACTTCTGCAATTATAAGAGGTGCTCAACGTCACTTGTTTTCGTCTTTTGTTATTCGTATGCAGTATTACAATTTTAATGAAGTTTTTTTCCTTTCTTAAAATGTACATGCACTTTTTGGTAGCTTCCGTATATGCATGTGTCTATACATATATGTATTTATCACATCTATCTGGATGTATCTATCTACTATCTATCTCGTTTATTAGGTCTACCATCTGTCTGTCTAGCCTCCCTCTATCTCACAGAAAGCCTCCGTGTCACTTATCTTTTATGGCTCCTAACAACCCTCCCAGGTATGAACTAGGATTACCCCCATTTTCAGAAGAGGAAACTGAGATTCAAAGAGATGAAACAATGTTCCCCCTTTCTCCTTCCTAGAGTGTAACCTACTAGAACTTCAGGACCAGGTTGTTATAAATAGATCTTCCCAAGTGCCTTACACCACGCTAGCTTATTAGGGAATAAGCAAAGGTCCACGGATGCTATTGTCTGGTTATCATCTAGGCCAGTGGTTCTCAACCTTCCTAATGCCTCGACCCTTTAATATAATTCCTTATGTTGTGGTGACCCCCAAACATAAAATTATTTCCATTGCTACTTCATAACTGTAATTTTGCTACTGTTATGAATCGTAATGTAAATATCTGATATGCAGGAGACCCCCAAAGGGGTTGCAACCCACAGGTTGAGAACTGCTGTTCTAGGCCTGTTGCCGTATTTCCTTTGGGCCATGCAGGCAATGTCAGAGTTGGATTTCTTGGCTACTCCCATATACTATACTCATATTCCATTTGAGGCATAATTTAGAAGTGTGACCGCAAGATAAAATGTCAGTCTGACTCTGGGTTAACCAGCGTTTCTAATTAAGCCACCGTGTACAGTGCTTACAGCTAAATACAGTGTGGCTTTGGTGATAACTCAGCAAATAGTCTGTTGTCTTCATTATCTCATTCTCTGACATTTCCCTGATGAGTTTATAAATCCCTGTGGAATCATGGCCCCGATCTCTTTAATGAGGCCTTTAAAACCTAGCGGGGGGTAGGGGAATTATAGCAGCAGATAAGGTTGGCTTTACCTTCTTCCTAAAGTTTTCCCTCCCCCCTACCATTTGGTAGACTGAGGAGGTTAATTTCACGTGAGTTGGCCAGGGCACATGATTGAGTTAATTCTTCCGGCAGCAAAAAAACATTAAAAGCCATTTCTGTCTTCCTTGACATGGTAGGTGGCGGAAATGGAAATACTCCTTTTCTCTAGTAAAGAGTGAAAAGAGTGCAGAGCTTGGCTTTCATAGTTGTGAACCCGGGTAATAATTCTCTTAGGTTCAATGTTTGCTGAGCCCCTACTATGTGCTAGATCCTGGGCTGGGTGCTGAGGTGACAGCAATGCCAAGGGAAGCATGGGAAGTACTAAAAGTCATAAACGCTGGTATAATTCATAATCCCCATGGACCAGGCATTTCTTTGCTGGTGTTCAGCACCACCTCCAATTCCTGATTTAATCTCCTTGATGTTGCAGGTGCAAAACAGGACCTGGGGACTGTTTCCCCTAATCCCTTGCTGACAGGATCTTGGTTTGCTTTCTGTTTGGAGACCCACACGTGCAAGATACAGAAGGAGGAAGAGAAGAAGACGACACTTGCATGACCCTGCCAGGGACAGAACCAGGGTTTGGGCAGACACGTGACTGGGTACTGCAGCCCCTGTTGGTGAGGCTGAAGCAAACTGTAACCCTGTGGGGTCCTGGCTTCAGTGACAATGGCGGTTCACATTTCCTTGAATGGTAGTGACTTACCTTAGAGGGAGGATGGCCTTCTGTAAACTTGATGGGACCCCCCAGCTTGTCCTAGGGAGATGTGGATAAAATCTGACCGGAGGGAAGGAGATGGTTTGCAATTCCCATTGGCAGAAACTCAAGGAACGTGGATGCAGATGGGTTCTGAGAGGGACAGACCGGGGATGAGTCTACTTGAAACCTGAAAATACTTGTCTTTGGGAGGGGAGGGGGAAGGGGAGTCTCCTAATAACTCCATTTCATCTGGCTTAAGTTAATCAAAGATCGTAGTAAAAACAGACATGGCCACATTTCACGAGGGAAATTTTGTAACCCCACCAGAGAAAACTTACACCTGAGATGCCAGCTGAGTACAAAGGGAACATAACACAAATAGTGAAGGAAGTAAGTTCTGGACATCACCTGTGGCCCCACACGCCATTGCAAGCAACAAACAAACGAAAAAGAGGGTTGTGAAATATTTGCGCAGTTTCTTCCTTGCTTTGTTATCTAAATACTTATAATAATCAATTACACTTGAAAATTCCTCATCCCTTACTATTATGCATAAAAAACATTGGTGGAAATGTTCATTCTTGAGGTTAAAGAACATTAAAGAGTGATTGGAATTGAATAGAAGGAGAACAAACATCTGCCAGAGATGGACACAGTGTTGGATGGGACTAGAGCCGCCTTCTTTCTGGCAGAGTAGGTATGTCTTTGCTTATACAATATAGAGTTGTATCATGTTAAGTAGAAACATGATACCATTGCTTGGTTCATATATGGAACTTAAATATTAGGGATGTAGGTACAGATGAGGAGAGGTCAAAGGAAGGACTGTACCCAGTGTTTGTCCACCAATATTTTGGTATTCAGTACCATTCTGCCTCCCTTCTACACTCTACCTACAGAGCAATTGAGAAAACCCTGGAACTGAATTTCCTGCAATCCTAGGTTCCAGTTGGTTTACATTCTGTCTCCTCAAGCGAGCTGCTATAATAAAGAAATGCCATAAACTGGTTACTGTCTGGGGACTTAAACAATAGAAATTTATGTATCACAGTTCTAGAGCCTGAAAAGTCCAAGACTAAGGTGCCACTAATTCTGCTCCAGGTGAGGGCCCTCTTCCTGGTTTCCAGATGTTCACCTGCCTGCTGTATCCTCACATGACAGCAGGCAGGGTCACTCCTCTCATATCTCTTCTTATGGAGGCACTAATGCCATTCATGGAGGCTCCACCCTCATAATATAATTACCTCCCCAAGACTCTACCTCCAAATACCATCACACTGGGAATTAGGGTTTGAACGTATGAATTTGTAAAGGGATGGGGGTGCAGACATTCAATCCATAGCACACACTCCCCCAAAGAGAGCTTTAAAGGTAGAAGGTAGAGTTTTATAGCAACATTTGGGCAGACACTCCCATGATTTACCTGTCCCATGCCATGGACAACTGTGAACACCAATTCTGGTGTCTGCAGTTTTCCAACCTTGGTGATCAGATTCCCTGAAAGCTGGTGGTAAACTGGAAATCTGGTAGCAGATTTCTCTGCCCTTCTCTCCTCTAGCCTTCTTGTGGTTTTTAGGTTCTAGTTCCCTGTATTATGTCACCTTATTTTTTAAAATGCCTAAAATGATTTTCTTTTAATGCCTATTCCTGTTTGATGCACCAGTTTAACAATAAGGTGATGGGAAGTTAAGATAGGCTATGGCATGATAGGACTTATGAACTCTGAGGACAAGGAAACGGTGTGGAAATTAGGGAAAGGCAGTGATGTGTACCGTTTGTTTAAATATCATACTTTCCCCAGTATTTCATGCATAATTCTAGTCAATATTTATAATCAGAGAATGGGCTTTAGCAGGTAGAGTTTGACTTGGGTTCTAGTTCTCATTCTTACATGTATAGGCTTGTGGATTAAAACATCTTTCTTGGAAAAGCCCTAATACCTTCACTTACATTGTGTGAACAAGTTCCTATTCAATTACTTACATAGTGCCAGAAAAAAGGGAGAATGAAGATTTGCTGACTGATTATTCAACCTACCACCATGTCACAAATCAGACCACTGTAATGCTTCTTGCTGTCTCTGTGTTATCCTTCTGATTCCTCACTGTGTTGGATTCCAAGTAAGTACTGCTGTTATCTGAATTTTACAGGTAAAGAAACTGAGCACTGCCAACTGTGCTACTTGTCCACAGCTGCACAGTGACTGAGCAATGAAGCCAGGGTTTTAACACAAATTCTTTTCTAAAGCCCATATTTTTTTTTTGGTGCTACACTAGAGCACCAACCACATTATCCTCTGAGATAGTTCAACTCTTCCAAAGATGGAGTGAAAGCACTCTGGCAATTTCTTTGCCAAGTGAAATTATTAGAATTTTTCCTGTCACTTTCAGCTACTGGTGCTGCCCTGGGAAGCAAAAGGAAAGCTATTTTGTACCTTTCTTCCATGTAAACATTCCTCGTCCCCTTTCATGGTACCCTAGGTCTTTTCTCTAGGCTGATGTCCCCAGGAAAAAAGTATTGTTCATAATTCTCCAGAGAGAGAGAGAGAACCAATAGGATATATTTATACATTCACACTAGAGTCACAAAAGAATTCACAGATTCAAGCTAGATCTCTTCCATATATGGGGGGCTACAGAGGCCGGGGAGAAAGAGAGAGATTTTAAGGAATTGGCTCTCATGATGACTTAGGGAGCAGGAAAATCTGTAAGTCTATAAAATCTGTAGGGCAGACTGAAATCTCAGGTGGGATTTCTAGGTTATAGTCTTGAGGTAGAATTCCTTCTTCTCTGAAAAAGCTCAGTTTTTGCTCCTTAAGGTCTTCAAGGATTGGAGTTGGCCCTTCCACATTATCTTCTTCACTTAAAGTCAATGGTTGTAAATGTTAATCACATCTACAAAATAGCTTTGCAACATCTAGACAAGAGTTGGGTTAAGCAAGAGGGCACCATAGCCTAAGTTGACACTTGAGGGCAATCATCATACAACAGTTCAGTGGCAAAGGCCTGTGGAAGGAGTCATGGTTTATTTCCAACAAAACAAGAGCTGAAAAGGGCAGTCATTAAGTCATTAAGACAGTCGTTAAATGGGGGGGGGGGCAGAAGTGGAAAGGAAGACCATCCTAAAATAATCAACCTGGAAAGATTATCTGTATTCTGAAAGACAAAACTCCTGAGAAGTTCATGAGACCTATCCCCTACACAGGTGCAGAAGTCATTTTACCAACTAGAGCCACAGTGCAATGTCAGGGTCTATTTCAATTTGCAGGTAGCCCATTGGGGAACATCTTGTAAAGTTGCTAGATGGCATTAATTGTGAGATTACACACACAAAGTAGAGTTTCATCTATCTCCCATTCTATGACCTTGAAATATTTTATTGACCAGTTACAGTAAAAGGGAGCTAACTTTTCACAGTTTGTTTTTAACAGATCCTCTTACGCTATGCTAATCTGTTCCCGTTCTCACTCCTGATGCTTGGAATATTCTTATATTTTCAACTGTCCTACTCCCTAATGTTAAATGGGCGTTTAATGTTTCATATGCTTAGTTTAACTCAAATAGCTATGCAAGAAATTGGGTCAGATTCATATCAGATCTCCTCTTCCTCCTCCTTCTCCTCATCTTTCTTCTTCTTCCTATATGAAATCAGGGTAACTTCATTATGCTTAATCCCCTGGGAATTCCTAATGCTAATCTATTTCATAATCAAACCTACTCAAGCTCCCCACTATGGGGGATGTTTGTGTCATTTAATTCTGTGCTTTTTGATGGTGTAGAGTACCTGGTCAATAAATGCTTGATATTATAATTATTCTTGTTTGAGTACTGGTATGATATTTGGCTAGAAACCAAAAGATTAAAAAAATTATATCCAACAATCAGTAAGTGGGAGGGAGTGAAGCTTGGGTCCAAGCGTTGGCTTTTACTGTTATAGTGATGCTTCATAATGTTGCTTCCCATTGTTCAGACAAGGAAATCGCTCCCTCTCTTTGATTTCCCACCAACCCTTCCCACTTATACAGGGTCTTTATATCTGTAGCAGACTTTACTGAGCATTTAAATGCAAATGACTTTAAATCAGAAATTCAACATCCTTGTTCTTCCAGTCCAGTAGATATCTACTAAGCCAGACCCTATTTCTCTTCCCTCTTTCTCTCTCCTCTTTTCGCTTTTCTTCCCCAAATTTCTATTCATTCTGTTGTAGTCTGCTTCTTTATGACACCTTTTCGGTCCACTCTCTTCAGAATCTCACTGAGTGGCTCATAAAGAGAGTGTCCCAAGCAGAGGTACCCTCCACTATAGGAAGACTTCTGATGCTTATCTTTAGACATCAGTCGCTTTCACCCCCACTTAATTTGAAGAACTCATGACAATAGTAAACAGACATGAATATTGCAAACCTACAGGATTCACAGAGACATCTGAGCGTTTAGGAAATGTGTTAAGAATTTTCACACCGGACAATTCCCATGCTGCCTGGTGCCCAGATCGTAAACTGAGTTCACCCCCAGAACCAGGAGATCAGGGGAGGGTGATCGGTTCACAAGATGGGTCAAGGTATTTCTGGAAAAAGAGCTTACACAAGGAAGAGAATAAGAAAATTCAGCTTGGGATAAAGGTCAAAGTGCTTGTGTGGGAGCGGAAAGCTGGAGACTCGAGCATAGCAAGGTGTCTGCTCTTGGAGTCCAGCCCAGTCCTCTTGGTTCCCACCCGAGGCACAGGGCAAAGGACCATATCAATGCCTTTTGCAGTAGCTACAGTGGGAAGATGGGGAGTATCACCACAGAGGTGGCTTCTCTGGTGGGCTGCAGTGGCAGTGTTTTTGCAAACATTGAAAGAAGTGTTGGTATTTGGAAAAAATATTTCAGCAGGAAACATAGCCATAGGAAACTCTGAGACGTGTTTGTGCTAAGAGAGGAATTCTTCCAGTGAACAAGGGATAGTACAGGTGCTTCTTGGGAATTCTCAGGACTTTTTGTGGGCTACTTGTGGCATCTTGAGCCAGAATGATACTTTTGTGAGAATCCTGTTCTTTTTAAAAAATTTTTATAGGATAGTTTTATTCTTTACAGAAAAATTGAGAAGATGAGGAATTACCATCTAGCTCC
>NW_003852472.1:4420920-4425543 GCF_000181295.1 Otolemur garnettii
GGTCCGGGCTGGGGATTCGAACCCGCCACCTTAGGTGTACGTGGCTGGAGCCTTAGCCGGTTGAGCTATAGGCGCCGAGCCAACACTTTGCATTAGTACGATAAGTTTATTATAATTAATGAACCAATATCAATACACTGTTCAGATTTGTGTTATAGCCAAACCAGGTTCAATACTCACTGTTCAAGAAGCCAACATGTGTACAGTGAGACAGCAGGACTTATAACAGGTAAAGAGTTTAATGTCACAAGTGCTGTGCAAGAAGATGGGAGGAAGTTCTCAAATTCATCTCCCAGGAATTTGGGAGAAAGGGTTTTTAAAGATAGTTTGGCAGGCCAAGGGCTAGGGAATTGGGTCTGTTGACTGGCAGAGGATGAATTCACAGGGTCAAGAAGCAGAGATTATCTTCTTAGTTGGAAGATTTCTTGAGTAGGGGGGTCTCTGGCTGTTGGATCAGTTTCCATACCTGTTCATAGATCCAGTTGGCCTCAGTGGGTCCCCCAAAATGCAGTCTGAAAAATACTTTAAAGACCAGACTTGGGTTTTATAACAGTAATGTTATCTGCAGAACCACAAGTCCTCAGGCTTCACAATGGCAATATTATTTGTAGAAGTAGTGGGGAAATCACAAATCTTGCGCCTCTCAGGGAGGAGGGTACCATTAAACAGTAATTAGTTACAGCAGTAAGGAGGTTAGGGAACTGTGGCTGGTTAACTACTGGCTATGTCTGTCCTTTATAGAAATCAGACTTTGATGACTATTTATACCTTATGGTTCTAAATTATTTTAATATAGATGACTTCATTTCCATAGTCATTATCTAACCTCCCTCTTCTATTCCAAGATCTTAACCAAGATCTTGGATCTTCTATTCCAAGATCTGTACCAAGTAGCCACATTTAATTGTCACATCTCCTTGAGCTCCTCTCAGTTAGGGCAATTTCTTAGACTTTCACTATCTTTTGATGACCTTAACAGTTTTCAGTATGGTCAGATATATGGTAAAATGCCCCTCTTTGGAATTTTTTTGATGTTCTTTTCATGATTAAACTGAGGTTATGGGTTTTTGAGAGGAAGATTGCAGTGGTAAAGTACTATTTTTTAAATCACATCGTATCAGGAGTACATATCGTCAACATGATTAATGACTGTTCACATTGACCTTGGTAACCTGGCTGATGTAGAGTCTCTTAGGTTTCTCCTCTGTGAAGTTACTTTTCCCTCCTTTTACATACTGCAGTGACTTTGGAAAGAGTTCACTATGTGTGGCTCACAGTCAGTAAGTGGGAGTTATGGTCCAGCTCCTTGAGGGTGTTGTGTCTACATAAAAATTACTTGGAATTCTGGATCAGAGAGTAGTCTATTCTCCCCCATTTATTTGCTTTATTCAGTTATTTACATCAACATGGGTCAATGGATATAACATATAAGTATTTTATATTTTGAATTATAATTGAATACTATTATTATTTTGTTGCTCAAATCATTCTAACTTCAGTCATGGGGAACTCTTTCAGTTGGCTCCTGTGTTCTTTTGATATATCCCCATCATTGTATGTCTGTATATGTGTGGGTTTTCCTTTCTTTTTTTTTTTTATTAACTCATAAACACATAGGTCATGTATACATTGATGCCTTTATGGGGTACAATGTGCTGATTTTATATACAATTAGGAATGCTTACATCAAACTAGTTAATATAGCTTTCACCTCATTTACTTAATTATTGTATTAAGACATTTATACTCTATACTTAATAGATTTGACATGTACTCTTCCAAAATGAACCATAGGAATGGTCCCCCTGTTTACTTTCCATCCATCGAATCTACCCCCTCCCCTCCCATCCTTCTCCTCTTCCCTCCATCATCTTGGGCTATAGTTGAGGATTATTTTTCTTGTGAAAGTGCGAGCGATTATAAATTGGTTTCACAATAGTACTGAGTACATTGGGTACTTTTTCTTCCATTCTTGAGATACTTTACTAAGAAGCATATGTTCCAGCTCCATCCATGTAAACTTAAAAGAGGTAAAGTCTCCATCTTTTTTAAGGCTGCATAATATTCCATGGGGTCGATGGGCACTTGGGCTTCTTCCATGACTTGGCTGTTATGAATTGAGCTGCAGTGAACAATCTGGTGCAAATATCTTTGTTGTAAAGTGATTTTGGTCTTTTGGATATACACCTAGTAGAGGAATTGCAGGGTTGAATGGTAGGTCTACTTTTAGATCCCTGAATGTTCTCCAAACTACTTTCCAAAAGGAATGTATTAGCTTGCATTCCCACCAGCAGTGCAGAAATGTCCCCTTTTCTCCACATCTGCACTAACATCTGTAGTTTTGGGGATTTTATTATGTGAGCTACTCTTACTGAAGTTAGATGATATATCAGTGGTTTTGATGCATTTCTCTGATGATTAAAGATGATGAGCAGTTTTCATATTGGTCATGTGCCTGTCTTCTTCAGAGAAGCTTCTGCTCAATTCCCTTCCCACAATGAGATGGCATTATTTGTTCTTTTCTTATTAATAAGTTTGAGTTCTCTGTGGATTCTGGTTATCAAACCTTTGTCAGAAACAACCTGCAAATATCCTCTCCCATTCTGAGGGCTGTCTGCTTGCTTTACTTACTATGTGCTTGGCTGTGCCGAAGCTTTTTAATTTGATCAGATCCCAGTAATGTATTTTTGGTGTTGCTACAATTGCCCCCGGGGCCCTCCTCATAAAGTATTCTCCCAGGCCAATTTCTTCAAGAATTTCCCCTGCACTCTTTCCAAGAATCTTTATAGTTTTAGGTCTTAAGTTTAAATCTTTTATCCAGTGAGAGTCAATTTTTGTTAATGGTGAAATGTATGGGCCCAGTTTCCGTCTTCTAAAAGTCTCCAGCTAATTCACCCAGCACCATTTGTTAAATAGGGAATCTTTCCCTCAATTTATATTTTTGATAGGCTTGTCAAAGACCAAATGATGATAAGTGTCTGGGTTCATCTCTTGGTTCTCTATTCTGTTCCATACATCTACCTCTCTATTTTGGTGCTAGTACCGTGCTGTTTTGATCACTATAGATTTATAGCATAGTCTGAAGTCTGGTAGTGTGATTCCTCCTGATTTGTTTTTACTTCTGAGTAATGTCTTGGCAATTTAAGGTTTTTTTCTGTTTCCATATAAAATGGAGTATTAATTTTTCCAGATCTTTAAAGTATGACAGTGGTGTTTTAATAGGGTTTGCATTAAAACCTATTTTATATTGCTTTGGGCAGAATGGACATTTTATTAATGTTGATTCTTCCCAGCCATGAGCATGATATTTTTTTCCATTTGTTAACATCTTCAGCTATTACTTTTCTCAGAGTTTCCTTGTTCTCTTTATAGAGATCTTTCATGTCCTTTGTTAGGTAAACTCCACATATTTCATCTTCTTTGGCACTACTGTAAAAGGAATAGAGTCCCTGACTGTTTTTTTCAGCTTGACTATTGTTGGTATATATAAAGGCTACTGATTTGTGAGTATTGATTTTGTAACCTGAGATGCTATCGTATTCCTTGATCACTTCTAAGAGTTTTGTAGTTGAGGCCTTGGGGTTTTCCAGATACACAATCATATCATCCGCAAAGAGTGAAAGTTTGATCTCCTCTGATCCTATTTGGATACTCTTGATTGCCTTCTCTTGCCTGATTGTGATGGCTAAGACTTCCATTACAATGTTAAAAAGCAGTGGAGACAATGGGCCACCTTGTCTGGTTCCTGATCTGAGTGGAAATGTTTTCAATTTTACTCCATTCAGTATGATATTGGCTGTGGGTTTGCTAAAGATGGCCTCTATCATTTTAAGAAATGTTCCTTCTATACCTATTTTCTTAAGTGTTCTGATCATGAAAGGATGCTGGATATTATCAAAACCTTTTTCTGCATCAATTGAGAGAATCATATGGTCTTTGTTTTTAATTTTGTCACTTCCTTACCTTCAGTCACTATGAGATGCCCTAGACTCATCTTCTGTATTTCCTGCCACAGTCCTGAAATCAGTCATGTCTTCATGGGGTCTGGTTCCTTTTATTGGAGGATGGTAATAGGAACCAAAATGTGGATGCCAAGTGTGCTCATTGCTACCAAGGTGTGCCTCATGGCTCTTTAAGTTGATGAAGCAAGGAAAGGTATGTGTGCAGACTCATCATTGTATATAAACATATTGCTATATATTTCTATATGTAACCATATTTATCTATATTAAGGTAAATGTGAGTTCTTACTGATGTCTCCAATTCTATTTTTAACATACCAGTCATCCCAGCGTCCTCCCCAATTGATCTGTACATTTCCACTCCAACAAAGAGGAATCAGAACGTCACCATCTGGCATTCATTTACTTCATTATACATTTCAAGTATAAATCAACAGCAATATCAGAGTTGAAAACCTGTACCCATATCAATTAGGATACAGTACTTATATATAGGGGGTTTTGCCTTTAGTTTATAGACTCTGCTCATTTCCAAAGTTATTTAGGTCAGCATATCTTCCCCCAACCTTCTTCATTGAGGTGGTTTGGTACATATGTAATACATTTAGATTGTTTTATTATATTTTGTGTTGCATCCTGAGATTCTGTGAACTCCTAAATT
>NW_003852472.1:4425990-4427596 GCF_000181295.1 Otolemur garnettii
CCCCCCCAAAAATCCTATGTGGTTCACTAATTCAACCTTCTTCTCTCCCCCAAGAACTGTCCCTGGAAAACCCTGATCTGTATACAATCTCTTCAGTTTTCACTTTTCCAGGTAGCTGAAATAATACAGTAAGTAGCTTTGCAAACTAATTTCTTTGACTTAACAAGATGAATTTAGTAGTCATGCATGTCTTTTCATGGCTTGATAGCTCATTCCTCTTTATCACTGAAAAATATTGCATTGCATGGATGTAAATAGTATCACAGTTTTGTTCATCCATTCACCTATACAAGAACATGTCCCTATATCTCATAAATATCCTGTTATGTTTATACTCACTAAAACACCTACATATTTCACTTTCAGAGGTCCAGCTGCAAATAGCATTCCTTAAATTTCAAATTACAATTGTTCATGCTGGAAAATAGAAAAACAATCAACTCCTTTTGTATATTAACCTTGTATGCTACAACCTTACAATATTCACTAGTTCTAGGAGACTTTTGCAGATTCTATTATATTTTCTACATTGACAATCATGTCATCTATGAATAAAGTTAGTTTTATTTCTTCCTTTCAATCTGTGATTTCTTTTTTACCTTCTATTATCTTACTGCACTAACTAGAAGTTCTAGTAAAATATGGGCTGGTACAACTTGATATAGATACATTAATTCACAAAATTCTGTAAGCTAATGGTATTCTTCTTATTTTACAAATAAAGAATTTGAGGCTTAGAACATTTAATGAAGTCAGAAAAAGGGCACAATCCTAGGTATTTTATCTTCCACTTAGAAAGCACATAGCTTAGTGGGTAATGGTACCTGTCTCTGACACTTGCTCTCTGTGGGATCCTGAGAAAGTTGCTTAGGCTATTTAAGGTGTCATTTTTCTCAATTGAAGATGAAGATGAGGATGATAATAACAGGCCTATCTTAAGTTAAATGAAACATATTTTAAAAACTGTAAGGTGCCCAGAATGGTATATTGTAGCCAGGTGTTAAAAAATAAGAGAAAATAATAAAGCCTTAATCTTGTCCTATTTCAGCATCTGCCTTTGAACCTGCCTTCATCTGAAACTGAAGGATATTAATAGAATCAATTTCCTAAGTTTACTGTCTGTGAAATACTGACTAAAGGGACAAGCAGCAGATAAGTATTCAATACACATTGCCTATCATTATTAAAATATTTACTAACTTGGGTATTCTTCTGTATTCCACTATCACAAATATCTCTGAAATAAACATTCTTATTCACATATCTTTGCATAAAAATGACTTCTGCGGACTGAAATCTGAGAGGTGGAATTGTTGGGCCAAGAATAGGGATGTTTAAAGTTTCAATAGCTATCACACAATTTCTCTCTCAGAATCGTACTACTTTAAACCCTTCACAAACAATGTATTTTTCACAGCTCCACCAGAATAGGGTATTATCAACCCTTTTCATTTTCATCAGTATAAAAGCTGAAAGGTTATATTTACTTATTTTATTTTAATTTACATGTATTTATTCATTAGTGAGGTTAGGCATATTGATATGTCCTTTGACTGATTCATATTGTCCACCTGTTTTTTCCTTTAGTTTATTTGTTTGTTTGTTT
>NW_003852472.1:4429026-4439705 GCF_000181295.1 Otolemur garnettii
TATACATAACTTATGTGTTTTGCATATACCACATATAGCTATGTAGATGTTTTATATATGGTGCTATATAGTATATGTATAGATATTATAGTCATTAATCTTTATCAATAGTAAAAAATAGACATTATAATACTTATTTTAAAAATAAAAAAGTTAGTTTTAGCAAGGATTGATGTCTTACTGAATGCCACATAGATAATAAGTAAGCCAACTTTGCCTGAAATTGAGATAATATTAATAACAATGATAATTTCATTATGCTCTAGGTATTTTTCAAGATACAACATATGTCCATATATGTATTAACTTATTTTACCTCCATGAGGTAGGTATTATCACCTTCCCATTTCATAGATGAGAAAACTGAGATGTAGAGATGTTAAGCAAATTGCTGAAAGTCACATACTTAACCAGTGCAGAACTAGCATTGAATTCAAAAATTCTAACCCCAAAGCCAAGTGACCTTTCTCCTGTACCTTTAGGATCTATTTCTTGAGATAAGATTTAAAGGTAAAAGAAATCACATTCAACCTTTTATATACATTACCAAGTTGTTTTCTTAACAAATTATTATTAACCACCTATCAGCAGTGCATGTGATTGCCCATTTCAGCACACTCCAATTGAACATTTATTCCCCTCATAAAGAAAAAAAATGTTCTGGCTACTTTGGAAGGCATAGCATGCTGTATTATTAATGTTTAGTGAGTTCCTGATTTTTTTCATGTATTTAGTAGGTATATATATGTATATATATATATATATCTCCTCTCGAGAGCATACATATTTTTTTTTTAGGACAACTGTATTGAAAGCTCATTTGACCCCTTGAGGACTGGAGTAGTGGAGAGATATGGCATCTCCCTAGCCTGGTCTTGTTGAATCTGCATGCTTCCAGCTTCTCTCATTGACCGTATGTGTCCCTGACTGAACACTGTGCCTCACTCTGGATCCACTTGTATGACTTCATTCTTTGCCATTTCCCATGTTGGTCTTGTGGTGATGAATTCACTTGATCTTGGAGGGAGGAAGGAATCCTTCTCAAGGTCACAGGACTCAAATTACCATCTCTTCCTTCCACTGCTATAGGCTGTTCATTTATTGTTGTGAGATATATTCTTCTTTCTCAGGCTCTATTATCATTTCCTTAATGGAGGACCCAACGAGGCCTGCAGCACTCTCTAGAGAAGAGGCAATACAGAGCTACTACAACCACAGTTGTGGAATCAGACCTACCTTGGATTGAGACCTGACTTAGCCACTCATAACTGGGGTAATGTGTAGAAATAATGTTCAGAAGAATTCAACACAGGGCTGACACATAATATTATATATGCTCAATAAACTCTAGCTATGTTCATTAGTAGTAGTAATAGTGGAAATTTATACTGGGAGCATAGGGGAAGAAATAGTCAAAAGAAGAAAAATGTTGAGAGGAATGGGGGAAGGAGTATATCCTTGAGAGAATTAATACCCCAACTTTACAGTTTTGCCAGGGAGCAAAATGCCATGGCTATCTCCTGTCCAATTTTAGTTATTTGGGCTCTTAACCATGTTCACCTTCTTATAACTGACAACTAAATGACTTGGCTTCCATTTGTCTGCCAATGGTGCAATTGACAGAAACATTGAATATTCCCTTGACTAATTAGGTCATTCATCAATTAGGCTTTAGCTTATCCTTTCAACCAGAAGGCACAGTTGGAAGATGTCAGACTTGGAGTCATTCCTAAGAGTAAAGACAGTCCTATGGG
Organism: Otolemur garnettii; assembly: GCF_000181295.1. NCBI lineage: Eukaryota > Metazoa > Chordata > Mammalia > Primates > Galagidae > Otolemur > Otolemur garnettii. The sequence continues at coordinate 4,430,781 of NW_003852472.1, forward strand.
ATCAGAACATTGGGAAATTTCAAGTGTATCTCCTTATAAGATCTTCACGACAACTTCATTTTCTAAACCTTCCTCTCCATGTCCCAGAGATTTATATAGATGATTTAGTGCTTTGCTGTGAAGATAAATATGCCTGTGGTTTTAGAAATGTCAGAGATATTGCTTGAAAATGAAAATTTCAAGCTGTCAACTCATGGTCTACATGGAGCCATAGAATCTGTTCAGTTGATACTTGCCATTCTTTTATCTCCCACAGTTCCCAACTCCACTTTCCATATATAAAGAAAATAGTTGAGCCCATTTTTTACACAACCACACATATTTATTTATTCAATGACCATTCTGATTGACACCCCTAATAAGTTACATCATACAAATAATCAACACAATAATAAAGCCTGGCTTGGTCCATCTCTATCTCTCTCAAATCTGCCCCCTCTATCCCATCCTCATGGCCCTTACATTTTCATGTCATCTTGGATAGATTGGCATGCTATTTTTTATGATTGCTCCCCCCTAATTTTCCTCCTGCCAAGCCTATTTTTCTAATAAAATACCAGCAGTCACATAGCATTTCCCCACTTAAATCCTCTCTAAGGCTCCCAAACACCCATGGCCATGCCATCTAATAGGCTATGATGATGGAAATGCCCTGTACCCAGGATGTTCAGTATAGTAGCCACTATCCACATGCAGCTATTGAGAATATCAAGGACTATTGAGAATTAGAAATTAAAGTTTTTTATAATATTAATTAATTTAAATTTAAGCAGCCATCTATGGCTAAGGTGGTTCATGCTGAATGCTGTAGACCTATGGGTTAAAGTACAAATCACTTAGCATGGTACATGGATGCCATGCAAATGGTAAATGGCAGAGAGCATCCATCATTTGACTCCTGACTGCCTTTCAGTCCCAGCCAACACTGTTCCCTGACTTGCATTTTTACTAGCAATGGCCAACATCTTGTAACTGTCCAAGTATGTTTTACCAGAAAATACTGGGATTCCCTCAGTCTCACATGCCTGCCTCTCCCGACTCTATAAAATTGTTGTACCTTTTGCAATCCTGTAAAATATACCTGACACTTATCTCTCCAGAGACTGTTCTTTGTCTAACCCAGGAAATCAATAATTTCCTTGGATTTTTTAAATCTCTCATATTGTTTTTGATCTCCCATACGGTTTTATTGTTGTATCGATAACATTAATTATATTAATAATTACTTACTGAACTGTTGTTTTCTTGTGGACAAATTCATGACTCAATTTTTTTTTTCCCAAGCACCTGCCACATTACCTAGGATAGAATGGTCACTTAATAAGTGTGTGCTCAATTAGGTGTCATTGAGTGATTTAATTGACTTCCTCTAGGCAAAAATACCTTCTTTTATTATTTATCTGATTTTTTTCTGTTTCAGTGAGTGTCCTTTGGACACAGTTTTAAGTAAAACACCAAGAAATTTCATTTCCTTAGCTGTAAAAAAAGAGTTGGGGTTTGAGTGAAATTACTGAATAGAAAACTGACTGGAAATGTCAAAAATCCAGTGTCACCTGTTCATTCAGTTCAGATGGTTTGAGAAGCAAAAGCCGTTGAAAGTACAAAGCCTCTTTTTGAGCAAAGACATTACTGGTTGTAGGGTTGTTTCTCCTACAACCATTTGCCACATTTCAGTCGAATTTAAAATATATGTAGTGCTCATTTCATTAGGAAGCACATATAAATTAAATCTGCCTTTTGCATGGTTTAAAATATTATAGTAATTTCTCTAGGCAAGGGAGGCAACTTTTCTTTTAGTGATTTCATTCGTTTAACAGATGTCCATGCAACCAGTAGACTCCATGTGCGTATCTAAGAATCTGACCAGGAAAACACCATGAATTTCCCTCTCATTTTTTCCTAGCTCCTCTTAAATCTAACACATAATATTTGCCAGTCCAGTTTTGATGCATACCTGGGCTTTATTTGTAGGAATTGAAATAATATTTGGATGCTATAATCCAAATGATCCCGCAGCCTCAAAAATGTAGAACTCAAAAGAACCCAAATCCTATATCTATATAGCATCTCAGTTCACCAAGCACATTTAACCTATTAGTGCATGGATTGCTACAAGAATCTTTTGAAATAAACAGAGCAAACACCATTACTGCATTAATAAGAGAGGAACAAATAACTGATGATTCTATTGGTGATCTGACATGCCTAGATTCTTAACGGCTCACACAGCAGGGGTAGAGAGCTCTTATGCACTCTGACCAAAAGTCTAGAGCTATTTTCCCTACTCACTCTGCTGTATAGATTAGAGATTGATCTTACTCCCCTGAGACTAGGATCTTGCAGCCAACAGTAGAAGTCTCCCCAAAATTGCAGTCTCAAAGTGAAAGTGGGTTCTCACCATGCCATCCCGTTATTTTCTTTCTGGAATGTTGCTTCTAGTAAATGAGGGGGAAAATTGCCCGTGACAGTTTGATAAGTACCCCCAGCCATGGTCGACAGAGGTTACCTCCAGCCACTAGGTGGGAAGTGGTCTCCATGGAAACCCAGAAGCAGAGCTATTTCCCAAATACTTCCCAACAGCAAGAGCTCAATTATAAACTTTGTCAAGAGTTGGAATGTGCTAAAGTTTGAATGAGACCAGAGTCACACCTCTGAATAGGGGGAAAGGGCTCCAAATACTCAGAAGGCAGATCTCTAAAATTGTCTTTGGGTATACTGATATATGTGTGTGTATATGTATACGTATATAAACAGATAGATAAACACTCCATATTGTATAGTCCTTCAGTGTCATTTGATGCAATAATACCTCGTACTTCATTGTCTCCAGAGTTCAGGATTTTAGTAATACCTTATAGGTGAAGGCATGTTATAATGAAGATATTATAAAAAGTTACCAAACCTTCTTGTTTGGAATCCAAGTGGAATCTACTTCATAATAAATATGACTTTATGTCAAATGTTCATTATGGGTTTTTTCATAGTAATAAACCAGTGAGTCTACAAAATACCCCTGTGAAGGAATGTACCTTTTTCGCCAGATGCACTTCATAAGCAAAAAAATGAATGGCCTCTCTATTTTCTGCCAAATACCTGGAATGAAAAAGGCACCATCTGATCAATCACTTATTCAGTCTTTGCCCTAAAAACATGGACTTCTCCTTGCATCTTTCAGGACCTCACATTCCTCATGAGGGCCCTGCAATAAACTGTTCTCTAGCTCTGAGTCTCCATTAATTAGTATTTTGCTTCATCCATAGTAAAGTAGATCATTCCACTTAAACTCAGGTGCCCAGGAAGAATGTAAGTATAGAATAAGACAGAGACAAGTAAGGGTAAAATATAAAATATAGTCAACTCTTAGTCACTCATGGGAGGATTCTCTACAACTTATGTTTAATAGCAGTCAGGTAAACTCTCTCTTTTTTTTTCTCTGCTTCTAGACTGCTTGCCAAGACTATGACTTGTGAATCTAAGATGATGATATAATTGATATAATTTTAATTATAAGAAATCATTGTAAGAGCTTGTATTGGTTATCTATTGCTGTGTAACAAAATATCTCCAAAGCCAATAGACTAAACTTTATTATTTTTCACAGTTAGGTGAGTCATGTGGAAGGTTCGTTTACTCCATGCAGTGTTGGCTGAAGTCACTTAAGAAGTTGCATTCAGCTGGAAGCATGTATGGGATTGAAACACCTATGATGACTTCTTATGTTTGGGTGCTCATATGGGATAGCCAGACTGGATGGTGATCATTGGGTCCTCTCTCCTCATCAGAGATCCAGATTTTTACATAGGAGACCAAGAAAGTGAAAACTGAAGTTACTAAAACTTTCATGGCTAGGCCCAGAACTTGCACAGAAGTTGCATTCTGTTGATCGAAGAAAGTTAAAAGCCAAGAAAGATTCAAAGGAAGGAGAGATAGAGACTACCTCTTACTGGGAAGGACAAGGGTGGAAATATTTATGGCCTTCTTTGGACACAACATTGCATTTTGCCCTAGAGCTACAACAATTGACATGCCTCCCATATGAAAATTTTACCCACTCATCCCAAAGATCTTCAGTCTCATTCAAACAGTGCTTCAGCTTTTGCCCCTAAAACTAGAATGTAAGCCCCATGTGGACATGGTTGTCAAATGTGACTGGATTACTTAGATGTGGCTCCTCTTGATCTGGAGACTTGAAAGCCAAAACAACAACAATAATTACAACCAAAATTATCAGTCCCTCTCCCCACACAAATCCATTCAACATAAATAATGAGATAAGAACAGAATAACCATAATCAATGCTCCTATTGAAAAGGTGAGACTGGGTCAGCAGTTCTCTCAACTATGAGGACAGGGAATTTTCCTTGGTTAAGGACCAGTTCTGCCCTGTGAGAGTAAGTCCTTAATCCACAGTTCCTTCTCTAAGGCTCTGCACTCAGAGTTCTCAACTCTGCTCCCTGAATCATTCTTCCTCTTGCATAAGAAAGGGCTCATTCTTGTAGCTGAGTAGCTTTCTCTGTCTACTTCCCACCAATATGTAATGTTGGGCACCCAGAGGACTCTTGTCATTTTGAAGTTTTTATTTCAGTCCAAGATGGGGATGTTTTGCTAGTATAATTATTTTAAAACTTTGTGGATTTCCTGTGAATTTTATTGGGGTCAACCCATGCCCCTAAAGCCATATCCGTAATTCCCTCTGAGGCATACTTCTGTCCACTTTGGTGTTGTCAGGTAATATAGCACAGACCTTTATGATTCTTAGACAGTATGTTGTCTGGTTTTGAAGGTCTATTAGCACTATCTGAAATCTTTCAGCAGTTTTCTAAAGAGATCTTCCAACCTGGATTCAAACTCTTACTGGGAGGATATTAGGATGCATATAGATGCATTACAGGTGGCCATCATAGGAAGGATACACAGCAGAGCCAAAAGGGAACTTAGGGATTGTATCACATTCATTTTGGACAAAAATAAGCCCATTTTAGAGATTAAAAATTCAAGGTTGAAAGAAAAGAAAGCAGTTGGCCATAATCATAAAGCAAGTATGAACAAAGCAAGAAATCTCATCTTGGGCTGAGGATTCGCGTACTCTTACTACTTTCCCCCTTATACTAAGTTGGAAAGAAAAACTGCTTTAAAGCATGTTATTAGGTATATCAAAGATAAACTATCTTTGAAGTCTCCTTTTTAAAAATTCATACCATTGTTATCTTTCTTTAGCATGCAGAATAGTCGCCTCTATCAGAAAGATACAAAACCGAGAACAGCAGTCCACACAAAGGGGGAAACCAAGCTCCCAATTCTTGTATTTTTAGAACATCTGGAAGTCAAAGAAAATGTCAGTGTTTTGGGGGCTAAAAGTATGTTATTTTCTATTCATCCTTTGTTCGAGTAACAAATGCTTTTTAAACACCTTCTATAAGTCAGACTGTCATCTCTACATTGGAGACTGGCCTTTGAGATACTCTCTTAGTAGGGGTAATGGCAGTTGGTAGTTGGAAATATAATCACATAGTAAGAACAGAGCAAGCAACTTTACCAGGAGCTGCTCAATGATGCCTTGTAGAAGGAGTAGAAATTCTCCAGCGGCTGGTGACTGCAGCAAGACCTGGGCGATCTGAGGCAATCTACAGTTGGATGCAGGTGGAATGTGACATGAGTGATGGGCAAAGCAGGAAGAGAGACCTGAGAAGGTTAAGAAGGTTGGAAACATTACTTTGAGGTGGACAAAGAAGCTGCCATTATGAAGCTGTCAGTAGCTTCATAAGCAGGAATGCAAAGAAAAAAATGCAGCAATTTCTGTGCCAACCTCAAATCAAAGTCCCTTTACTCTGGATTAGAATTGAGAGTTTTCAGTTAACTGGTCAGCATAATGTATACTCAACATAATTTCCTTTTGCCTTTTTTCTTGTTGTTTGATGTTCCCTGTGGTAAGACAACCAGGTAATGGGAACCATGGCCAGAGAGCTACTTGAGGAAGGCAGCTTGGAGAAATGACACTTGGTCATAAAATCAGCTCTTGTAAGCAACGACCCAGGGGTGCTAGGGAAGTGACCATACTGAATGCACTTACAGTTCACTTGGGTCATGCCTTACACTCAAAAAAGCATTCTCAAATTCCTCTTCAATGATATAGCCATGCTTCAGGAGCATTGCCATGAGACAGTTGGAACAGAAGTTGTAGAACATGCTTTAAGCAAAGTGAGTATACATTATTTGAAAACATCATTCATTTTTAGAACCTGCAGCATTTCACCAAAGTGAACATTAGAGATCATTTAGCTGAAAATCTGCTATAAGTTAAACAAAAGAAAAAAAAAAGCAAAGAAAAAGAAAAGAAAAACAAAGCCCAATTCTCCTGTGCCCAGATAAACCCAGGCAGGGTGACTTTGTTCAGGTTTGTGCTCAGCCTCCCAAGGCCTCCCTACCTGTTTAACCTCGGCCATGGCTCACACATAAGGATGGGGGCCAGACCAGTCATATTCTCAAAGAGGCAATCAAGCTGCCTAGCAAAGAAAACAAGAGGCAGCAAGAGGGCAGGATGCCATGAAATAAATCAGAATGAACATCCCATTTTTATCTCCATGGCAGTCAGCCCATTCCATTCTTTGCATGCTATTTTCATATGTTAACAGCAGTTTGAGAGCTGAATAGGAAGAGAGGAGGAATGGTTTTAATGGATTGGTGGGGGTGGGTGGGGGGTGGTACGGAGAGAGAGAGAGAAACACTTGCTAACTATTAATCCAGACCTGGTAAAACCCAATTGTATCTATTGTAACCAAATACAAATTGTATAAAAAATCAGCACATTGTACCCCACAAATGCATAAATGTATTCATGATCTATGTGTATATGACTTAGTAAAAGGAAAAAAAAAACATTAAAAAAAAAAGCAAATACAACTGGCAACTGGGATTTGATTCAGGGGCTTGCATTGAAAACCTGATGGTGCCTTCACCCATCCTGACCCTCTCTGCCTCTCTTCAACCTCACTTCCACAGCCTCTGCAGGACTTTATTGAAGATGCTTACATTCCTCCAGGTGTTCCCCAGGCATCTCTGTAGTTGGGACTATGGAATCCTGATCTGGGGCTTGGAACTCACTCTAGTGGAAGGAGTAGAGACCCTTCTCACCTTCCCTGTCCCCCCAAAGGTCAGTGGTCCTCCTGCTTATACATCCCTCTGGGCTCCCACACTGCTATGACACTTTGGAAAGCACAATGCCTCATGATGGGCTGGGTGCCAAGCACTGAGATCGTGTTAGAAAATGGCCAGTTTCAATGGCAGATTTTGTCCATTAAAACCTATTACGACGTCCCTCCCAGAGCCCAGCTGGTTCCATTATAGAAAATTGGAGTGAAATGATGTCAGGTTTGTGCCATAAAAATGAATAGGAATCTTGCTTTTCATTATTTTAAATTGCAGATTGTTGCACTGATATGTATTTATTTTTGTCATTTCTCTCTGGCCCTGGTTGAGGGTCTGACCCTTGAATAATGAATAAACAGAAAGACACATGTTGGCACTTGAGCCTTGCCTGTGTCACCCTGGTTTTTCCTTTCCATTTGTGACAAATTCGAAAAATGCAACACTCTTAAATGGGTTTATAATCTGTACTCTTTTAAACTGTCACTCAATCTCTGTCTCAGAAAATAGGCTATTGAAATGAAGGCGAAAATATTTTATAGAGACTTCAGGGATGCAAACTTGTTTCCAGGCTTAAAGCAGCCCTCTGGTAGTTTTGGAATTAAAATAGGAATTTGGAATAATTGTTGCTTATTGAGATAAAGGAGGTTCATTCAGAAATGCCAAATGCATTTCAGCAGCCTTAAAAATGATGACTTCTTTTGTTTGGGCATAATCGAGGTTTTTAGATGTTTCTTTCAGACTCAGGGATTTTACAGGGTGAATCTCAAGAGTGAGCAAAAGGCCAAGCAAAGTGTATGTAATAGTAATGACTGTGGGTACACTTTAAAGTCTTTTATTGTTAAAAAAAATTTATATCTTGTTGATCCAGTCCTGAAGTGGCTACTGAGAGCATAAGGACCAAAAATATAATAAGTCCTAGAATTACTAGACATATAAGAAGCTGTTGAAGTGCTGTAGAGATAAGAGAACTTATACCCCCAGGCATCCTTGATTTTCAGGAAAATGCACAATTCACAGTGGCCTATAGCAGGCTCAGAATCATAGAACAAAATGGGTGAAAAAGCCTGGCAAACAAATAATAATTGCGTGAATTTGAAAATATGAAAACATTACTGTTTTCAGAGATGCAGAAAATGTTCAGACACATATTTTTTCCCTAGTTTCTCAACTTAAAAGTATGACCAGTAGATTCCAGCAAAGATGGTGGCATGAGAGGCAACCACAGAAACATCTTCCACCAAGTCCCACCCATCTGGTAAGTGAGAGTCTGCTTTTGTGAGCAATGACCACAGCAAACACAGAACCTGGGCTGTCTTGGAAATGGCATTGCTTTTATTGGTGCTGTCGCCGGTTGTTAAAAATCTAGGCTTCAGAGTGAAGAAGGACATTGTGGGGTCTGTGATTTTTCCCACTGCCAAATTTAAATGTGAAAAGCAGAGAAATGTCAATCATCTCTTATTTCCCACAATTCGGATCAATGCTACCCTGAGCTCTCTGCAGGCAAGGTGTTGAGAAATTCAATCTTGATCAATATAGGACCCCCCCCCCCATCACCACTAATCCATGATGTGTAAGAGACACCGGGGATTTCAACTTCTAACAAGCCTAGAAGTTAGAGAGGTTTCTAAAATTGAGGTCTGTGGTGGAGAAAACCCCCCAAGTGCAGAGTCCCTGGCACAATTAATTGCATGTCTATCACTATGTGTCACAGTTGGAGTGGGACCTTTGCTGAGACTAGAATCCCCTGACACAGGCCCAGGCCTCAGGACTTGAATGTGA
>NW_003852472.1:4439892-4461699 GCF_000181295.1 Otolemur garnettii
CCCCTTCTTTTTGGAAGGAAGAATGGCAACTTGGCAGCTTTAAAGCATTTTTAAGAAATCTGGATTTGGATTCTCACTCTATCACTTACTATGATAATTCTGGGACTTTGGAAAAGTTAAGTAAGCTTTGTATGCTTTTTTTGTTTTTCTTCTTTATTTTTGAGGCAGAGTCTCTCTCGATTTGTTGTCCAGGCTAGAGTGCTATGACGTCAGCCTAGCTCATAGCAACTTCAAACTCCTGGGCTCAAGCAATCTTCCTGCCTCAGCCTCCTGAGTAGCTGGGACTATAAAAATCTCTCACAACATCTGGCTAACTTCTTAATTTTTATTACAGATAATCTTGTTCAATTTAGTCCCAAACTCCTGACCTCGAGTGATCCTCCTACCCCAGCCTCCCAGAGTTCTGGGATTGTAGGTGTGAGTCACCATGCTCATCTTGTTTTTTTTTTTTTTTTTTTTTTTAAGGTGGCATAATTACAGTGCCAATATCACAAGGTTTCTGTGACACTAAATGTAAAGAAAGAGCTTATACATTTCTTAGCTCAGTGCACACAAGAAACATCCATTAAAAGACTAACCCTCAAGTTGGAATTGTGGCTTACCCATTCATTAAGCTGTGCACTTCAGATCTCAACTGGAGTGGTTGTCCTAAGCTAACAATGTTTCTGAAACCAGTTGGTGATCTTCACTAGGAGGTGCTGATATCAATATGCAGGCTCCAAGAAATAATAAATATGATGCCTCACTATGACTTATTCTCCAGCCAGAGCTCAGGTAGGACAAGCTATAGAGGGCAGATTCATAGTTTATCATGTGGCTCTAGACATGAGTATTTCTCTTTATATGTAGGTACATACACCATGTTCATGGGCTCAGAGATCAACACCTACTCCCTAATCACCCTCCAGCCTCAGCTCAACATAGAATTCCCCAACACAACTCAAGAATTATTTTTCAAGCTAAAGTAATGCAACAATAAATGCAGATATTTTAGGGAATGGTCTTTGGAGTTCATCTGGGAAGTGGGTCTTGGTGGAGTGGCTTCTAAAAAGTGCAGCAAACTAACCAATGGTCACACACAGATAAAGGATATCAGGTTTGCTACTATGTAATTTGAAAAAAAGGGGTTTCACAGCTGTGATTAAGTTGAGGATATTGAGATGAGGAGCCTATCCTTGAAGATTCTGTGAGCCATAAATGTCATCACAAATATTTTTATAAGAGAGAAGCAGAGGGAGATTTAATACACATATGGAAGAAAAAGCAGTGTAAAGAAAGAACAGAAGAGATTGGAAGATGTTGGCCTTGAAGAATAGTGATGTGACCACAAGCCAAGGAATTCTAGAAACTGGCAAGGAATATATTCCTTTCTAAGCTTATAGAGAAAAACTGGCCCTGCCAGTGCCTTAGTTTTGGTTCAACAATGCTAATTCTGGATTTTTGGCCTCCAGAACCACAAGAGAATACATTTTTGTTGTTTGAAGCCCCCAAATTTGTAATTTGTTATAGTAGCCACAGGAAACAAAATAGGAAAAAAGAAAGTTGATAACAAGACAGAAAAATGTGATGACAGCAGAGGGAAGAAAATAATGTTCCATCTTCTGTAAAATTCATGCTTTACTCCCTTGTGAAATTAAACAGAGTTCTAAGTGTGGGTGTGGTGGGGATTTGAGAGTATATAGGCATGTTATTGGAATTTTACAAGAAAGTCTGGTGTGGTGCAGTTGTTTATAACTCAAAAATGAAGGGACTCCCATTAGAGTAAATCCTCTCAACTGTGGCGCAGTGAACAAGGCCAAGGACATAGTGGTGAGAGGAGAATAAGTTTTGACAGCTACTGAAACAATGGTAAATTTTGTGTTTTGCTAGTGAAACAATATATAGTAGAACCTCTATAGGTAGACTATCCAAGGGACTATAACAAACTGGTCAACAAATGGAGGTGATCAACATAAGGAACTAGGCCTACCATATGGATAGGTACATGTGGTGCATGAAACTTAGGTCAACTTGAGGTGGTCAAAGTAGGAAGGTGGTCAACTATGGAGGTTCTATTATAATTCAGCACCAGAAATTCTTGGAAAATTTGTTCACAATATATAACTAACACCTGTTTTATTGTAATAGGAAAACAGACTAAACAAAGTCTAATATTCCTAAAACTGTTCAATTGGGGTTTTTTTTGGATCACCCACCTCTGGAGGTGGCAGAGGATACACAGACAAACTGGATTTGCCCCCATACACAAGAACCATTTTCCCTCAAAAATAAAAACTAGATTCATAAAACAGAACAAAGTTTGAAATTGGAAGTTTTCTATTTTATTTGAGAAAACAGAGGAGGCACTATCTCTTAAATAAGAAGAAACTTGGTTTTAAAGTGTAATAAAGCAGATAAAAACAAAGTAAATAGTTCGCAGAATAAGCTGCAAAACACGCTCAGATTTATATCTGAGAGATATTTCCAGAAAATAGAAGAAAATGTTTAAAATTACTGAAAAGACTTTGCAGAAAGATAAATGGATATATTGTAAGAATTCAATACTTTTCTCTTTACTTTGAAAAGAAAGGTGATGGATGTGTGAGGATAAAAAGATCGAATCTGTTACTAAAAGGTCCCCCCTTCCTTCAAAAGTAACCACCACTCCTTAAAATAATAGAACTGGTTCAAAATTATAGTTTTAAAACTAATATGGAAAAGAAAAATACAGAACTTACAAAGAATCCAACAATTAGAAATGAATATGACAGATAAAGTTAACATAAAGAAGACAATCTCTTACAAAGATTTTAAATTTCAAGGACAAAAATATAATCCTGTGAACTTCAACCATTTACTTTCAGAGGAGTTAAAACTAAATAAGCTTCATATTTTCTTTCTGCCACATTCAATACTTAAACATCTAACGTTATAGCACTTGTCAAGATCCATACAGACATTGTCAGATCTGCAGGGTCTCAGATTATATGCTGTTCAATGTGCCTTCTTGAAAATAATAATAATAATAATAATATTAGAAAATCTTTTGCACTGTGCAGAGATTATAACTTTTAAAGAACAGGAGACAGATGGTTAAAGAGACTGAGCAATAAAAAATGGATTGTTGCAAATGTGACTTGACTATTCCCAAATCCTTTACTATGCTTTCCTTTAGTATCTAAATAGTAGCCAGAGGTTCATCCCACAAATCAAAAAGCTGTCCAGGGTCCTCCTGCTCTTATTCTTTGCAGGACTTCTGCTGTCCCTCGTCCATTTCAACCCCCCAACTGTGACTATAGTCCACCTCACCCATCCCCTGAGTAATCACAAGTGTGATAACGGAATGTAAATCTTACAAGGTTAGGAATTTTGTCTGTTTTGTACAGCAGGCTATCCCCTGGACTTAGAGCGATGGATAAATGCTATTGTCAGTGACACGAATATATATTTTTTAGGAATATTTTTTGAAGACTTTTTTTTTTTAATTGTTAGGGATTCATTGAGGGTACAAGAGACCAGGCTGCACTGATTGCATTTGTCAGGTAAAGTCCCACTTATAATTGTGTCTTGCCCCTAAATGATGTCACACACCGAGATCTTTTGACACTTTGACGGTGGAACTTGTGATAAATGGTACCAAGCAATAAATAACTCAAAATTGAATTTTATGCATTTTCACTCTTAAAATTTTATGGCTATCTCTGTTATTGTGTCATCTTGTTCTCACAACCATTTCTGTCCAATGGCTTCTGACCTTAGTTACTGGGCTGGTCTTTTCTTTCAAACTTCCTCTTCTTTCTTCTCTGAGCTAAAAGGGCCCTAGGGCTTTATTTCTCAAGCCTTCAGTGGGAAAAAGTCGGAATCCATTTATTATGAAGCACATCCTTATTTCTACTTGAACCAGACATGTTATCACAAGTATTATGCACCATAACTAATAACCTTTTGTATGTATTCCAAAGCAAAAGAGGTGTTTCTCTACACCCCTAACACAAACAAATAAATGAACCCCCCCAAACCAAGGTTACAGACTGACTAAAATCCAAAAAATGAGGATATGGCTGTATACGCATGGCTTTGTTTTCCCTGGTCCTGTGTGATTGGTAATTTGAGATGCTGAAAGAAAGAATAAGAAAGTAAAATTAATACCCCAAATAGATATGTCTAGGGTGATAAAAATTAAAGAAGAAAAACATAAAATTGAAACTGAAAAAAGTTCCTTGCTTAAAAAAGGAGATTAAAATGTTGATTTTGAGAGCAATAGAGCAGAATATGAGGCCCTCGCCTTCTTTTTTTTTTTTTTTTAACTATTGTTTCAGGTTAATTTGAGAGTATAAAGAATTAGATTACAATGTTTGTATTTGTAAGCTAGAGTGACTCTTATAATTGTGTCCACCCCAAGAGATGTGCCATACACCTTAACATTGTGCCCATTACGTGGGAGCACACCCATTCTTCTCCCTTCTCCCCTCTCCTGATCTCTTGTTTCCTAACCCCCACCTTGCATTGATTTAAGATGACTTTTTTCCTATAGATTGTTTTGGAAGAATAGACATTTTAACAATGTTGATTCTTCCCAGCCAAGAGCACGGTAGTATTTTCTTCCACTTGTTAATGTCTTCAGCTATTTTTCTTCTTAAGGTTTAATAATTCTCGTTGTAAAGACCCTTTACCTCTTTTGTTAGGTGTATTCCTAAGTATTTCATTTTCTTTGAAGCTACTGTGAAGGAAATTGTGTCCTTGATTTGCTGCTCAACTTGGCTTCTATTGACGTATACAAAGGCTACTGATTTGTGAACATTGATTTTATACCCTGAGATGTTATTGTATTTCTTGGTCACTTCAAGAAGTTTTGTGATTGAGTCTCTAGAATTTTCTAAGCATAAGATCATATCATTGGCAAAGAACAAGAGTTTGACCTCCTCTGCTCCCACTTGAATGCCTTTTATATCCTTTTCCTGTGTGATTAAATTGGCTAGAACTTCTAGAAATATGTTGAATAGTAGTGTTGATAGTGGACATTCTTGTCTGGTTCCAGTTCTATGTGGAAAAGCTTTCAGTTTTACTCCATTCAGTATGATATTAACTGGAGATTTGTCATAGGTGGCTTCTATCAGCTTGAGAAATGTGCCATCCATGTCTATTTTCTTAAGTGTTCTTGTTAGAAAAGGATGCTTAATTTTGTTAAATGTTTTTTCTGCATCTATTGAAAGGATCATATAGTTTCCCTGGCCTTATTCTCCAATAGATATACTACCTTAACAATAATAGAAAGTTTAAAGATCTTTTATAAGAATTTCACAAACCAGGTAAGAAGTTGCAGTGTTCCAGGCAAATGCAAAGCCAAGAGCTTTTGCATTAAAATGGCTATAAAAACTCTTTCATTTCACTTGTAAAAGTCCTTATTTCAAGCTAGTAGAGCTTGGCATGATAGGGAGAAAACATCTGAGTTACAGCTCCTTTTCGAAAGTTAAAGATAAATGTAGAATGTACATCCAAACTTCAAGTTTTTAGGGTAGATTCTAGAGGAACATTTTGTTTGTTTTTTGTCTTGCTTGACTGAGTGCTGATAAGGAACTGGCATACTTTGGATGCTGGTAGGGCCTCTGAGAACAAAGCTCAATGATAGCTTATTGTAGCACAAGAGACCATGCAGCATTGCTGACAGGAACTAGAGAGAGCAAGAGATTACATAAATTCCTGAAAAAGAAACTAGCAATCCACTGTAACATTATGTTACATGTGCATTAAGTTGGAGGTGATTCATCCCTAGAAAGGTCTGAGTGGTCCCCAGAATCTCTTTCAGTTTGGCTGGTGATTGGGGAAGGTCTTCTCCTATATGAATCCAGTCTATAAAGACTGGGAGAAATGGCTGTTTTTTTTAAATGCATAAATCTCAGCAAAATATAATAAGAACCATAAAGAAACAGGGAAAAACTGTCCAATTAGAGGAACAAAATAAATATCCATAAAATTGATCCTAAAAAACAAAGACTTATAAATTATCTGACAAAGAATTTAAAGTAATAATTCTAAAAGAAGCTCATTGAACTACATAGATAGTTCAATGAAATCAGGAAAGTGATACATTAAAAAAATAACTAAGAAAATGCCATGAAGGCTACGTTAACCAGTTTGATGAAAGCATTTCAAATTGTATATAAAACCAGCACATTGCACCCCAGGACTGAATTAATGTACACAGTTATGATTTAATTAAAACATGAGACTATCAACAAAGAGATAGGCACTGTAGACATATAAAAAAAGAACCAAACAAAAGGTCTGGAGTTGAAGAATACAACAACTGTGTTAAAAAATTTACCAGATGAATTCAACAGAAGATTTGATCAACAGAAGAAAGAATCAATGTACTCAAAGACAAGTGATTTGAAGTCATCTAGTCAGTGGGGAAAAAATGGGAAACAGTGAAGAAAAGTGAAGAAAGCTTAAGGAACTTAAGGGACTCCATCAAGTAGACCAGTATACACATTATAGAAGTTGCATAAGGATGCTCAAAGACCTCCAATGAGGATGAACTCAAATAAACCCACACTAGGAGACATTCTAGTCAAATTATCAAAAGTCTAAGACAAAGAGAGACTCTTGAAAGCAGCAAGAGAAATGCAACTCATAATGTACAAGGGAGCTCCCATAAGATCGTAAGCAGATTTTTCAGCAGTAACAGTGGTTACAAGCTAAAGGGACACACCTCACATTCATTAGGGTGGCCACTAAAACAAAAGGCAGAAAATACATGTTGGTGAGGAGAAATTGGAACCCTTGTGCTCTGTTGGTGGGCGTGGTACAATGGTGCAATGCTGCAGCTGTTGGTGGTGAATAAAAAATGGTGCAATGTTGAAAACAGTATGGAGGTCTCTCAAAAAATTAAAAATAGAATGTCATGTTACCCAGCATTCTCACTTCTGAGTATATATTGAAGAACTGAAAATACAAACTTTGCATTTGCACACCTGTGCTCATTCCAACATTATTCATAAAAGCTAATAGGTTAAGGCAACCTAAATGTCCATTGATGAATGAAGGGAAGAAGATAATATAGTATCTACATACAGTTGAATATTATTCAGCCTTCAGAAAAGTTAACCCTGTCATATGCTACAATATGGATGAAACCTGAGGACATTATGCTAAGTGAAAAAAGCAGCCACACAAAGACAAATACTACCTGATCCACTTATATGAAGTATCTAAATTAGTCTTAGAATGTAGAATAATGATTGTCAGTGGCAGGGGTAAGAGGTAAAAGGAGAAATAGATGTTCAATAGGTATAGAGTTTCATCTTTTTTTCTTCTTTTTTTGAGACAGAGTCTCAAGTTGTCGCCCTGGGTAGAGTGCCCTGGCATCATCATAGCTCACAGCAACCTCCAACTCTTAGGCTCAAGAGATCCTCTTGCCTCAGTTTTTCTATTTTTAGTAGAAAGGAGGTCTCACTTAATTTTGCTCAGGTCTTGAACGTGTGAGCTCAAGCAATCCACCTGCCTCAGTGTCCCAGAGTGCTAGGATTACAAGCACGAGCCAGTGCACACAGCCTGGAGTTTTGCTTTTACAAGATGAAGAATTTTTAGAGCTCTGTTGCATAAAAATGCACACATAGTTAACTCTACTTATTGTACACTTAAACATGGTTAAGGTGGGGCAGCGCCTGTGGCTCAGAGGAGTAGGCACCAGCCCCATATGCCAGAGGTGGAAAGTTCAAACTCAGCCCCAGCCAAAAACTGCCAAAAAAACCCCACATGGTTAAGGTGATAAATTCTATGGTACAATTTTTTTACAAAAAACCCCAACAATATTAGGTTTAACTTGTTTGCTCCGATTATATAAATATAAATTGTGAGAATGTGAAGTGTTATGAGATAATTACTGATAGAATTGTAAATAATTTATTTCTCACATCTTAGTAAAATTTTAAAGCAAATAGTCTTTTTATAAATGTCTGTTGAATAAATGAATGGTTTATTCATCAGAAGATGAGGTAGACATGTAATAATAAGGTAGTTTAAAATATGATTTGAAGTTTGACAGCAAGACCAAAAATTATTACCAAAAAGTGTAAACAACTTAAATTCTCATTTTGAAAACTCCATGCCCAGAAATATAAAAATGTAGAGGAAATGGACCAATGCCTGAAATCACACTACCTTCCTACACTCAACCAGAATTATAAATTTTGAATAGACCTATATCAAGCACTGAAGTGACATTAACTATACAAAATCGTCCAAAAAAGAAAAGCTCTGGACCAGATGGTTTCACATCAGAATTCTACCAAACCTTCAAAGAGGAACTAGTACCTTTATTGCATAATCTATTCCAAAACACAGAGAAGGAAGAAATCCTCCCCAGCACATTCTACAAAGCCATATGACCCTGATTTCAAAACCAGGAAAGGACCCAACAAAAAAAGAAAACTATAGGCCAATATCATTAGTGAATATCAATGCAAAAATGTTCAATAAGATTTTAGTAAGCTGAATACAGCAACACATTAAGTAGGATTTATCCTAGGGATGCAAGCTTGGTTCAATATAGGTAAATCTATAAATGTATAAATAACATTAAAAAAAAAAAAAACAAAGACCATATGATTCTCTCAGTTGATGCAGGAAAGGCTTTGACAATATCCAACATCCTTTCTTGATCAGAACACTTAAGAAAATAGGCTTAGATGGGACATTTCCTAAATTGATAGAAGCCATGTATAACAAATCGACAGCCAATATCATATCACTTATATAACAGTATAACAAACCCATCTATAACAAACCCACAGCCAATATCATATCACTTATCTAATAGTAGATTCTTACTATTACACTATAAAATTTGGAAGATAGTGTCACTTGTATTGTAAAATGGAAAGCATTAATACTCAGAATTGGAACTAGACAAGGACGTCCACTGTCACCACTGCCATTCAGATATTACATTTAAAACCGACTATGTTTTGTAAGATAAAGCCAACAGAAAATAAAGTAAAAATTGTTGGACATTTTCAAAAGTGCAAGAAACAAGGTGGTAAAAGTTCTCAGCTTGTCACAGCATGAGACTAATTAAATAGGAAGTGATAGATAAAAGTTAAGAAATGACATAACAAAGAAGAGCAGGTAAATACCATCATACTTTAAGTATGCTACAAACTAGACATTTTTGTTGACTTGTTTATAGTAGGATTTTCTTTCTCATGACAAAATATCATAAATGCTAAAAAATACGGAGAAAAAGCAACACCTATTTACTGACAGCACAAAACCACAAAAACATAGTCAGTGAAAAGCAAGTTTTCAGAGGAATTTTTAAGGTATACTTAAAAAACTTAATACCAGCCATAGTATTAAGTAAAAAAAAATCAAATAATTATACACACACACATAACACACAAATACATAGACATACAGAAAGAATAAAGAATGGCCCCGAGAAACACTGCACGAGTGTGGCCTTACCCCTAATGGTGGGAGAGAAATGAGCAGGAAAGGGCAGAGCTTCCACTGTTCTCTATTGCAGTTCCCAATTTCCTTTATAGGGCAGGAGCCACAGGGCCCACTTCCTCTGAATCTTGGCCCCTTGCTGGTCTTATTTTGCCCCCTTTTCCTTTGCACTCTAAGCTCAGCTGCGCTAAATCTCAGCTGTTTGTGCCAGGGTTTCTCTTGCTTCTGAGGCTTGGGACCTGCCTTGTGTCCTACCGGACTGAAGCCTCACTTCACAGGTCTCAGTTTCAGTGTTACTCCCCCTGGTAAGTCTCTCTTCTCCTCTGAAGCTGGTTTAGACCCTCCTATTCTTTTTGCCCACAGCTTCCTGTTTTCCATCTCACATATCGTAATCACTTATATAATAGTATATTCTTACTATTACACTGTAAAATTTGCAAGATAGAGTCACTTGTATTCATAGCTGTCTGTATTCATAGAAATAGCAATGAGGTATGCAATAAATATTTGGGGAATGAATGAACAAATAGCAAATGAAGCAACGAAAGAATGGATAAGTGTGCGTGGAAAGCTCCACGGCTCAGCACGGGCAACTCAGCCTGCCATTCCCACGGCTGGCTGGGACTACCACGTTTCTGTTGCTTTTCCTGTTGGAGCACCCCATTTGACTGCCATATGGTTACACCCTCAGTGCTTCCTCCATTCCACAACACCCACTGCAGCACTAGAAACGGAAAAATATTCTACTGAATATAGCAGCAGCCCCAATGCAACAGCTCATAATCCTGCTAAAAGCCAAAGGCAGATATAAAATATAAACTCTATGAAAGGAAATATCATTTTACCCACGTGACAGCCAAGCAGAGGAGGCTGAAAAAATTAACTGACTTTCCAGGGAAAGCAAGGTCTGTAACACGTGCATGTTCTCACCCCATGCATGTTCCTTTCCTGTGGTCTGGGGAGAAACGTTACCATCTGTATTTCCCATGTCCTTATCTACCTATTTCTGTGTCTCTCTCTATCTCAGTATCTACATTTCTCTGTAGACTCTATTGAATTCAAACTTCCTAGTGAAGAGAGAAGCATCAAAAGCTCAGAGTAGTTAGCAGAATCAGGAGTTCCCAAAGGATCTACCAGAAGGGTGATATGCTCCCTTAAATCAAATTCAACATAAGCAATTTAACACTCTTGATAACTAACTAACTGATCTTCCTTTTGACCTCTAGGAAGGGGATTTTGATACACTGGACAGAGCTGTGGACCTGGTTTGGTTCCCCACTCAACCTTTTATCACCTGGGTTGTTTTAGACAACTTAATCCACCCCTGCAGATCACGATCTATGAATAATCT
The DNA here is from genome assembly GCF_000181295.1 of Otolemur garnettii. Lineage (NCBI taxonomy): Eukaryota > Metazoa > Chordata > Mammalia > Primates > Galagidae > Otolemur > Otolemur garnettii. The sequence goes on from NW_003852472.1 coordinate 4,450,676, forward strand.
AGATCTGTGTTTTTCAAAACTTGACTAATGACGCAGCAGTTGTTTCATGTCCTGCACCCAAAAATCCTGATTTGGAATTTGTTGGCTTTTTAAAAGTCCCCCCATCCCAGGTGATTCTGATATAAAGGCAGATTTGAGAACTACCCACTTAGATGACCTCTGAAGCCATTTAACTACTTCTGTGTGGTGTTCAGTAATGTAAATATACCACAACTGGTTTATCCATTTTCTTATTGCAATTTATTTCCAAATATTTGCTATGATGAGCAATTCTGATGTGAACACGCCTTCTTTACACTCCCATTAGCAATATATAGCGGTTCATTTTATTTCATATCTATGCTTATGTGGCCAGACTTTATCATTCTAGATACTTTGAATGAAAACTTGAATAAAATTCTGCAAGCATGCATTGTTCTTAATGTCTGGTGTCCCTTTGCTGGTACCCTGTGTGTACACTTAGTCTGGCTGTTGAGTAAGTTCACTGAGAGAACGCCTGCCTTTCTGTGTGCTTTGTACATACACAATTTAAACTAAACTTGAGATGTAGGGGTTCTATTCCAATGTCTCTTATTCAGATCTCAGTTTGTATGAAAAATGTCAAGTCCATAGTTGTCCATGGTGATGTTCATTATAGCTTACTGTGAAATTAAAGGGAATTGATGGTAATCATAAGTTTGTGATGTTTAAATCAATTTTAACTGCATTGATAAATGTAACATTGATTTAGAAAATGACTTTATGTTATCAGATCAATTAAAAAGGAATATCTTCTAAGTGGGTGGGTGTAATATGCAGGCAAGTGACCAGAACATACAGATGGCTAAAGAATTTCTCCTTGGTATATACTTGGTATATAAGTCTGCACAGACCTCTAAAGAACTCCTTCAATAATGGATCCCTGGAAAACTGCTTTTGTAGGCTTTGGAGACTTAATGGAGATGTCTTAGGGAAAAACACAGTAGAATTTCTATAGCTGACCTTCTTCCTATATTGACCACCTACTTATGTTAACTTAATTTTCATAGATTGGACATGTACCACATGTATGTATCAGCATATTAGGCCTTGTTTCTTATGCTGGCCACCTCCATATGTTGACCACTTTGTTCTAATCAGTCCTTTTTGGGGAGGGGGATCAACTTACAGGGTTCTACTCTATATAGAAAGTAGGGAATAGGAAGGTGGTTATACTTGACCATGTGAAGTCAGACCTAGAGTGCTTTTAGACAAGATGCTGCCTTACAAATAATAGGTTAAAGCTCATAAAAATATTAAAACATGAGTCCCATGAAGTTATAATATATTCTCTTATCCTCCTTAATAATGGAATGTTGAAGGAATTATATTGGAGACAGCATGATTTTGAGAATTCTCTGCTAAATTCCCAAAGTCTACATTCAACAGGGCCTGGGTTCATAGTGTGAGATGTCGGTCTGCCTCCCTGGAAGCTTTGGGAGGATGACTTGGAGAGAGATGAATTTGGGGGTGGGTGTTGTGATTGTCTGGGAGCTATTTTGCATTTCTCTCTCCATTCTAGCACACCAGCTTCAAAGCAGCAGTGGTAGGGATGACTCAGAGTTTGCACAGTTAGGTGAACTGTGCAGGGGAGGGAGGTTCAGAGGGAGAATTTGGAATGAAAAGTGACTAAGGTAATGAAAAGAACTTGAGTTTTACTGAACGTTCTCCTGAGAGAGCCTCAAGTTTTTATAATCAGAATTGATTGCAGAAGTCATTGGACTGGACTAAGATTTAAGTAAGGAAGGGACAAAAAAATGTGATGTTTATTCTAGTGGTTCAAGTCTCAGAACAGAATGTGCAGCTGTGAGATTAAAACTAACTCTGTGTTTAGCTATGGCTGAGATGAAATTCCTCACACAGGCTGCAGATTATTGTAATTTTCTTATTATAAAAATAATACATATTTCCTACAGAAAATACACTTTGTCTTCACTCTTGGTTTTTCTGTTTTTGGTTGTTGGTTTCTGCTTATTCTGGAAGCTTTCTGGAGAAGGGAGGGTCTAGATGGCCTAGAATATGATGAATTTGGCTGCCATTATATGTGCACAATTAAGGTTTTCTTTGCTTCTGGTGATTAAGAGAATCAAAAGGTACTTTTTTTGGGGGGGGGGGCGGATATCCATTAGGGAAAAATATCTGTGTGGAAAAAATAAAAAAGGGATAGAGACAGGGTTCCTTCCTCCCTCCCTCTTTTCTTTTCTTTCTTTTTTTCCAAGAAGAGTCTCACTCTATTGCCCAGACTCAAGTGCTGTGGCACCATCGTAGCTCATAGCAACCTCAAACTTCTGGGTTCAAGTGATCCTCCTGCCTCAACCTCTCAAGTAGATTGTTTTACAGGTGCTGCCACAATGCCCAGCTAATTTTTCTTATTTTTTAATAGGGCAGGGACTCTTGTTCTTGCTCAGGATGGTCTCAAACTGAGATTAAGGGATCATTTTGTATTGGCTCCCAGAGAGCTAGGATTATACTCATGAGCCACCACAACCGGCCAGAAATAAGGTTCCTTTAAAATTTCCTTTAAAACTGTTCCATGAAACCCTTCTGAATTTCCTTTAAGAATGGCAACTTTTCTTGGCTGAGTTCACATATTTTGAGTTTTATGAACTAATGATCATGAAAACTGTTTAGGAATGTTTGAACAAATTCTCCCTGCTCAATTAAGTCACATAAGTGGACCATGTCATTTGAGAAATGATAACTCAGAAGTCCAACAAGTTACAGGTTGTTGATACTGGAGCCCAAAGGCATTGAATCCCCTGATAGGCATAAGCATGCATTTAATGGTGTTTTGAGCCCTTACTATATTCAAGGCAAACACATTTATTTAAATTACTTGATTTAACCATCAAAATAACCCTATTAAGTTGAGTACTATTGGTCTCAATTTTACAGATGAGCAAATAGAGGCTTGAAGAGATTTAATAACTCTCTCAGTCTCTGAACAAGTACATATCAGACCCAGCCCTCAAATCTAGTTTAACAGTCTTGCTCTTAGCCAATTTTTAAACATTTGGTTATGTTATATGCGGTCTGAAATATGATTTTGTTTTCATAGCATGACTTTTCTATGAAATCAAATTTTAATCTGGAAGCTAAGTTATATTCCCTAGGGATCCAGATTGTTATAAATGCAGCTGTGTAAGAAATTTAGACTCAAGACTGGAGGTCCTTATTGCAAAGTTTGGTTTCAAGCACAAGAAAGATAGAGTTTTTTATTTTCCAGGCATCTAGCTAATGATGATTATAGCCAAGAAGAATTTTGATGGATGTGTTTATTTAAGGTATCCCTAAAGGCCTAAGGACCCAGGCTTGGGAAGGCGAGACAGATATTAGCATTAAGATTTCAGTCCACCTCAGTGAATGAAGAATGGTATAATTGGGCTGACAGTGTTTGAGGGCATTTGTGACTGAACATACTTTTAGATTTTTGCTTTTTTGGGGAAAGAAGTATTTGGTCTTGGTGTTCCAGGTAAATAAAATGTTGCAGTGAGTTGGTGAACAAGTAGGTAGCACTAAGGTGGGCTCTGAGCATTGAGAAACGTGAAGTGTAGTCTAACTGTGACTTAAATGCTCCCTATGGATTATTTTCCCATTCCCACCATTGGAATGACTTGGGAAGTTCTGCCCCCACTCTGGGTGGTTTCCTTATATACATGCACAGAGCAGTAGTATTCAAAGACTCAAAAATATCCCTCCATGGAGCTCTAGGTCTCCAGGACATCTCCCTGCACATTCTTGCCTCCTACCCTCCAGCCTTAGAATCTACACTCCTTCTCCGTTCTCTGAGGCCACCTGAATTTTTGTGCCCTGTCCATGCACTCAGGCATGGAAGATCTCTGTAGATAGTGAAATGGGGAACCCCAACCGACCACCTATTTGTTCCCCTTCTTGCAGAATTGGTGTCTTGTGCTGTCCATTGTTTAATTCCTGAGGACTCTTGATTTATACATTTTTCTAGTCATTAAAAGCTGGAATGGAACTCTGATCCCTGCTATTCCTTCAGTTAGCAAAGGGAGTCTTTATCTCCTCATTTTTAATACTTGTTTCAGGATTACCTTTTCAGAAAAATTTCTCTGATGATTCCAATTTTTATTCTCTATCTGCCTCCTGACAGGTAAGAAGATGTCCATCAGCCCCTTACCAAGCAGCCAATTTTAATAATTCTCACTAATTCTGTATGCAATAGCTCACTTCAGATTCATTGCCAATATGTAAAGTAAGTATGACCATTTTTTTTACATGAACCAATTAAGACCAAAGGTAACAGCTAGTGGCAAAGATAAGACTTGGGTCCATAACCTCTGACTCTGAAAATCACACATCAAAATCAATTCCACACAGGACAAAGGGTTAAGGTAGGCATGGTAACATTTTGGGAGGCTAAGTTGAGAGGATTGCTTGAGGCCAGGAGTTTGAGACCAGACTAAAAAAGAAAATATTGAATGGACATGTTGGTGTGCACCTGTTATTTTAGCTACTCTGGAAGCTGAGGCAAGAAGATCACTTAAACCTAGGAGTTTGAAGTTGCAGTGAACTAAGTTGACACCACTGCACTCTCTCAAAGCTATAGAGTCTCAAAAGAAAGAAAAAAGGAAGGAAAAAAGAAAGAAAGAAAGAAAGAAAAAGAAAGAAGGAAAGAGTAAAGGGTTAGATGGAAGGAATGAGGACATTAAAAACTAGAAGAAACTGCAAATGGCTCTCTAGCTTATCTAGATGTAAACAAAAGCAACAGGTGAAAGGTACAACATATTTTGTTATAGGATCATGCTGTGACCAAACCTGACCTCCAGAGTTATTCAATTTGTTTCCTATTTTATCCCACTAATAACAATAATACTGCCTTGAACGTCTTTTTGCATAGCACTTTGCTTCTCTCCCTAATTTTGAATTATATCTTTAAAATAGAGCTTTCAGAACTAGTATTTAGAGACATGTTTATGTGCATTTTTAACATTTTAATAGATATTTCTGAAAAGATGGAAATAATTCATGTTCCTGGGAGAAGTATATGAGAATAAGCATTGCATTATATATCTATCACTATTTGGAGCATGATTTTTGTATCTTTGTTAATTTACTAGGCAAAAAAATGGCTGACCATTTATTGCAATTTTTCACCTATTTTTGGTCTGGATGTACATTGGTTTAAGTTTGTTAGGGATTTCTTTGCATTTGTTGTTTTATGAGAGGATATAAGTATATATATTTTTAAATTATTGATTTGCTTTACAGAAGGTAATTAAATATTAAAGACATTAATCACTTGTCATATTTGTTGTACAATTTTTAATAATCTTAACTACAATTTTTCATTTAAAAAGTGGAGGTTGCCTTAGAGAAGTCATCATATTGAAGTAAGGAGATTAAAGGAAACCAAGTCTGTACCTGCATAAAATACACATCTCTGCCGTCAGTTAACTATATCCCCTTAATCTTTCAGATGTCATCTCATATGTAACTGGGGTTCTCCCCCATCCATCCCTGCCTTCCAGTTTTGACCTGCAACACTTCCTGTAAGTGGGATTTGAAATACATACAAGCTGTAATTGTCTTCTCTTTAATTTTTGTCTCTTTCTTTCTCACCCAAACGCTTCTTATGCATTAAGTATCACAACATTCACAGGCTGGGCCTGAGAACCATCTGCCATCACAGAGAGAGAGAGAGCAGTTGAGAAGAAATCATGTGTAGATTAAAGGCTGTCTCCTTCTGTCACTTCAACAAGCACATCCTGGATGTGTGCCGTATTATAAATGAGAGAGGTAAGTTAAATGTCTGGGTCATTTAAGTTGTGTGAAATTAGTATTGTGTGGTTGGACAATTTCCCCGAAGGGACTGGAAGGACAACTTTCCATGAATATCTCAGCAGAATTATTTTATTAATAATATGACATAGATAGGAAGAATAGATAATATGTATGTGCCAGTTAATCAAGGTAGGAAGCTAAAGACAGGGAAATAGGAGGTTTGATGACAAAGTTCATGAACTCATTCTAGAAAAGTGCTATATATCTCATTGCTGAATGTCACTATGGTCACCTTCAAAGTACTTCCCTTGGGAATCTATACATAGATGCCAGCAGCTAGTTGACCCTTCAAAGCAATTTTAAAACTCTTTCTGGAATGACCATCAGAGCTCATCACACAAAAACATGCAGCAACCATAATGAACACCACTCTGCAAGAGTCTGCCACATGTTGACATGAACACAAGTGTGAGACTCTGGTATACGAAGGTTATGAAACTTTACTAAATTGTCTGTACAGTCCTGCCAATGTAAGCACACAGTGACAAGTTTGCAAACTTAATGGTCAGACCCTCATATGACAACAGCTCTGATGATCATTCCAGAAAAAGAGTACCAAAACTGTTTTGAAGGGTGGACTAGTCACTGGTATCAGTGCATAGCTTCCCAAGGGGAGTTCTTTGAAAGTGATCGTAGTGATATTCACCAATAAGGTATGTAGTGCTTTTTCTAGGATAACTTCAAGGACTTAATTGTCAGAACTTATAAAATATTTTTTTCAAATTTTTCATGGCTATATCTCTTCCAGTTGAAAAATTCATTCATTTATTCATTCATGCATTAGCTTGTTCATTTAGCATGCATGCATGGCATGCTGGGTGCAGGGCAGCAACTGTATGAGTGGATACAAAGTCATGGGTCCTTGCAGACCAATGGTGGTGCAGACAAGCAAGGAAATAATGCAATTCTGTGGTTAGATTCTAAAAAGAGCTTAAACTTTGTGGCTGACACATCTCGATTAAAATCCTAGCCCAGGAAACTAGCCAACTATGTGACCTTGGGCTGAAACTTAAAAAGGTTTAAATCTATCATTTATAACATACAAGTAAAAATCTGTCTCTCTAAGGAGGCACTGTGAGGATTAAATGCATAACATAGCAACCTTAGGGCCTGTATCCAAGGTGATAAAAAAGAAAGGTATGTCCAAAGTAATTCAGAAAAAAAAATAGACACTTGAGAAGAGTCATCATAGAGGGGATAGAGGGGACATTTGGACTGGATTTTGAGGGAAATGTAGGAGCTGACCAGGTAAATAAAGCAGAGAGACGAACGTTTACAGTCTGAAAAGAATGAAACTACAGACAATTTGGGTCAATACTTTTCAAGAAACCATATGGTAAATGTGGAAGGTCATCAGGGAAGTTTGGCTGATTGGCTGTTGTGAAGTTCACTTGGGCACATGGTCTATGAAATGACCCTCTAGTTTGAACAAATCCTCTAAGTTGAACAAACCTAGAAACTTGATTTTCTCAATGTACTGTGAGGTGATTTGATTTTTAGAAAGACTCACACTTACCCAACTAGTAACAGCCTGATATATAAACTGATAGATGGTATTACTTCCCACTGACAAAGCTAACTAACTGTAAGAGTAGGGCACGTATGTCAGCTTATCAGCGCCTTGTCCCCTTGTTTATAGATGAACAGAAGAAGGATTCTTGATTAGGCCAGCTCAGTGTACTAAGAGTCAAAGGGTTCTACTGCATTCTCTCTCTACCTCACAGGGATGTCCCCAACACAAAAGATGCCTGTCTGAATGTCTGCCATACTGATCAACAACTGGCCTTTATAGTTGAAAATAGAATTGTTATTATTTTTTTTTAGATTGTTAATTCATTCACTTAGGTCATGACTGGTCTTACTTCCATCTGGGAGCCAGTCAGTACCCCAGGTATAGCCATGTGTGTCTTCACTCTTAGTCTTATCAGAGCAAAGTCACCTTGTCATCACTGTATCTGCACTTCCTAGAATAGTGCCTATCCATAGTCAGCACAGAGCAAATCTCTCTTAAAGAATGAATGAGTTATTGTGTTCACTATATTGTTTTTATACCTAAACTTTTGGAAGGTTATGTGTGGCTAACTGAGGTGACCTCAGTTCTGGCCCCTTTTCCTCAGTGCATTCCCTGCAGTCTTGTGGACCTAGAATTCAAAGAGTTTGGGGGGCCTTGGAGGAGACTTGTGGGAGAAGGTGAAGGTATGAAGTCTTGTATTTTCAGCCAAAGGATAATAATGGGAGGCCTAAATGTACTGTACCTTCTTCTTCCTCACTTAAGTAACTACTTTTCTTTTAGGCTTTAAATAATTCAAGCCCTCAACAGTTAAATCAAAACATTACTAAGTCGGTTTCTCATTCATAGCCTAGGGTTGATAGTTGAAGGGTGGCCTTTCCTATGGTGATTTGGGGGTTCACACTCCTCTCTTCTAGGGCTCTGCCACCCTGGAGAGTAGTGGTTCTGTTTGTGTGATCCCCAGCCAGAAGCATCATGAAAAAATGGGTAAGAAATTCAAATTCCTGGGCCCCACCCAGACCTGCTGAATTGGAAACTCTGGAGGTAGGGCCCAGCCATCTGTGGTTTAACAAGCCCGCTAGGCAATTCTGATAAATACCTACTATTTAGAACCACATTTCCAAGAGGAAGGTGTAATTTTGGCGACTCGAGTTGGAATTTGTTCCAAAGACATAATTTCATTGTGAGAAATTAGATGTAGCAGGAGTGGTAATTGTACTGTTTTCAGCAAGTACTTATTGAGTTCCTACTGTGCGCCAGGCCCTGTGGCAGACACCGGAGATACATCAACAATCAAGATGTGATCTGCTACTACTCTACTTCAGATATTTTGTACTACACAAGCTTTTATTATCTTATCTTTTGGGTACATACACTGGTGCATAATAGGAGGCATTTTTTTAAACCAGAGTTCTCACTCTGTTGCTCAGGCTAGAGTGCTGTGGCATCAGCCTAGCTCACAGCAACCTCAAATTCCTGGATTCAAAAGAACCTCCTCCCTCAGCCCCTCAGCACAACAGACCCCAGCCCCAACCCAGCTAATTTTTTATTTTGAGTAGAGACAGCATCTTGCTTTTGCTTAGGATAATCTCAAACTCCTGAGCTCAAGGGATCCTGCAGCCTTGGTCTCCCAAAGTGCTAGGATTACAGGCAGAAGCCACTACACCTGGCCACAGTAGACAATTAATAGATGTTTATCAAAAGGAAATGAGTGATGACGGAATCATTTTATCTTCCTGAGATTTAGATTTCTAACCTTGGGGAAAGAGGGAATTAGATTTCTAAATTAATCTTTTGGGCCCCTTCTGGTTGTATTCTGTCAAAATATATCTCTAACATTCGTAGAAGAACTCACTGGAAGGTAGCCATCTTGCGTCTGTCTGCTGCCTCTAGTTAAAAGACTATTCTGGAGAAAAGCCCCATCAGCAAAGAGAAAGCTGAGGATGAAAATGGTAATGAGAACAACTAACGACCCCTAAGAATTTTTACCTGTGTTATTTTTACCAAATCCTCACACCCTTTCAGGTGGTTACTATTTTTTATTCCCCTATCAGAGATGGTGTCAAGGCAGAGATTCAGCAAATTGGCCAAGGCCCCACATTTAGTAAGAGGGTACATTGGAATTCTAGCTCAGACTGCGTGTGGCTCTAAAGCCAGTGTGTTAACTTCTAGCTTAAACTGTGAAACCAACTCTAAGCTTATGAAAATAGCAGTAAACCCTTATGCTACAGTGGGAAGGAACTGGATCAGAGGAGGGAAGAAAACTCTTGATTAAAGCTTCTGTAGCATATTGACAGCAGATGTGTGGGGTGGTGAGCGAGAGGCCTCTCAGGAAAGATAGGCAAGGGGGAGGGAGGTTCTGCTTCAGACAGAGATAGGGGCAGAGGCCCTGCCTCCAGGCTGCAAGGCCTTGGACAAATCAATTAACCTTTATGAGCTTTATGAGTATATGGCCTATAAAATGAGGGTGATACCTTTAATGACTGTCTTACATGGCCATTATAAGAGTCCAATGAAAAAGATTATAGGGCACATAAAAATGGTACCCACAGAAGCCATTCTTAGAAAGTTAGAATGGAGCTGCAGGCTGCAAGAGGGACATTGCCAGGGAGGATCTGATAAGGGGGACCCTTGAGCTGGTCATGGAAAACTCCTGGAAGTTCCACATACAGGTGAGAGAAGGACACCGCTGCAGAGGGAGGGAGCAGCCTCTGGGGGACACGGAGGCACACAGCAATGCAGTGTGCGCGGCAAATGGTGATGACCTGCTCAAGTGGGAGAGTGAGATGCAGCTTGGGACTGAGAAGTAGGGGAGAGAGACAGGGCCTAGTGACACGTCGGGTATTTTCCATAAGACCGCAAAACCGGTATATTTATATTGAGATGAAAATGAAAATATTGCTGAAGCACAAATGAGAAAATGTTTTGTGCAATCCCTCTACAAGCTCCAGAGCATCGTCCCAGCATTCATTATTGCCGTGGCTGCTGGTGTTGTCAAGTTACTGCAAGCCAGGGATCGCGTCCTCTAAAGATTGCATGTAATTTCAAACAGTTGTAGGAAATGCTTGAAAAAAAAGGCAAGGGGAAAAAAGAAAAAAACCATTGGGGAGGCGGGATGCTGTCTCAATCCAAATTGAAGGTGATTTATTACCGTGAGTAATCGATAGTAGTAGGTCCACATCAATTTTATATCTAATTTAAAATTTTGAGGTCTCAATGTGCTCATTAAAGAATATAATGGATTTACATATTTTAATTATGTTTTATGGATTGTGAACATAATGTAATTAAGAGACTTTTCAGGAGGTGTGATTAATGAACAGGGTGGCCCGACATATGGCAGGAGACACCACGCCGAGTGGACTCGGGTAAAAGGAGTCCAGCCCCACGGCTGAGAGTCCGGGGCCGGAGCATTCAGGAACTGTTCACAGGGTGATCAGAGGCTAATGATGCTCCGTGGCGGGAACATGGCAGGAGGCGAGAGAGTCAGGCCAGCGAGAGCCCAAGTGCCGTTTCTGAGCATGCGTGGAGGAATGATCCTGCCCTCCCCCCTTCAGTATCTCCCTGTGTGCCCCCACCCCCGCCTCTGCACTGCTGCTGCTTAGTTTACAACTCCATTAATTATTTAATTTTATTTTGAATTGTGCTAAAACAACACATGATTTAAAATCTATCGTCTTTTTTTTTT
>NW_003852472.1:4462127-4471270 GCF_000181295.1 Otolemur garnettii
TGTAACAGATCTCCAGAACTTTCTCATCTTGGACATCTAAAACTCTTCTATACCCATTAAACAATAACTCCCTGTTTTCTCCCTGCCTGCAGACCCTGGCAATCATCGTTCTACTTTCTGTCTCTTTAAATGTAGCTACTCTGAGTATTGCATTTATGTAGGAAATACATACAGTATTTTTTCTTTTTGTATGTGATAGGGTTTATTTCATTTAGCATAATGTCCTCAAGATTCATTTATGATTCTGTGTTGTAGCATATGGCAGGATTCCCTTTCTTTTTAAGGCTGGATAATACTCTGTGCATATATCACATTTTCTCTATCCATTCATCCAATGATGGACATGTGACAGTTTCATTTATTTGTCTCTGTTTTGTTTTGATGCATCTCATCTTTCTACCCTAAATCTCAGGACTCCTGAGACTCATCTCTTAATAGCCCACAGGAGGGGTATTTCTATAATGATAGCTCATTCCACTGTTTAAAATTTATTGACCTTTGGACATTAGTCAGTCTTTAGTCTGGTTTAGAGCATTTTCATGATCTGGCCATTTTACAATGCAATTCTATCCTCCATTCTGCCATGTGGTTCATCCATCTCAGAACTGGCCACCTCAGCCTAGCCTTCATCACTTCCAGACACATTTGTGCCTTCATGTCTTCACATATCTGATCTCCATGCCTGGGAAATCTGAGTCCATTGTGTGTGAGACCTTTCCAGATCTACCTTTCCTGAGGCCATCTCTTAATCAAATAAAGAGTCAGTGACAGGGATTGGCAAACTACGTACGGTCAGGAGTCCAAATCCAGCTCAATGCCTGTTTTGTAAATAAAGTTTTATTGAAAAACAGCCATGTAGGTTTATTTATGGATCATCCATGGCTGTTTTTACACTATAATTTAAAGCTCCTTAAAGAAAATATTGGCCAACACCTCCTGTGGGCCATCTCTTATGGCCAAATTTATCTCTGCTTCTTCCCAGCTGTGACCTTGTGTAAGTAATTCAACTTCCCCACATCTCATCTAAAAAGGGGATAAGAACGCACCTCACAGCTTTACAGTGAATATTGAGATAATACATGTAAGGGTCTTGGCATATACATGCCAGGAAAGCCGTTAAGGTAGCAACAGTGCCCAGGCTGGATTGTCAGACAGACCCGGTACATTCCTTAGCAGCTGCTGAAGCCTAGACTTCTCTCCAAAGGCCATGAGGCAAGTGCAAAGAATTTGAACTTCAGAGTTTAAAAATAATCTGGAGTCTAAATTCCAAATCACACCTATTATTTATTTATTTTATTTATTTTTTTGTAGAGACAGAGTCTCACTTTATCGCCCTCGGTAGAGTGCCATAGCATCACAGCTCACAGCAACCTCCAACTCCTGGGCTTAGGCGATTCTCTAGCCTCAGCCTCCCGAGTAGCTGGGACTGCAGGTGCCTGCCACAATGCCCGGCTATTTTTTTTTGTTGCAGTTTGGCCCGGGGCCGAGTTTGAACCCGCCACTCTCGTTATATGGGGCTGGTGCCCTACCCACTGAGCCACAGGCGCTGCCCCACACCTATTTTTAATATGAACTTGGCACCTGGATTTTCTCATGTACAGAATGAGGAAAATAATACCTGACCTTCAGATTTATTGTGGAGATTAAAAGCAGCAAGTGCTTTAATTATGATTTATGAGTTAAAACATCTTGCACACAGCAGCAGAAAGCAGACACTCAGGAAAGGTCAGCCTCCTTTCTCCCTTCCCGCAGCCTCCCCTCTAAGGACCACATTCACAATTCCCAGGTCCCATTGCTTGCTTTGCTTGAACATCTTTACAACATCTTTCTGCTTACTGAGTGCAGCATGAACAGACCTCCTGGGCCGATGCTTGCAGGGATGCTCCTTCTATTTTTCCGGATCCTCGAACTGTCCCATTGTCCCTTATTGCAGGCAATGATCTAATAATTCTCAATTACATGGGCTTGCAGAGCCGCCTCCTTGCTTTCCCATCCTCAGAATTACTGTTGGCCTCTAGGGGGAGCTCAAGACCTCATCATCTGTTGGCCAAGGTCAGAGGAAGTGAGTGAACTAACAAATACTCAGGGAACACTTGTTGAATGAAAAATGTTAGAAGGGATGGACATCGGGGTAAGTACAAAGCTTGACTTCTAAAGGCTTTTTCACAATTAAAATTTTACACTTGTCTCTTCTCTCTTCTTTGCTTTGTGTTTGGTTGGAAGGGCACTAAGGATGCTGTCTACTTGGGTGGAAACAAATACCCTTCATTCTCCCAGCAATCCTCTTTAGAAAGCTGGGCACAGACTGATGGGAGCCCCAAAGGCAAAGATCAGCCTGGCAGGGTGCTTAGGCCAAGGGCTCCAGGCATGGGGCAAATTGTTACCACCCTGAAATATTTTCCTTTATCTGTTTCTGCCTTGGCTCATCCCCAGAGTGGTGAGGTCTTGTGAGCCAGAGTTGGAGAATTGGAGTCCTAGAAGAAAGAGGCCACAATGGCCACCAAGCCCTGGTTCTTTGTTCCCCTTGGATAAAAACATCCTGGTGACATATAAAGTATCTGATCTGATTGATCTGCTGGTTGTGCTGGTGCTTTAGGGCAAGAATTCAAAATAGAAATAAAAATGTTCCTTAGCCTCAAATTTTCCTCTGTGTCCTATAAATGACTTAAAGTCATGGTGTGCAGTTGGTCAGTATTTTGGAAACTGAGTCTTAGATTATGTGTGTGTGTATTTATGAATGTATGTATGTATCTATGTTTTTTTCTTTCTTTCACCTGGAGATAAACAGAAGAATAGTTCCCTTAAGGAGGGATTAGCTCACTGTCAAGAGCGCATCAGGGAACCTTTATCAAAGGGGGTAATGTGTGAATTGAGTTTTGAGCATGAATGAAGGCTGAGCCAAGTCAGTTGTATGGGAGAAAGATCCCACCACACGGGAGTGCCATGTACAAAGGTAGACAGTTACAACAAAGCATGAGACTTGGTATGATGATGCTAGAAATGATACAACCTCAGGATCTAAGGAAGGAGTGGTGAGAGATAAGGCTAGAATTAGATGGGTTCCACATAATGGTGGGACTGGTGTTCATTCTTTCAACAAGTATTTTTTTTGAGCATCTATTTCATCAACTATTCTAAGGCATATGAATCTAAAAATAAGTAGACTCATTTCTTTGCTTCAAGGAGTATGAATTCACCCACATAATACACAAGGGATTGCATTCATCTAAGGGTATTGGATATTTATCAGAGAAATTATGAGAGAAAATGGTCATATGACCAGAACTAGGTTTTAAAACATTACTATGCTGGCATGGAGGACAGACTGGAGGGTGGAGAGCCCAGAGGTAGGAAGGCCACTGTTTAACCTGTTGCAATAGCACAACAAGAGCTGAGTTAAGGCAGACTTGGAGAGATAAAACCGGGGGATAGACTTGGGAGGTTGTTTCAGAGGTAGATTTCAGAAGTATATTTGGAAGAACTAGACGATGTTTCATAATCAATTAAATGCTGAAGGTTAGGGATTAAGGAATGATCAAAGTGGTAAAAGTCTTGAGTTGTAAAGAATGGTTACATGGGACCAGATACCAAGATAAGCAACATAGAAGAAAAAGTAGGTGTTCAAGGGAGGGAGAAAGAGAGGTTAGAAATATTGAATTTACTGTGCATTATGTGGCTACAGAAATATATCTGGGACACACCGCGAGACGATAACAGATGCAAAACACCCTCACACACAGGGACACAGATATATATATATGTATTATATATATATATGAAGATACAGATCTGAAATCTACCATCAAATTTCTCCAATTAGAGTAAGGGAGAAGAGCTAGGAAAGGTAATAGCCCTGGGAAAGAGCGGAACAAGACTGTGAGTATGTGGTGGGGGAAAAAAGCCAATAAAGAGACTTTCAGGAAGGAGTGGTTAAAGGTGACCAATTCCATGGGGAGACATGATCTACAGACAGGAGGGACATTGGTGACTGTGTTGTCATTGATGAGGTGAAGACTCTAGGGCCACAGATGGGAAAGAGAAAGTGAAGAAAACAGGAACTTTGGACAAGTTGATGTGGAATTTAATTAATGGAGATTTAGGCTAATGGCTTATAGGGCAGGGAGAGTTGACAATAGGGAATTTGTTTTTTTAATGGAAGGCGATTTGCCTTATTGTTGATAAAAACCTTTACAGTATCATCAGGTAGAGATTTTGACCAAAAGATTTGTTTTCTTGGCTAGATCTGTTCAAATGCTGGCTGTAGGTGGAGTAAGACCCTCAAAGGGCATCTTCCACTCATGTCTTCCTGAAGTATTGTGTTATGTGACAAGAATACCTGTGAGCATTGAAATATTGAAATACTGGAGAGTTGAGTATTCCCTGGGATTAAAATGATTATTCAGAAGAATAGCCTTTTTCATTTCTAGAAATCAGAATAGATGGAAATTCTGCTTCTTGACTTTTGTGATCATTAAATGTTCTGGCACTTACCAATCATGTGACAACAGGCCAGCTATTTACTTTCTCTGAATCTCAGTAGCCTTATTTATACAACAGCAACACGCTTACATTGCAGGGATGCTTTTGGAGATTCCCATTCTGCACCATTAATTTTCCTGGAGCCTACCATAGGTGGGCACTCAGTAAATGTTAGCTCTCTCTTTCCCACCCCCTACCAGCATTTGATTACCGTGTATTTGATTACTTTGGCTTGAGCCAACTCCC
This sequence comes from Otolemur garnettii, assembly GCF_000181295.1. Taxonomy (NCBI): domain Eukaryota; kingdom Metazoa; phylum Chordata; class Mammalia; order Primates; family Galagidae; genus Otolemur; species Otolemur garnettii. Next base: position 4,466,853 of record NW_003852472.1, read on the forward strand.
TTAACAAATGTTTCCACCTTAGATTAAAATTAATTCAAAGACAGAGACCAGCAACACATCCTGTAAGGGACTAAGAAAATGCATTAATTTTGTAAATTAATAAATATGCAAATGGAAGCTTTGTATGGAATTGGCGCCATATAAGCCAGAGTCAAATTGTGTTGTAAATTATGCATTGCCATATGGAGCAGATACCCTTGACTTAGCATGCAAAGCAGAGGAGGCTGGGGCAGACCTTGCTGGAATGGCTTCTGAGAGCGAGTGGCATGCTTGTTCAATAGCAAGCCCGGTGCTGAGTCACACAGCTGATTCTGGAGTGGCACAGAGAGCCCCATGATGAGCAGGCTGCCACGCAGCTATTGCTGAGAGTAACCCAGGAGAAGAATGTGACCACCAAGGGCATGGTCAACCACGAACTCGTATGAGCCAGTTCCCATATGCTGAGCGCGCCAGGCAGGGGAGGTGGCAGGATAGAAGGGCTCTCCCCGGCAGAGCATGAGCTGGTGCCAAAGTTCTTCCAGCTTCAAGGCAGGTGTGACTGGCCTGGGGAAATGTGGGTTGCTGCTAGATTGATTCATCAATTATTATAAACTCAATAGTCTAAGAGCAGTCCAGGTGTTCAACAAGGTGCTAGAGAGAGGCTGGAGGGCATTGATTTCCTCTTATGATTATTCAGCAGTGTCACCCAGAGAACTTTTTAAAAATAGAATCCTGGGCTCCTTGCCTCTGGAATTCCGATGCAGCAGAATCCTGGACTGGGATCTGAAAATCTGCTTTCGATGTCACAATTAATTCTGATGATCAGCTAGGTTTGCAGGTTGTGGCTGAAGTGGCATTTTCTTTCTTGGTCCTGGGCTTCAAGAGTCTGAAAAGGGAGCTGAGAAGACAAGGTTGGGATTCTGGGACCCTGTTCTTCATTGCTTGTGAGCTTAGTGAGCCTAAGGAAGAAATTGCTCATAGCTAGGCAGAACAGGGAAGGCTGTTGGAGGCCACGAGCTACAGGCTAGGAGTAATGGGTGGGAATGAGATCAGGAGTAGAGGAGGAAGGGAGGCATTTACAGATGGAGAAGCCTCCTGCTACTGGGGGTGAATTCAAAAGGGGTTACCCTTAGATGTGGGGTCAGGTGGCTTGGATCTGGACTGAGGGAGCTTTTGCCTTTTAGGTTCTTTTAGTAGTTTTTCTGTGGGGATACTAAACTCATGCTGCTAGTTATGGTCCTGGTGTGGCTGAAGGTCTGTGTGCCTAGGGCATGGTGGCTACAAAGCCATGAAGGATGATGAAGTGGCCATCCACATCGTCCAGGCTCACACTGCTCACATGACCAAGAGTTCTTTTGAAAAACTCATTTCTCTTCCATGATGACAATATTCTGGAGGGACTTGCGGCACCAGCAGTGTGTCGTAGAATCCTCTTTTTCTCCTTAACCCACCTCCTTCACATACAGCTTCTGCGTTCTGTCTGTCTCTGTATTCTTGCTCTCTCTCCTTTCCCTCCTCAACCTTCTTCTCAAAACAAAATCAAACAAAATCTCTTGCAGTCATCTCACTTTCACCTCTGACTATCCCTTATCAGGACAGGAATGAGGGTGGGAATCAGAGCCTGTTGGACAAGAGGAAAGAAATGGGACTGGCCAAGGCGTCATCCTTTCTAAAGGGCAGGGGATAGCCACCACTTAATCATGAATAGTCTGTCCCATAAAATCAAAATGATCACTGTAGTTGCACATTCAACCTTAGACAGACTCTAGACATTTCCAAGGGGCAGTGCTTCTCCATGAGATGCTAGTCAACCGCTAAATGCACATTGTCTGGCTACTCCCAGGAACTAGTATATCTGAATCCCCAGAACAGGGCCTGGGAATATGCATTGCCAACACTCTCCACTGGTATTTTAATGAGGTCAACTCCCTTACACTTCTGCAATAATCACTTTGGAAACTGGTCTGGGCTAGGTTTACACTTTGCATGGTGGAAATTTCACCCATCCATAAAACCACACAGAAAGTAATACCTCCACAACTGTGGCTCTTACCATCCAGGCCCTTATGTTATAAACCAGCTTGACATCATTATGAAAGGAGATCTTTACAGTCATGAGAACATGCTCATAAATTCTGCTTCCTTCATGTTTAACACTGTGCTGTTGGACATAATCTCTCTGGTCTCAGTTTCTTTATCTGTAAAATGGGAATGATTTAAAAAATGATCTTACAGGGCAACTGAGAGGGTTAAAAGAGGGAATGCATTTGAAGACAGAGGAGTTTAAAGAGGTAATTAGGTGTTTTAATTAGGTAATTAAGCATGTCCTGAGCCAAATCTTCCTCTATAGAACAGCCACTGAATCGGCTGAGGGATCCATCCTCTGAGCCAACCGTCTTCCACTTGGCAGGCCTTCACATCCTCTCAAAAGCCTGTGATCCTGCCCCTGCACATCTCATCTCTGGGCTTAACATCCCCAAGGATCCACGAGAACTGGCTGTGTTTGCCATCCCCGGAGATATCTCATTTTACAGCTGGGCAAACCCCAGCATGCAAAGTTCATGTCTTTGCAAAGTCATGCAGTTACAGAAATGTCTGGGCAGCAGGTGGCAAAATGGTGTTGTTAGCAGAGCCACAAAGATAATCACGCCTCACTACTAATCATTCCCCCATCTCGTTCACGTTTTATAATTTACAAGGGGCTTCCACATCCATTATCTCTTCCAGCCCTTCTAACCACCCCGTGCAGGTGATTTAGTAGAGTAATAAGTATGCTGTGCATTTGGACGGCACGCTGCCCTTTTCAAAGCACTTCTACACCCACTCTCTCAGTGGATCTTTCTACACCCTTAAGAGATTGAAAGGGCAGGAATTATCAGAAGAAGAAACCAAGAAACAGAGAAGGCAAGTGCTGGCAAAAATCAGATAGAACTGGATTCAGACGCAGGTGCTCTCTCCAGACCATGGGATGGCCCCTTGTGTGAGATACTTCCTACTCCTTTCCCAAACAGGTAGACTTGTCCCTTTTCTTCTGGAATATTAGGACAAAACTGGCAAATAGTGCATGAACCACGTGTTCTAGTCAATAAGAACCATGCCACGGCTGAAATGACTGCTTTTTGCTGAGCTGGGTCATCCTGTCCTTTGGTCTAAGTCTAGCTGCCAGAATCAGCTGTGTGCACCTGGTAACCAGCATAAAGACCTGGGACACACACTCAGGCCCCGGGCAGGCAGGATGCTGGCTGTGGCCCAGGCCTGAAGTCTGGGCTGAAGACTATCCCTCCAAGCAGAAGTCAGGAGACATGGTCCTTGTAGGCGTCCCTCCTTTTCCTGTCTGCTCACTGATATCCCCTCAGGGTTAGAGCTGGTTACCATAAGCCTGTCAACCTCCTTAGTGATTTCCAATAAAGAAGCTGGCTGGCCTGAGATCACCAAGGAAAAGAAGAGATGCCAAAGGTACCCAGCCTCATGTGTCTCCCATGCCGCAGAAGGGATTGCCCAGGACTGGGGATCCAACCAGCTGTGTTGGGTGTGATCTGTTGGCTCCCAGAGGCGGGTATGGAGGGATGGGTGGAATTCCTGGCTGGGAGGAGTAGTGGGGGGCACTGTACTCCAGTGGGAGGAGGGAGAGGCAGGAATTTGGTGAAAATGGAGTTATAAAATAGACGGATTACCTAAGAAAACCATCTTCCAGGCAGAAATCGAGTATGTCAATGGTTATTACTCCAAAGGGGGCAAACTGGAGAAGGGAAAGAAGCCGGCTCTCCCCCTGGCTCATTTCTCGCTCTTCTGTCCCTATTGCAGGTTTCTGTACGTGTCGTTTTCACTGCCATTCACTGCCTCTTGGATTATTATTGGTCGGACTGTGTCTTCAGTAAGTGCATGCCCTGAGCGCTGTGTGTGGGCTTACTGGGCAGGAGAGAGAGTTCAGGAAACTGGTGACTCCAGGAACGTGAAGGGCATATTGGAACTGGGGTACAAAGGGGTGCCACAGACCTGCCACCCTCAGGGAACCATGGTGGAATGGCAGGAACGGCAGGTGACAGGAAGTCTGGACAGACCCGTAAACTGAGGCCGACTTTTTCATTTTTTATTTCTCTCAGCAAGATTTTTCCTCTTTAATCCATTGCTCTTTCTATGACACATGCTTTAAGGGCTAATTTATTAAGTGACTATTCAAAGTAAGCTGGTAGCAACTTGGGTTTCCAAGATTGGAAGCGCTCTAGAAACTGTTCATTCTTGGGCAACATTGCAAAGAAAGGAAGATTGGGATTTATTTAATAGTACAGCTGGATTCAAGTCCTGGCCCTACTTTTACGATTAGGTGGAACCATGTGGGACTGACGTTTTTATAGGTCAAATATTGGCAATTTCCTGCAGTTTAATGTCATAGATGTGGAGACCTGGACATGTCAGTCAACATCTCTGGTGTTTTCTTA
>NW_003852472.1:4471876-4476347 GCF_000181295.1 Otolemur garnettii
GGGGCAAGGGTGGCCCCTCGTTCATCTGTGGGTCCCAGTGCAGGCATTCAGTAGATATTGGTGGAGTGGGTGAGCAAGTGAGTGTGTGAACACATGTGGAACTTGAGCATCTGGGAATAAGGCCGGAAGCTAGGCCTTCCCAAAGTGGAATCCCAATACTTGGATATGCGTGGTCTTCTTCTCCAAGCCTGAGACTCTGAAGCTTCAGACAAAAGTCTTGGGGTTTTATTTTAGGTACAACTCTAGAAGACAGGAAGAAAATACTGTCAAGGATGAAAAGGCATTTTTTTAGGTCAATTCTGGTCATTGATCCAGCCACATTAGGTCCCAGTGGGTCACGACTCCCAGGGAAGTGTGCATTTGTGCACACTCTTGTGTGTGTGTGTGTGTTTGGGGGTTGCTGCTCACTGACAGTGTCTGAAGCTTTCTACAGGGCCCTTAGGAAGACCCACTGACCAATTTTTGATACAGATGCCTTAGTGTCACTGTCAGTCTGCTGCATACTCCAGCCAACAGGACCCAGTGCTGGCAGGAATCTTTCACATCTTGAAAAGACTGCATTAAATGGCTTAGTTCATCTGGTGACAGGGAAGATTCTGCATAGTTCCAACTCGCTGACTCATTCTTTCTATTCTTCCAAATATTAGGGGCTATGTCTATAAACTATATCAACTTCCGTGCCTGGGTACTATCTCCCCCCTTGTCACGGAACCATTAAGGACTATGGGTTACCAAGTAGGCCAAAATAATTTACTGTACTTTTCTTTGGAGGTGAATGTTGCAGACAAATGCTCTGAATTAACAGCCCTTCTCATCCTGGCCCCCACCTATTGGGGATGATACCTTTCTGTCTGGGTTCAGAGCCACTGCACGTTCTGCATAGGGGTGTAGCTTTGCTGGTTGGGTCTGATCTAGACCTGAGTGGTCTCTGATCAGGGAGGATTCCAGGACAGCACAGAGCAAAGGGCTGTCTGATGAAGATGGAGTGCAGAGCCTTCTGGCTCACCAGGCGATTCCTAGTACACCTGGCCCAGAGGACGTGGGCAACCAGCATTCTGTGCCCCAAATACATGGACCCTGTGATATAATCCCAACTTGTCATTAACCCAGAGGACATGAAGCCTGTTTCCCTAATATACTACTCTGATTTCAACCTTTGTAGGCCAGGCATAGAATTATTTTTGGATACTTCCCGTTGGGCACTTCATCCAGCCCACATATCCAGCCCACAATATATAAAATTGTACCCATATTCCCCAATAAACAACACACACACACAGAGGTATGTATGTCCTGAGTGGGCTGCAGTTGCCTACTTTGTCATCTTATGATTTGTAAACACTCAATTAGATATTTATTAACATTTGGTTTTATAGTTTTCTTCTCAGAGCTGGGAACTATTGGGAGTCCTCTTTTCAGGGGCAGCCATGAGGCTCCTTGGGGCTCTCCGTCGTCCAGCACAGTACTCCAGTGAAGTATTTCTCAGCATGAGCGTCCTTGTGGCTTTCCACATGCTTAATGCCTTGGCCGTGGGCACCTGTACGAGTGGCTTAGTTCCGAGGTGCCTCCCTCCTTGGCACATCAGTGTGCCCGGGCAGGCCTGGCCCTTCTGAGTGCTCTCAGCTGGGCCAGTTGCTCCAGGGCCTGCAGCTCTGCTGTCTTCTGAGTTCTCCCTTCACGACCGTCCTGGTGAAAGCATCTGCCTCTCTCTGAGTTTAGAGTCTCTAGTTTTGAATACCAAGACGTCCACTTTCTTAATATGCTCCCTCATTTTGGCTAAACCACATCATTTAGGAAATTCTTGAGAAAGGTTCTTGGAAATAATTTCCTTTTAATTTTCAGGAGGTTTTTTTTATTGTTGTTGTTGTTGTTCTTGTTCTTAACAGTCCCCTCTCACGCACACTCACACACCATCACCTTCTCCCTTCCCTACACACACACTGAGAGTTTTGTTTTTTAAAAAAGTGATAGTCTTGACCTTGGATTCCATTTATGTTTTTGTTGAAACAATTGTCTAATTTCCTCAAGGCAACGTGGACTCTGACTATTGTAAGGTGTATACAATTCTGGGTAGGAAAAAAGAGCACAACAATGAGTGTTATGGACTGAATCGTGTCTCCCCACGCCTCCAAAGTTCAGATGTTGAAGGCTGAATCCCCAGCGTGACTGTATTTGGAGAGAGGGCCTTTCAGGAGGTAATTAAAGTTAAATGTGGTCCTGAGAATGGGGCCCTGATTTGATGCACTTGGCGTCTTTATCAGAAGAAGAAAAGACACCAGGGAAGTGCCCAACGGGAAACAGCCATGTGAGGAGAGGCTATAGGCCAAGCAGGGCGTCCTCAGGAGGCACTAACCCTTCCTGCATCTCGATTTTGGACGTCCAGCCTCCAGAATTGTGAGAAATATATTTCTGTTGTGTAAATCCATGCAATCTGTGGTATTTTGTTATGAAAGCCCTAGCAGATTAATACCATGGGTATTTTAAGATTTTTATCTCACTCTGTTGGTGTTATGCGTTCACTAAACATTTTCTTATCTGACGCTGGGAGAAGTTCTTTGATATGATTAAAAAAAAACTAAAGAATCCAAACAGGAAATATATTTCAAAGGCTGACCAGGATGGGCTGATGTAATTATTGGGCAGAACTCCTGGGAAGCAGGCTCCTCCCAAACCTTGCCTCCTGTTTCGCTGCACTGCTCCCCCGGGGTTTTCCGATCTGTAACCTTACTTGTAGGTCTGGGTCTGCAGGGTGACGTCCTTTGTGCTGGCGGGGCTGCAGCTTTTGTTTCTTCTGCTCTGATGGAGTCATTTGGGAGCTTCCCCAGCTACTTAGTCCTCCTGTGTCATTGACTTATCATTTGAAAGTTAAATCTCAGACCTGGACGGTGGCCAGGAGTTGGAGATGGCTTTCCCCCTCTCCTACCTTTTGGTTTATGTACCTGTTTATTTACTGATAAGTCGAAGTGTTCCCTGCTGCCTTTCACAAATAATCCAGCAAATCCTTGAGATTTATTTGAACGATTGATTAGGAAAGTCAATGATGTACACGGAGGATTAAAGAAAGAAATATCTGGAATCTACTCCAGTATCTGGTATCTCAAAGGCAGTCTTGACTCCTCCAAATTTATATGCCGCAGACAGAAAGAGAAGGAAAATTCCTTTTTATACATTGCATAGTCTGTGTAATGAAAAGAGCATAGACTGGCCCCAAAGACGTTGATTGTAACCTGAATCTATCCAGTGGATGGTGTGACCTTGATCAAGTTATTGAACCTCCCCAACCCCAGTTTGCTTATTTTATTTTTATTATAATAAAAAAAAATCATCTTAGCTAATTTTAAGTGTATAGTAGTGTTAACTGTACACCCGTTGTTTCTGTGCAACAGATAGCTGGAACCTTTTGTCTCCTGAAACTGAAACTCTATGCTCACTGACAAGCTCCTTTTCTCCCTCCTTCCTACCCCCTATCATTCTACTTTCTGTCTCCAAGAGCTTGACATGTTTGACTTTTGAACTATTAATAAGACCCATCCACAAAAAAAGAGACCTCATTCTAAACTTTCTCACCTCCAATCTTGGTTGTGAAGCAATGTTGAGTCAAGGCCTATGACACCGCTGTGGCAACTAACTCACTCTTAAAATGCCAGGCGTAATTTTGAACACAAGCCAGCCTCATCCAGACAGGCAAGGATGATCTGGCTACAAATCTGGCAGTAGGCTTAAAAAGTCTAACAGTCTGGTTATTTTCGGACATCCAGAATTTCTGATTGTGTTTTAAGGAGAACTGGAAAAATCAATTAAAAGGGTGTATTTGGGGGGAATCTTTCTGTTTTCAGTACAGATGAGCAAATGCTGAGTAGAAAGTTATTAATTGGCTTAGTCCCCGTCTTGCTTATCCTAGTTCAGTCCTTATTACACTGTCGTCACTGCGATTCAACATCTGTCCTCTGTGACCTTGGCCAGTTAATTCCCAAGGGCCAAGAGGCTTCTGCGGTGGATGCGGGAAGGGAGCTTCACCGCTTGTTCCCAGTTGTTTCTCGAGCTCATTCTTTACCATTCTTCTATGTTTGTGTTTTGTAATAGATACATCAAACCAGTACCCGGGTATGCGTAAATAATCTCTAAATAAAGAAATATATATACAGAGTGGATGTTCATTTTAAAATTTCATTTCATTTTTAATTTACAGCATGTAGAAACAAAATGCTTCCAAGACCAATAAGGTACCTCCCGTATCAGTCAGTGTTCGCTAGAGAAGTGGAAACAATAAGAGGGAGATTTCTCTGGGGCAGGGAGGGGAGAGAGAGAGAAAGCAAGGGTGTGGGGGGGAGAGAGAGGGAGAGAGAAAGAAAGCAAGGGTGTGGGGGGGAGAGAGAGGGAGAGAGAGAAAGCAAGGGTGTGGGGGGGAGAGAGAGGGAGGGGGAGAGTGTGGGGGGGAGAGAGAGGGAGAGAGAGAGAAAGCAAGGGTGTG
>NW_003852472.1:4477435-4490351 GCF_000181295.1 Otolemur garnettii
AGCAAGGGTGTGGGGGGGAGAGAGAGGGAGAGAGAGAGAGGGGGGGAGAGAGAGGGAGAGAGAGAGAAAGCAAGGGTGTGGGGGGGAGAGAGAGGGAGAGAGAGAGAAAGCAAGGGTGTGGGGGGGAGAGAGAGGGAGAGAGAGAGAGAAAGCAAGGGTGTGTGGGGGGAGAGAAAGTTAGATGCTGTTTCTGTAGAGCGTCCTGACTGATCCAGGAGGTAGGTTATTGGCAGCTGAAACATTTTGTCATTGCATCTAGGACCAAGAAGACATCTCTGTAGACAGAGAGGAGAGAGAGTGCTCAGAAGAGACAGACTGAGTTTAAGGAACTGGCTTGTGAAGTGTGAGTACTGGCAAGTCCAAAATCTGCAGGGTGCGCTGGAAACTGAGGCACAGTTTCTATGTTGCAGTCTTGAGATAGAATCTCTTTTTCTCTGGGAAATCTCAGTTTTTCTTTTAAAGCCTTCAGCTGATTGGGAGGAGCTCACCCACATCACGGACTTCACCCAAGCCTACCTTAAAGTCAACAGATGGTAGCTGTTAGTCACGTCCACACGACACCTTCACAGCAGCACCCAGGTCAGTGTGTGATCACCTAAGTGGGCACACAGCCTGGCCAGGGTGACGCCTGGCACTCACCATCACACTGCCCTGTTGCCTGGTACTGAACTGGTCTCTCAATTCTAATCTTTCCTGTTCTAAACACCCTCCAGGCTCCAGGCCATTTCCAGAGTCAGCCAGCTAAAGGAAATCGTTGGCCATGTCTCCTCTCTGCTTAACTTCCATCACTCCCCCCCCCCGCCCCAGATAAAGAACAAGTCTTCAGATTGGCATCCACTGCCCTATAGACTGTGGCCTATGTCCCCCCCACTACTAGCTTTCTGTCAACATAAGCATATAATTCATGCTAAATCCTGCTCCCTACCACTCCCCACATCTGTGCTTTTCCCTCAGTGCGCCCTCTGAGAGCATGTCTTTCCCATCAATTGGCATCTTTTCTCCTTCTAATTGTGTCTACCAAAACCCTTCCCTCTTCAGTCAGTATGTCCAGCATCCAGACCATCACTTTACTCTGGAAAACTTCTTTTTCTACTGTATATTTAAGGCTCAGTTAATATATTCCTTCCCCCATGCATAGGCTAGGGATATCAAATAAAAATTTAATAGATGGCAGACTGCAGGAAGATATTTCTAATGCCTAAAACAGTCAAGGGAATAATTTCTAGAATATACAAAGAAATCCTTCAAACCAACAAAAAAGAAAGGACAAGAAAAACCAATCAAAAAATGGGCCAAAGTTATCCCAAGGCAATTCACACAAGAAGCAGCCCTGCCAGGCAGCAAGTTATGAATAAGTGTTCAAGCTTACCAGTAACCAAATCAATGAAGATTAGAACAACATTGATGTGTTACTGTACGATGGCTCAGATAGCAAAAATTAGAAAGACATGCAATACCAAACGTTGTCGGGGATGTGTCTGATTTCACAGCTTTCCATGTCTTGATCTATCACTCAACTTTATTCTTTTTTTGAGACAGAGTCTCACTCTGTCACCCTGGGTAGAGTGCTGTGGTGTCATCATAGGTTACAGTAACCTCAGACTCTTGGGTCCAAGAGATCTTCCTGCTTCAGCCTCCCAAGTAGCTGAGACTACAGGCTAGTTTTTCTATTTTTAGTAGAGACAGGGTCTCACTCTTCTCAGGCTGATCTCAAATAAGTGAGCTTAAACAATTCTCCCACTTTGGCCTCCCTTAGGGCTAGGATTACAGGTGTGAGCCACCATGCCCTGGCTTATCATTCTGTAGGTTTGGGAGTCACTGGACTCCTCCACAGAGGTTTGTCCCTGAACCCCCTGCCTGAAAATCCAATCTATTTTTAGAGATCTCTGCTTCAAAGTTCCACTGGCTTATTAAATACAACACGTCCCAAATGGAGCCCGTGCTGCACTTCTCTAAACAGTACTCTCCTCTCTTTCTGGTCTCTTTGGGCCACCGTCATTCTTTACATAAGTCACTCAGATCCCTAACACCTCTCTCTCTTTTTATCCCCACCATCTGTGACTAAGTCCTTCTGCTTCAGTGTATCTGGCATCCACTTATTCTTTCCAAATGTTACCTAGCTCAGGCCACTGTCATTTCTTGCCTGAATTACTGGAATTGTTTCTTGTTTGTTCTCCCTCTCTATAGTCTTGCCAGCCAATTTAATATTGAATGTTTTTACTTGCCAACTGCATGGACATAAGAATAAAACCCATCTCAGGACCTTAAGGAACTTGTCCTTCCCTTGGGTGGGGAGGGGGAGCACAGTGAGCAAATGAGTACCATCCCGTAAGAGGCCTGCAGTGAGGGACAGGAGAAGTGTAGTTACTGTGAGAGCAGAGAGGGAGGGTGGCCAACATGACCACCCTTCCCTCTGAAGCCACACATGTCATCTTGAAATGCCGCCCTCTGACCATATTCTTAAAACACCCCCCAGGGCTGCTTTTAGGACAAAGTTCTTGACATAATGTAAGCCTATGCATGGATTGGCTTTGCCTGCTTTGGTAGTTCTGTTATGAATTCTCTTGCTGTGATAAACTTCTTATATGCTACACACAAGCCATCCTTTCTCTTCCCTTTTGATGGACCAACCTCTAGCACCCGCTTTAAGTTGAAATGGTATTTTGGATTGGTGAAAAAAATACTTACAGTTCTGATGAGGTTGCATATTCAATATTTGCAATTTCCTCCTGTCATTCCCTGGATCATGGAGGTAAATGATAATCCAACAGATATTACATTCAGTAGATGCCAGCAATGTGTGACGCATTATGCTAAATATCCAGATATCGAGGGGGAGGTAGAGCGCAGTTAGCCAAACCCAGCCACCTGCTATCTGCCTGCCTGTCTAACTCCAGATCACGTGCTGTGTTTACACAGACTTCCAAGTTTTCCATCACTTGCTCCCTCCAGGCTGTACTGCGGCTTCTCCAGTGGGGCACTACCAATTCCTATGCTATGTCATCCCTGCTAATGTGTACCGCCAAGCCCACCTCCATTCAGACTCTGATAATCCAGGGGCGCTGTCTGAGTTAACCCGGTATGATGTCTGGCACAATCTAGCTGCTCAGTAAATGTGCTCGATTTATGAAAAACACTTCTTGTTTTCTAAGAGCTCATAATTCTCTTTTGACTATAGCATTAGGGCCAAATTCTCCTCACAAAAACGTCAACACCTTCCAGAAGCAGGCACCACCTTCCCTGGTCAGCTGGCCTGATTCTTTCGTTGGACTTCACACATGTCACATTCATTCATTTTATAAAATGTTCACTGAGATGAATATTAAGAACTTACATTGGGAACCTACCACACGCTATGACCAGCTCTAAGACACACAGGATAAAATGATTAAAAATTAGATGGGGTTAATTAGGTGGGATTTCTTCCTTACTAGAAGGTAGAGGAGGAGGCATAAGTCAACTAAATAAACAATAATTACAAATTGTGAAAAGTGCAATGAGAGAAAGAAATGGTGTGTTACGAGTGAGCACAATGGGGGCTGCTCAGCTAGTCTCCTTCTGAGATGTTTACCTCCATCTGATGATCTGAACCCCACATCCCTTAATACACAGCTTACTTCTGAGAAATCTTTCCAGGCTTCTGCAAGCCCTGCTTGCACCTCCTTCAACATTTACCATAGGCATCACCAAGCAGGAATGACTACTATGGCCAGGAAGGCTGCACGGAGCCTAGGGCATGTGCTTGTCCACAGGTGAGCTACAGAGGTGACATCACTGTCACTAACAGGCCCCACTGAGTAGTCCATTACACAAGCCCTTCTAGGCTCATGGGCAGAACAATGTCATTTCTGGGATCTATTTGCACACTCATGGAGCAATAGAGAGAAAAGTCACATACAAGGCAGCCAAGCCAAAGGCTCAATCACGGTATGCTGATTACATAGCGGCACATCCATTCCTCCAACTTACCCTTGACTCATCCTTTCCTGGAGGCAGCCATGAATACTGGGACTACTGGAATCTGCAACCATGCCTGGATAATTAATTTTTTTTTTTAAGGTAGAGACAGGGGTCTTACTATGTTGTTCAGGTTGGTATTGAACTCCTGGTCTCAAGTGATCCTTCTGCCTCAGTCTCCCCAAATACTGGGATTACAGGTGTGAGCCACTGCACCCAGCCTAGGACTTAGGTTTAACTCATTTGTAGTGATTCAGGCACTCCTGGCTGATGCTTGGGAGAAATCGCTCCATTCTCAAAAGCCTAAGATTCCCTCCACCTGGGACTAGTCATCTCGGTTGTGTCTCCTTTGCAGCATAATGGGCAGTTTTATATGAGGGCCATGGGTTAGGCAATCAGTCATATAAGACATAGTATCCCAAATACCAGTCCCCTCCCCCAGAGAGGGATACCAGATCTTACATTTATATTTCCTAATTCTAAGTTTTACACATTGTTTTTTCCTGTAAGGTACTATGATTATTCCCATGTTTTACAATGAAAAAATTAGGATGCAGGAAAGTAAAATAAGTTGGTGAAAAGCCTAACCGGTAGGATAGCCATCTGCTTAGACAAGCGCGTTTAATACAGTAGGAAACAGGTTATAATAGTAGTTTGCATAGAGTTATGGGTCTCTAATTTGAGCAGGATCAGAATCATCTGGCAAGTCCCTTAAAATACAGGTTCCTAGGGTGGTGCCTGTGGCTCAAGGAGTAGGGTGCCGGCCCCATATGCCAGAGGTGTTCGGTTTAAACCCAGCCCTGGCCAAAAAACAAACAAGCAAACAAAAACAAAAAAACACAGGTTCCTGAGGCCCACCCTCTGAGTTTTTGGTCCAGTGGATCTGGGGTGGGGTCTAAGATTGCTCATTCCTAACAAGTTCTTGGATGATGCTGAGGCTGCTGGACTTTGAGCTCTACTAGCACAAAATCTGGTGTGAGCCTAGAGGAGAAGAAACTACCAGTGCTTCAGGGCAGTCAAGGGACGGTTCATAGGGAAAGGGGCATTTGGGTTGGGCATTAAAGATTGCAGAGGAGGTCTCCAACTCACTCTCCTATTAATCACTTGGAAGATCATGGAAGAAAGACTAAGCATGTGCTGTATACAAATTTACAAGGCAAAGCTGTGTGGTGAATGTTCAGGGGAACGTATAGCTGGGGGTGGCTCAGCAGAGCCTGCACTAGCAAGGGAGGAGTCTGAGAAGGGAACCTGGGGGTACAGATGGAAAGCCATGCTGAAGAATTCAAATTTCATCCTTTGAGTGCCTGGCTTTTAATCAGATGAGTAATGCAATTCTCTTTGCCTGATTATGTTCTAATTGTTCATTCATTAAAGATAAAAAGGTATTAATCACTCACTACACCGAGGAATGTGAGGGTATAAAAAGCTCACAATAAAAATAATAACAAAGTGGCGTTTTTCTGGCCCTTACTATGCCATATTGGCTTTGCTTGTATCTCTTTATTCCCAGTAACAACCCTTTGCAACAGATGCTACCATTATCCCACTTGAGAGATGAGGAAACCGAGGTTTCCAGAGGCAAGGACACACGGCTTGAACAGAGCTGAGTAAGTGATTTAGGTTTGCATCTTAAACCTTGCTCTCTCTTACGACATCCTCAAGTTCAAGGACTAGATCTCTGCCTTCCCTGTCCCCCAGACCTGTTGTATCTAATAAGGAGCTGCCCCTACTGTGCTGGGTGGAAGTCGCCCCAGAGATTCCCTTTGCCTTGCGGGTGTCCTGACCTCCGCACAAAGGCAAGAAGTGAGCAGGGGCCGCTGCTTGTTATCGGAGGATCTGTGATCTTCATAGTGCGGGAATGTCATCCCAAGAGGACAGTAGGATCTATCACTGCCAGACCCGAAGGCCTTTTTCTGTTCTTGCAAACTCAGGGCTTTTCAGATCTTTAAGGCTGATCAGAGATAGAAAACTACAATAGCCGACTTAAATCTCAGCAAGTGGGGAGGCGAGGCAAAGAGAGTTTCCACGCATAAAATAAAGTACACTGACTCTTTTTGGGAAGATAACACATAACTCTTGGTACACGCAGCACAATAAAAGCCCTTGGAGAGCGGAGAAGATCTTTGTCAGAAATTGTGTCTCATTTAGTACCATTGTTTCGCTGTGCTCCTTTCGGAATGAAAGTGATTCATCTTGCTTTGGTTTTGCCTTGCCTTTTATTTTTCCCTTTCCCAGAAATTTCTCTTCCATTAGGAGGCGGGCCCTCCTTCCTTTCCCCTCTCTTCACAAACAGGACTTTCATCCTCAATGTGTTTATGCTCAGTTCTCGCGGCCCGATTTAATATATTTTCTTTCATTTTGCCAAGTAGTGACTCACATAATACAGACAATATTGCTGTGAAGTGGGTTAAAAAATACAGTTTAATGATCTTATTTCTTGGAAGTGTTAGTGTGTGTGTGTGTGTGTGTGTGGTGGTGCCTCAGCTTACACGTATCACCATCATTTATTGTACCTCTGCTGGTGGGAATATTTTTAAATATTTTTTCACCTCTGCTGAAGACATCATAGGGCTGCTGAGGCCAGGAAGGAGCTGCTAAGAGGCAGCTGCGTCCCTGGGCATGGGGCAAAAAGGAAGGCCACACAGCAGCTAATCGTGGCGCCAAAGTGAAAGAGCAAGACCGCAAGATAAGAGTGGCCCAAAGGCAGATTGACAGGCTCCATTCCCTGCATCTGGAAGAAGAAGGAAAGATTTATGATGAAAATTTCTAATTCATTATGAATTTGATCACAAGGCCTTTGGGGAAAAAATAACAAATCCTGAAGTCTCATGATTATCTTCTTGGAGCCAATGGTCCTACCCATTGGCATCGCCCGGTCCTACCCACTTTATTTCTTTGTCTCCTTTCTTTCGAGTCACATGGCCAAGGTAAGCTGTGCAGAGCTTGAGCTCACAGCATTTGAGCAACTTGCCAAAAGCTGCACAGCTCTTATGTGGCAGAGCTTGAGTTCACTAGAGAGTCTCTGGTCTCTTGATGACAAGGAGGATGGCTGGGTTCCGGGAGTGGGCCAGGCCTGGGAGACCAGCCCAGACTTGCACTCGCTGGCAGTAAATGGTTGATGCTTCCTGAATTCAAACTCTTCTAGGGGGTTCCCTCCCAGTCCTGGGCCCTTCCCAGATGTGTCTGGCCCCGTGTAGGCCACCTGGCCTGGACTCTGGGGCAAGCTCTTGCACTCCTGCCCTGGGGGGAGTGGCCTTGGGAAGAGGCTGTTTGCTACACTGTTCTGAAGGACAGAGCCCTGAAGATGTCCAAATCTGTGTGCTGGATGGAATAGGGCTGTGGCCTCCCTCATCTGGCTACACTGCTGAGCAGAGGTGATAGCAAGATTGTCTGACTCACTCTGCCCACATCTCTTGGACTTTCTACCACCTGAGTCTCTAGCAGACAACAGAAGGCAAACCAAGAGTGCCCTCTCACCAGACACACCTGCCCCTTTGTCCCCTAGGACTGTAGCCCCAGCTCTTGATCCACAGACCAGTGAGGATCTGCGGCCTGTTAGAAACCTGGCCGCACACCAGGTGAGTGGCATGGTAGGTGAGTGAGTGAAGCTTCATCTGTCACTGTCTCCCATCACACCCAGACAGGACCTTCTAGTTGCAGGAAAACAAGCTCAGATCTCCCACCAATTCTGGATTATAGCGAGTTGTATAATTATTTTATTATATATTATCATGTAATAATAACAGAATTAAAGTGCACAATTCATGTAATATGCTTCGATCACCTCCAAATCATCCCCTACCTCTCAGACCATGGGAAAATTGTCTTCCTTGAAACCCGTCCCTGGTGCCAAAAAAGGCTGGGGACCACTGCTCTAGGCTGCCAGGGTGCCTCTCTCCTCTGGTTTCCTCCCACCCCCCTCCCGCACTCCTTCCCCTTCTCAGCCTCTCCCCTCCTCCAGAGTGCTAAAGGCTAAACTCTCCTAAGGCTTTGGTCCTGAGGGAGCTCGCTCACTAACAGGACTCTGAATTATAAATATGTGTACATATATACACATATATTATTCCAAATCATATAGGTCATATATGTATGTATGGGTGCACACACCATAGCCATACACACATGTATGTACTCATAGTCATGTGTGTAAAAATATATACACTACTGGTGTATGCAAATAAATACACGGACATTTATTTCACAGTCATATATAGGCATGCACGTATTATTCAAAGCCATGAGTATCTGCATACACACACATAGATTATTCAAACTCATGCATGTATGCATGAATATATTACCCAGAGGCGTACCTGCATACTCACAGTATTCAGAGTCCTGTGAGCATGCATGTGACTTACTACCCACATACGTTATCCAAGTCACACATGCATGTACCACACACATGCACGAACTACTCAAAGTCATGGGCCTCTGTCCATGTGTGCACATGCAGAGGTTATTGACAGTCAGATGTGTGTGGATCTATACACACCACAGGTGCATAAAAGTATCTGGCATTTTAATTTTTACCTTACACCTTCTCCTCCAGCTCTAGACTCAAATCCAGCTGTCTGCTCCTAGTTTCCATAAGAATGTTTAATAGAAATATTAAATTTAACATGGTGAAAGCAGAGCTATTGTATTTCCCTCAAAAATATCGGTCTCCTTCACCCCAACCCCAACTTTAAATTTTTATTTAAAACAGCACCACCATCATGTCCTCTGTTGGTTAGGCCGAAAGTCCTGGCATCATTTTTGAACGTCCTTCTTTCTCTCACACCTTACATCCAGCCTGCTAGGAAGCCCTGTCAGCCCCAAATCCCCCCAGATTTATCCAGAATCCAGCCTCTTCTCTTGTCAGCACCACCGAGATCCTGATCTAAGCAGACTGCAGCCTGGGCTCCAGCCTCACTGCACTGCACACAGCAGGAGAAGGAGCTTTCTAGAATCTCAGATGACATCACATCATTCCCCTGGTGAAACCCTCCAGGGGCTTCCCACTTTCCTAAGAGTGAAATGCAAACTCCACCACAGCCTCAGGCCTCTTGTTCACTGGTCACTGGGTCCCCACTTCTGTCTCCTAACTTACCTCCCTTGTTACCAATCTCAGGAAAAGCTCACCACCTCTCTGTTCCCCTAAATGCCAACTCTGATCCTTTCTCGGGGCCTCTGTGGTTTGTCTTCCTCCTGCCCTCTGTACTTTCCCCTGATCTAGGTGGGCTCAGTTCATTATCATCTCTTACAGCTCTCCTCTGCCGTCACCTCCTCTTGACACATCTGACCTGACCCCAGCGCTAACTGGCTCGTCCACAGTTCTCTGTTCAATCTCCTTGGTCACTCTGGCTGTGCTTGTGTGTGCCTGCAATTATCTTTCTCACTCATTTCTGCTTCTGTCAGTCCTCTTTCCATGTTTTCTCCTAAGGGTTTTTATAATTTGGGCTCTCAACATCTAGGTCTTTGATTCAGTTTGAGTTAATTTTTGTACATGGTGTAAGGCAAAGATCCAACATCATTCTTTTTGCAGTGGATATCCAATTTTCCCAGCACCACTTGTTAAAAAAAGTCCTTTCCCCCTAGAATGGTTTCTGGCACCCTTGTTGAAAATCATTTTGCCATATGTGCAAGGGTTTATTTCCGGGATCTCTAGTCTTCCCTCAAACTGTTTGTCAGTCTATAAGCTGCATCAGCGCATTTTCACCACTAGGCGGTAATTTCCACAAGGACAAGTGCTCTGCCTGGCTGCCTGGAGCCCACCCGGCACAGAGGAGCTAGATGAATTCCTAAGAGACCAGGAGTGGCCTTGGTTTCTGTACCAGCTCTTCCTTCCACAGCCCAGGTGGACTTCCCTATATGCCGCCTCCCCCGAAGCCTGATGTGTTCCTCTTCCTTTGTCTTCAGAGGGTGACCCATTCTCCCCCTCTCCAAACTGATCTCGCTGGATTCTTCTGACCTTGTCTGGGCTTGGTCGGGTTCCATTTGGTGGTTGTACGTCCAGAACTTTCTCAGTCAGCTCTCCCTCCTCCCAGGTGCCATCCCTGCCCAGTGTGACCCATGGCAGACATCCCTCTGCTTGTACATTTCTGTCCTTTTGGTGCTCTGTTGGGCAGACCCTCAGGGACCCCCACCTGCCATCCAGGATGCCCCACTGAACTTGAACCCTGGCATTCCGGGTGCACGTGTGGACAAAGGAAAGCTAAGCTGGGCCCTGTTCCAGCCTCGCCCCAGTCTCATCTAAAGGCTATCCTGTTTTTTGTTTTGGTTTCCAATCTCATAAATAAGGCCTCAGTAATGGCAGGGAGGGGATCCAGAGGGCAGGAACAGAGGCTTACATCATCGCATTACCTACACTGATGCGTTTTCAAGGCCAGCAAACTCAATTAGCTCGTTGGTAATAGCTGCACTGACAGCGGGACACTTATAGCAGAGTTCATCGTTCTGAGGAAGGACACAGACAACAAATGACAGGAGGCCCACCAGGCAGAGCTGCTAGCTGACTAACCCGGAGTGGCAGCTCAGGACCAGATGTGGTTTGCTTTCAATAATTTTACACTGCTGCTTTTGAAATACAGCAGAACCTCTGTAAGCTGACCACCCAGGGGACTGTAAAAAAGTGGTCCACATATGGAGGTGGTCAACATAAGGAACAAGGTTCACTATTTCAACAGGTACATGTGGTGCATGTCTGGTCTATGAAAATGAGGTCAGCTTGAGCAGGGCGGGTGATCAGTGCAGGGAGGTGGTCAACTATGGAGGTTCTACTATATATGAATCTTGAGAACTAGAGTGCAACTTGGTAGCTGTGTCCTAGTTATTGGTTCAAGCACCCATTCTTGAGCAACCTTGCTTTTACTTCTGTAAAGAACTGAACCTTTCCAGCCTTGAGACCTACAGAACTTAGAAGAGTTACCTGTGGAAATTTAGCAAGTGGCCTGACCTCAGCCACTTCACATAATCACCGTTCCTGGGCACATCAAATTGTCCACCAAGCTAATGTTTTGGGTAAGTTAGAGCAGGCAGAAAATCCTCTTTCAGAATAAGTGAGGGAGAAGGACAATCAGGATTATCGAGGAAAAAACAACATACTATTTTAACCACAGTGTTGTGAGAGCAGAGAATGTTTAGTTGAAAAAGCCTTAGAATTTAACTTGCCTGACCTTATAATTTTATAGATGAGAAGACCACGAGCCATAGAAAGTTAAATTGTGCCTGCTAGGTTGCATGGCCTGTTAGCACACGAGCAGAATTACTATAAATAAGACACGGTCCACTTGCAGAAGGGACAATGTTGCCAAGTCGTCTGAGAACATACTTTATCATCAAAGACAAGCAGATTTCAAAGCAGCACAGAGTAGGCCTTTAGGTGCTGCCCACCTCCTGTTGATAGGGGTTTTGCTTTTGTCTGTAAACTAAACAAGCCTTTCCCGATCTTAGCTGGCTTTACATTTTCAGCAGGGAGTTCTCTGCTTATGGTGCTAAAGGAAGTTGCAATGTTGATATTAGACATCAAACTGTCAACTTGGAGGCCTTCAAACTCTGGCAGGAAGGTTAGATCACACATCTCCCCCAAACAACTTATTTTTCCCCAGGCTGTCTTTACCCCTAAGCTGCATTTTTCATTCCTCCTCTCTTGAGAACAAAGAGGGGTCCTGTGTGCAGAAGCCCTGTATCTTGGCTACCAACAAGGCCTGAGTCTATGCAGCGCTCATGTAGAATGCATGTGGATTCAGGGTGTGTGTTCTGGATGGCTCATAAATCATGCATTTCCTTAAGAAGGAGTCTAAAGAGCTCCTATTTGCTGGGTGGCATTCTCCTGCTTCCCTCAGGCAGACCAGCCAGGGCTGCACGGCTTGCAGATCTTTCATCTATTTATGGCTCTGAGAAGCCACCGGGATGGGGACACTGGTGATGTGGGATTGCTGAGGAGAACTCACTCAGATTCCTTCCTGGAGATTCTCCTGTGTCTGTACAAAGTAGGCACATTGTTAAGTGCTCTTTGTTGAAGCTGTGCTGAAGTGTTGGAAGGTCCAGTGGACAAACATAGCAATAAAAGCTGGTTACAGGACTCGGAAGACTCTACTTGCATTGGCCAAGGTTTAGGCATAAGCATGTGTTGTTGCTTCCTGCCTCGCTCCCTCCCTCATTTCCTCTCTCTTTATCTTTGCACTGAGGCCATGCACAGTACTGGGGAATGTAGCGACTTTGGGCACGGGGTTCACATCTAAGGTCTGTCACTCTCAACTGAGTGACCCCCATATACGTTATGTGACCATTCCAACTCCCAGTAGATGAAGGGTAGCAATGGAGTAAAGAGGAAACTCATACAGGATTTTACATACAGATAGACAGAGACATATGCGGATGGATGGAAGGACAGTGCACAGATGACAAACGGATAGATGAATAAATGGCGAGTCCCTGGGGAAGTGCATACTAGATTGTAGACTTCTAAACTTCTTTAATTACATTAATTTATTTAATTCTTTACTTACAATTCTTATTTACTACAAAAGTTGCTTCAGCTAGCCCATTCTTTGGCAGTCCCACATGGACATGCTGGGGACATAACACCAAATAAAATGAACATAAGTTTGCTCTCGTGGCAGCAGTGTTCTAGGTGAGGAGGTGAACAAGAAGCCCAGAATATAGACGGGAACACCTGTCAGAGAGAAAGAGGCAAGGGAGGGAGGCAGCGAGGGTGGGGCTAAGGGAAGAGGTGTGTGAAATTAATGGGTCACCAGGGAAAGTCTGATAGTGAGGGGCGTTGGAATGGAGACCTTGAGTGGAGATGGGGAATGCTGCAGATTGGAGAAGGAGCGTCCTTGGCAGGGGCATAGTGCAATCCACTGTGATAACTTCTAATCAAGAAGAGTGGTCCTCACTCCCTGTGTATAGGATAAAGCTGTATGATAAAGAAGAGTGGTCCTCACTCCCTGTGTATAGGATAAAGCTGTATGAT
>NW_003852472.1:4490405-4490673 GCF_000181295.1 Otolemur garnettii
TAAAGAAGAGTGGTCCTCACTCCCTGTGTATAGGATAAAGCTGTATGATAAAGAAGAGTGGTCCTCACTCCCTGTGTATAGGATAAAGCTGTATGGTCCTCACTCCTTGTGTAAAGGATAAAGCGGCCTGGTAAAGAGGAGGGGTCCTCACTCCCTGTGTATAGGATAAAGCTGTATGATAAAGAAGAGTGGTCCTCACTCCCTGTGTAAAGGATAAAGCGGCCTGGCAAAGAGGAGGGGTCCTCACTCCCTGTGTAAAGGATAAAGC
>NW_003852472.1:4490706-4517505 GCF_000181295.1 Otolemur garnettii
AAGGATAAAGCGGCCTGGTAAAGAGGAGGGGTCCTCACTCCCTGTGTAAAGGATAAAGCGGCCTGGTAAAGAGGAGGGGTCCTCACTCCCTGTGTGTAGGGTAACGGGATACGCTGAATACAGTTTTTATACCAATCATTTCCTTCTTTTTCTTCCCTAGATGTTGGGTTATAAGAACAGGCTGACCAATGGCCCCAGCTGCTGTGCTCTGAATCTATCACCATGTTTCCTCAGAGACCAGGCTTTCCGGCTGCTCCCAGATGGTTCTTGGACCTAGCAGAGTTCTCAGGTGAGCTTCTCAGGTTCCCCTCCTGGGAAGCACATGGCTCCCGTCCTGGGTTCCCCGTCAGCTTTGCAGACATTTCTGAGAACCTCACTCTAAGCCCTGCCCTGCCTTCCCTTGTCCGACCTTCTTCACTTTCTCCTCCACAGACGCTAGCCCTGCACCCTGGCCTGATGGCGCTCTCAGACTTCTCTGGCTCCCTTCCCAATGTTCCCTCACAGATGTTTTCTCTAGTAAGTCTCTTGTCCATGGAATCCTGACTTGGCAGCCACTTGGAGGACCAGGACCTACTCAGACACTGTTAAGGACCTCGAGGTTCCCGGCTGACGGCCAGCACTAACTGTCAGACCTGTGAGGCAGGCCAGCTTGGACTTCCGACTCCAGTCAGCCCTTCCACAAATTAAAGCCACATGAGACACTGGAACCCCTGTGTACAGTGGGTGGGAAAATGGTGCAGTTAGGGAAAACAGGACAGCAGTGCCTCGAAACATTAAAAACAGAATTATCCTATGACGCAGCAATTCCACTTAAGGTCGTATACTCAAAAGAAGGGCAAGAAGGGCCTCACAGAGGTATTTGTCTGTCCACATTCATAGCAATACTATTTACAACAGCTGACACGCGGGAACCATCCCAGCATTTGTTGACCGATGAATAGATAAACAAAATAACCGTGTACACATACAATGAAATATTACTCAGCTTTAAAAAGGAAGAAAATTCGGACACATGCTATGTGAATAAATCTTAAGGACATCATGCTAAGTGAAATAAACCCATCTCACACACACACACACACAAAACAAAAGCCTTGTGTTTCCACTGATATGAGGTACTGATAGTAGTCACAATCATAGGGACAGAAGGTTAACTGGAGGGTGCCAGAGTCACAGGGGAGGGAAATGAAAAGTTACCGTTTAATAAGAGTAGAGTTTCCGTTCGCTTGTGATGCAAAGAATTCTACAGGTGGCTGGCAGTGAAGCTTACGTGTTAGGAATGTACTTAACACCACTGAACTGCACATGTAAGAAGGGTACAGGTTAAAATGGTAAAATTTGGTGTTGTGTGTTATTTTACCACAATAAAAAAAATGAAAAAAGTTATAGCCATATAAAGGAGCCCAGGAAAAATCAACAAAATAACTTTCTACCCAATTCGCAGGAGTGCAATGTTACTTTTTGTTTTTAAGACAGTCTCACTCTGTCACCTGGGCTAGAGTGCAATGGCATCACTGTAGCTCACTGCAACCTCAAACTCACCAAGTCCCTGGGACTACGGGTGCTGCACGCCACCACATTTGGCTAATTTTTTCCATTCTTTTGGTAGGATGGGACCTCGCTCTTGCTCAGACTAATCTCAAACTCCTGACTTCAAGTGACCCACTTCAGCCTCCTAAAGCGCTAGGATTATCGGTAGGAGCCACTGCACCTGGCCCCTGGCCTCTAAGCTGTCTTTCTACATCCCCTCCCCCTTGTGAACCTGACCTTGTATTTCAGAGCTGCCATGGGTTCCCAGTCACACTTTGATTCAGGCCTCAGAAAGTCTCACCTTGGGATTCTGTCCCTGACTCTGTCTGGGCCCTTTGGTGCTCACCCATTCCTGCCTTACCAATTTACTTTCAGACTTGGGCTATGAAAGTAAATACTCCCAACCCCGCACTACCCTCTGTTGCTTCTTGCCTCTCTCTGAAATCTGCCCTGGCTCATCACCTCGTCCGTCGGGTCCTGGCTTCACCCTCTGACTCTGCCCCCACCAGGTGCCCGGGTAAATCTTGCCTCAAGGCAGCGGCATCACAGCTGGGCTTTGGCGGCGGAAGCCAGCACAGGCTGTCTCTCATTTTTTCCTTCTCAACACTGTATCCCCTTCTGCCATCCAGGGCCTGTCTTCTAACACCTTCCCGAATCCCACTGTTTTTGCACGTGTTCTCCCCTGCCGACTTGTTTTCCAGCACATCAGGACATCACTTACTGAGAATTTCAACTTCTGCCAGCCAGTGGCGGGCAGCCTGACCCCATAGAAGAGCAGCATTTCCGAAGTCAGCAGCTGCTTCTTCCAAAGGATTACTCAGGACTTCCCCGCCAGGGTGGATTATGCCTGCCGCAAAACTTATTAACTTGTGAAGCCTTTGCATAGGGGGTTGTGCCTGAAACGGTTTTCAAGCAGCAAGAATGTACTTGATTCATGGAGAGGCATTTTCTGTTTGAGAAAAAAAAAAAAAAATTAAAGGCCCTTTCTGCACTCCAGTAAATGAAAGAACTGTACTATTAAATAGCACGAGAAACAGAGGGACAAATGAATACTTTCAAATCACCGCGAAACAAAGGCACACAGAGGACATTGCCACACATATGAGATACCCTCTCGTGCTTTTAGGGAATGGGAGATTGTAAGTAACAGAAAATCTGTTACTACTTATCTTGATGCAAAGTATGTTTTGATCTTATTCTCTCTTTATATGTTTTTGGGATATTTAATAAGATTTAGTCATTTTGGCTATTTAAAGAGATTTAGTCATCCCATAATATATACATAGGAGGCCCGAAAATAAGTTCTGAACTCATCCTAGAAAAAGTGCTACGATCTCATTAGTGCTAAGTATCATTATTTTCACCTTCAAAGTACTCCCCTTGGGAAGCTATGCACTGACTCCAGAGCCTAGTCCACCCTTCAAAGCGATTTTGGAACTCTCTCTGGAATGACCATCAGAGCTATCCTCATACAAAAACGTGCCGCAACAATAATGAACACCGCTCAGCAGGACACAGCCACACGTTGACTCCAACCAGCCGTGAGACCCTGAGAGAGGAAGGTTATAAAACCTTACCGAGCTGTTGGCACAGTGCCGCCGGCAGAAGCCAAGGTGGCAACATCTCGAACTTGATTGTCAGAACTGATAACAGCTCTGATGATCATTCCAGAAAAGGAGTTCCCAAAGAGCTTCGAAGGGTGGACTAGGAGCTGGCATCAGTGCCCAGCTTCCCTAGGGGAGTACTTTGAAGCTGACCATAGTGATATTCAGCAATGAGATAATGTAGCACTTCTCTTAGGATAAGCTTGCAAATTGAATTGTCAGGCCCATATATTGAAACATCATGTTGTATACCATAAATACATATAATTTTTGTCAATGAGCATAAATCATTAATAAAAATGAAAGAAATGGTCATAAACATTTACTAATTATCAATGGGAGTCCTTTTCAAACTTGCCTACTGATCATTAAGGAAGGTCTGTAATCTTGCAGGAGTCTTATGTACTGGCTGTGACTTTCAAGTGAGGTGGCTGGGCAGCAGGCCTTCGAATCGCCCACAGGCAGCCATCGACATGGAACTTACATGCCATTGGAGGTGAGCAGAACAATCACAAATCTAATGCAAAATATACACACTCTTGAGATGATTTGCCGTGCCCCCAAATGTTTCAGGGCAGTCTCATATACAATTATATTTCTTCACGTACTTCCACGCTTCTGGAAATTGTGTAATTCTGAAAATCATGACTTAATGAATCCAGTCTACAAAGCTAACAACTTCGAAACTTTCCTATCAAGATTGTACCTTTTACTCCCTGTAGATGAAAAGTGAGCAAAAGAAACACACATGGTCTTTATTTATACATACGGCAGATTGAAGTTATTTTTATGTAATTTTTCATGAAAGATAATTTAATGTATAAGAAAGGGTATTTTATGTCTCCATCTTAATGAGATGTTGGAATCATTCAGGAAACTTTTTTACTATGTATAACATCAAATTAGACTAACAGCAGCTTAAGGAAGAAAGCTATCACGTAATGAAAAGTGGTAGATAGATGTTTCCGCTCTAGGTTCATCAGCACAGGAGAGTCAGAATGCTGATCTGTCACCCCTGAATTGGCTTGGCTTTACCTCACGGTCACAAGGTGGCTGCTGTAGCTCCAAGCATCAAAACCACACACAGGAAACTTAAATTGGAAGAAAGCATCCACAACAAAATTGAATTTCCCTTAGCAGATTCCTTTTGTACTCTTCCTCCTCCTAACTCATGGAAGAAAATATTTCCTTCCAGAAATTTTCCTCTTCCACTTCATGAGTAGATCTGTGTCACCTGTCTCCACAAGGAAAATATAGAAAGTTAGGATCTAGCTAGGACAAAGGAAGTTCCCTCTATGCTAGTTGAGTAGTGCCAAATGCTTTACAAAGAAAGAAGATTCCAGTAACCGAAATAATCTAGAAGTTCCCTTATTCAAATTTAAATACAAATATTTTCTTCCTTTTCAAATAGAAGTTGCAAGGTGAGCATTTCAGGATGACAGAAAACTTTGCTCCACGCTCCATGCTAAGGAACCTGGGCTGATGGCAAATTACTCTGAGCATCACCCTTGGGAAGACTGCAAGAGTGGAAGTCTAAAGCCCCAAATTTTCTGTTTGGCCAGTGAGGTGAAGTTGCACAATATTATTTCAGTTCAAGTCCTTCGGCAGGAGAATGGCCACACTGCAACCCCAGCCAGACAGAGCTGGAAAATACAGTCCCAAACTATACTGGGTCTGTTCCCACTAGGACACTGGGTGTGCAGAGCAGATTTTGGTTGTAGCCTGCATCTCCACAAGACCATGACTGGCTTGGATAAATTGTGATCCACCCCTCATCTGGATAAGGGGCATTCCCCTTCCTGAGATCAGAGGATAAAGAGTTACCTGCACTCAAAATAGAGGCTTTATTAGGTGGGAAGAAAGTGAGGACAGGTTATGAGCAAGGTGTAAATAGTATCTACTATATGTTTCTCATATAAATAAACTTGCAATTCAGATTTAAGAAAAAAACAAAACCAAGACACTGCATCTCTGTTTTGGGTTTTGTTACTCTGTGCCCATCACATTTACCTCTAAATCAATCTTGAGAACGAGACTCTGTGGTCTTGGGGGACAAGGACTGTGTTGGTGGCATCTCTGCCACCACTCCCTAGAGCTCTGTGTTTGGAACATGGGGGTATTCAGTGTTTGCTAAGGACCAGAAAGTACCAAGTTCAAGTGTCCTGACCATGGCCCTGTGCTCTGTAACTGACTACCCACACATTTGGGAAGAAGAAGGCAAAGGAGTGAAGTGTGCTCCATAGTTTGAACAGTGGGGTAAACTTACACCACTGCCAAGGACAGGAACAGAGCCACAGCAAGATGAGTACACCCAGTGATATCAATGAGCGTATCAGGTTGCTGCCAGTGTCCTCAGCTTCATGTACTAGACTGGTTCTGTGTCTGTGCGCTAGGTTTTTCTCTGCTTCACAATCTCCTGTGACACTTGTTACATGGCTCTGAGTAACTCTGTCATGTTTCAAAAATAAGTTGTTATATGCTCATCCCTTCTCCTGATTTGAGAATTTAGGAGCCTTTGTCAAAGGACACGTCTTAACCATATTTTTTCTAACATCTTTCATAGTGCCTTGCAGGAAAGGGTTTATTTATTCAAATGTTGAGAGAATTGAATAAAAGCAATTTTTGCTCATACCGACAATACATATTTCAAATCTCCTGATGTGACTGGCCAATTATGTGAATATTACCCATTATGCCTCCAGGGCAATAAGCAACACTATTGAATTTAGTGATGAAGCACATATTTACTGAGCATCTATTATTTGCAATAAAGTCATCTGATACACAGCAGGGAGAGTTCAAATGCGACCTTGCTTCACTGAGCTCAGGAATTGTCGAATACTCCCACTTATGGAAATATGGACACTTTCTTAATTTAAAGTTGAGATTAGGGATAGTGAGATGTTTATGCTATTTTCATCAAATGCACAGTGAGTTTCCTATAAGGAGGCGTATCCAAGTAGGTGGTGAATGAAACTATTAGATAAGGGAGGTCAAGATCAATTTTTGAAAAACTGTATTCCAAAACAAATATTCCATGATTAAAGGATCAAGGAGTGATTCTTGAGCAACATTCTATAGGGCCTTGATGTACCCTACCTGTTCAACCAGTGGTAAAGATTTTGATCATTCATTGATGAGTTGAAATAGCAGATGATTTTGATTGTGTTAATGTGGTGTATAGGGCCCAAGAGTAATCCTGAACAATGCTGTAGTCGCTCATGACGAGTGTCTAAAGGAGGTGTCCGCACTGGGGGAAAGCAAAGGAAAGCAACAGGACTGATGTTAGCTGGGCTTGGGGCCTGGGTACCAGTTCAGAGTGCTGGTAACTCTACTGGACCACAGGTGAGAACGTGTATTCTAAATTCTTAGGTATGCACTTCTTTGGGTTACAGTCCAATCCTCTGCACCTGCCAGTCTCAGTGAAGCATCAGTTGGAGGGTGATTTCATTAAGATTGTTAGTGTCTTCCCTACCTGGATGCTTGCTGTGGTTTGAATGACTTTCTCTCTAAAATTCATTAACCTGCATTGCAACAGCCTTAACATGGGTGGCCCTTTGGAGGATGATTAAGCAGTGGGGACCGCCTCCACCCTCATGAATGGGATTAGTACACTTATAAAAGGGCTGGAAGCTGAAGGGAGTGCATTTTTGCTTTTCTGCTCTTCTACCACATGAGAACACAGCATTCTTCCCCTTTGGAGGATGTAATAAAAAGGTTCTGTGTTGCAAGCAGAGAGAGAGCATCTCTCACCAGACACCAACCTGCTGGCACCTTTATCTTGCACTTCTCAACATCCAAAACGGTGAGAAATCAATTTCTATTATTTATAAACGACCCAGTCTGTGGCATTTTGCTACCGCAGCACAAATGAACCAAGACGTTGCTGCATGAGGAGTAACCAGGCACAGCGGATGGCCTGGACTCGCTGTCAACCATGCCCTTCTGTGCAGAAGTGAGAGAGGGTGCCATTTTTCTTTAGGCTGAAAGTTTCAGAATACACGTAGAAAGTCTTGATAAAGGACAGTGTCACAGAGAGAAAGTCAAAGCCATATGAATGAGGTTTTAACGATCCTCAGCAAATGTGGCCAATCTGATGCCCTGGAATGTAATTCATTGTGATTCTTTGCCCTACTCTGGATGAGGAGGGTAAAGGTGGGCATGAGGTGGTCTCTGTAGGCTGAGTTATGGGCTAAATCTGATGGGATGGAATTCCTGCTATATGCCCAGAGCTATGGAGATGTGGTGACTGTGTTATCCAATGTGATCACTGAGGTCACTGTTCCTATTTTACAGCCAAGAAAACAGGGTGTTGAGAGCCTAGACAAGTTTCCTACTCACCCAGCTAATAAGCAGCCAACTGGGTTTTGAACCTTCTTTCTGCCCAGTTCAGTTCCACTATGTCCATTAGGACTTCAATATTCTGTGATTCTAAGATTCTGTGCTTCGATGGTGCCATGAATACTTTTAGCGCTGCAGCATTCAAGGACTGCGCGGGACAGGTGGGGAGAAGAGGGAGTGTGAGGTGATAGAGAAATTAGAATCGACCACTGGTTTGGTCCCCCCACCCCACCCCAACAAGACATTCTTGTTTATTTCTCTGTTTCTGCCAGGCAGGCATGTGACCTGAGAACAGCTCCCTGGCGAGGCAGGGCTTTTCTCATTTCCTGGCTCCTAATCTAATAGAAATGTCTAAACTAGTTGGCTGGCTCTGCCTGAGAGAGGAGAAAACAAAATAGTAGGATCAATCACTCCATTTGAAACCGCATCTGCGGAAAAGACGTCATGAGGGGCAGTGGGGCTGGAGCTCTGTTTACACGAGCACCTCTCCTAGCAACCGCTGGCCAGGCTTTTGTTTCTTGGCAGCGACTTGATAAAGGTGTCCAGCAGGGCCTTCCAGAGCCCAGCCAGGGCACTGCGCCCCTGCCAGCTGTCGGCCAATTTCTCTCCTTTTGCATTAGAACACACTTTACAACTTGATTAAGTCCCTGCCTATTGGCAACTGGAGGGTCGGCGCTGAGTTTCTAGGCTGCAGTCTCTGAAAGTCTCCTTATTAAAGGCATTTAAAAAATAATATCCGAGTGGAGAGCTGCCAGGAGTTATTTGAAACTCCAGTTATCCTCATGGGAAAGACGATGTGAGTTTCCCCCCAGTTAGCATCCATTTGGCTGGAGGACAGAGTCCTCCATACACACGAGCAAAGTGGTTGAGTATTTTGTAATTAAAGGGGCTGCGATGTGGCTGAGCTCTCAGGTGAGTGGTGGTGACCTGATCTGCATCCTGATGACAAGTGGGAGCCGCACAGTTGATCAATACCTGGTCATCTACTGTGCTGGGTCCCAGGAGGCAGATGTGCTCTATAATCAGCTGACACTGCCCTTGGATGTTTTAAACTATCATCATCTGAGGCTTGAGACACATAGTAAGGTTTCAGTAACATCCTCCACTTGAGGAGCTTTCCAAGTCCCTTTCAGTGAGGGCCACTTCTTTCTTCAGCTTCCTGGTCAGTACTGCTAGTAAAATAAAGTGTCAAAGAAAAAAAAATTGTTTAAATAGGTGTTATCCTGTTGTTCAGAGATAAAGCAGGAATCACAAAAGCCAAGAACAGTCTGAGACGTGTCAAGGACAAAAACATTCTTAATTGAGATCCTAGACCTTAATTAAGATGCCCAAGACATACTAAGAGATGGTGAAACCACTTCAGCCAGCGTTAGTCCTCCAACCCAGGCTGTTCACATAGGGATGGATTAAGGAGGATGTGGAAGATTTCTCTCTCGAGAGGTGTCAGTGTGCTGTATCCCTACTCCCCATGGGGACCTCTGGAAGGGAGACAGGGGCTGGAAGAAAACCACCTGGGGATGTTCCAAGGAGGCCTGGATCTGGGACAGCACAGGGAGCTAGGCGTCTGACCAGTGGGTGCCTGAGCTACAGGGAAGAGCTTGAACTCCCACTGCCTGGCCAACAGGCAGGGGTGGAACTGTAACAGAATGTCCTAGACATTGAGAGTGGGCAGAACAAATCTGGTGAGGTCTCTGTGTGCCAGATGTGTACCTGGTAAAGGGATGCTTCCAGCAGGGACAAGGTGACCTCAAAAGAGGGGGAAGAGGGAGATCTGTAAGCAGTCAAGGGAGGAAGTATTGCCCACTTTAAAGGAAGTCCTAGACAGATATTCCTGCTGGTGGGGTGGGGGCCTCCAGAGAACCTTCAAAGGTATACCTTGGAATACCATTCAGCCATAAAAAGATGGAGATTTTGTATTCTTTGTTATAATTTGGGAGGATCTGGAGAACACTCTATTGAGTAAAGTATCACAAGAGTGTAAAGACAGGCATCAGCTGTACTCAACACTAATTTGAAACTTGCAGATTAATAGCAACATGCTCACACAAGAGAAAAACTCAACTGCATCCAGGAAAGGGGGGAGTTGGTGGGTTCCCTGCAGGAGCAGTGTGCAGGTGTATAGCACACTTCCTGTGTGAGGGACATAGCTACAGCTTAGATTTTGCCTTAAAAATGCAAACAATGTGGCCTAATTTTATGCACCCTCATGCAAACTGGAAATTAAAAAAAGAAAAAAGTGAAAAAAGTCCTCCCTAAGGAGAGAATTACCACACCCAGAAGGGGAGATACCATGTTACCACAATCAGAATGGCCATTATTAAAAAGCAAAAAACAATAGAGGTAGGCATGATTGCAGTGAAAAAGGAACATTTATACAATGTTGGTGGGACAGTAAAATTAGTACAACCTCTGTGGAAAACAGTATGGAGATGCCTCAAAGAACTAAAAGTAGATCTACTATTCAATCTAGCAATTCCACTGCTGGATATCTACCCAGAGGAAAAGAAGTCATTATATCCAAAAGATACTTGTACCTGAATGTTTATTGAACACAATTCCCAATCACAAAGATGTGGACTCAACCTAAGTGTCCATCACTTGATGAGTGGACAAAAAAAAACAGGATACACACACACAAACACACACACACACCATGGAGTACTAAAGAGCCATAAAAGGGAATGAAATAATGTCTTTTGAAGCAACTTGGAGGAGCTGGAGAACATTATTCTAAGTGAAGTACATCTGGAATGAAAAAACAAACACCTTGGGTGGTGTCTGTGGCTCAAAGGAGTAGGGCGCCAGCCCCATATACTGGAGGTGGCGGGTTCAAATCCAGCCCTGGCCAAAAAGTGCAAAAAAAAAAAAAAAAAAAAAAAAAGGAAGAAAGAAAGAAAGAAACAACAAACACCACAAGTTCTTACTAATAAGTGAAAGTGAAAAAAAATGAGTACATATCATCATAAAGTGGTTAAAGGACATCGGAAACTAAGATGGGGGAGGGTGGGAAGATGGGGAGAGACAAAAACTTATCTATCAGGTTAAAAGCATGCTATTTTGGTGAGGGACACACTAAAAGTCTAAATTTCAGCTCATACAATTCATCCATGTAACAAGAACACTTATATCCCCCAATATTTTGAAATAAAAAGTATTAAAAATATCAGAGTTTATGGAAATGAAATGAAAAGAAAATTCCCGTCTACATAAAAAATGGAAATCTATGGAGCAGCAATTGTAAATTATAGCTGCTTGCAACCACAGGGATGTTGCTCATAAATGTATATTGAAAAAAGAAATATGTCACAGAAGGATACAAGGGAGAGGATTACATATGGATTGTCAAAGCAGGTCAAAATATCCCCATGAGACAAAAGTCAGCAAGAATGTAATGCACTATATATCCAGTGTATCATATCCTGGTATAGCACTACAAATTAAACATGGTTTATACTGAGTGAGGATACAGTTTAGTAGGAAGGAATAAAGGAATTATAATATTTTGGCTCACTGTAAGCAAAATAGTGAATTGACATTTATATAAAATGGTGGAATTAACATGGATAAGATAGAAAAGTTAAAGAAATGTGGGCAGATATGCATATATAGTACATGTAGTTTTGATGTATAAAGATGACATAATGTTTCTGTTGAAAGAACCCATAAGGATTGTTCAATTTGTTATAAAATATATTTTTAACAAGATTTTATATATCTAGGCTAGAATTTTTACCACGCTGAATCACAACTATTCCCATTAAATCCAGTAAAATAAAATAAAATAAAATAATTGTTATTTATTTTCTTTAAAAAAAATTCCGTAGCCATTAAAACATTGAAGGAATGATAAAAAATGACTTCACACTCACTCATACATTTGGCAACTTAGAAAAAATGGACTGATTTCTCAAAAGCCATATACTACCAAAACTCAACCAAGATGAAATCGATCATCGGAAAAGCTCCATAAGTGTTAAGAAATCGAATTTGTATTAAAAGGCTCCCCCAAGTTAAACCACATGACATATCACTATATACCTATCAAAGTGACCAAAATAAAAAATAACAACAACACTAATTGCTGGTGAAGATAATGGAGAAGCTGAATCACTTGGTCATTGTTAATTGATCGAGATATAGCCACTCTGCAAGAGTTTGGCAGCTTCTTATAAAGTTAAAGGTGCAGGTGCTACATGATCCAGTAACTGTGCTCCTGGGTATTTATCTCAGAGAAATAAAAACTTAGGTTCACACAACAAATTGTTATACACACATACACTACAAGCTATTCCGCAACAATAAAAGGGTGTAAATTACTGATCTGTTCCATGAAAAAAAAAACTTGGATGGATCTCCAAAGAATTATGCTAGGTTAAAAACTACTATCATAGTATTTTATTTATATAATGTCTTTGAAATTAAAAAAATTGAAAAATAGAGAACAGAATGTCAGGCATGGGAGAGGGGAGGGAGGTGGGTGTATTTAGGCAAGGGTGACAAGAGGTGCCCTGGTGGTAATGGAGCTCTTCAGTAACTTGATTACATTGCATAAAGAAAACTTCAGATCTAATATTTTTATATAAAACTAAATGCATACACACCCAGAGACATGAATAGGTTATAAGTAAAATTGGGAAAATCTGAACAGTACCAGTGGATTATGCCAATGTCAATATCCTAGTTGTAACACTGTACTGTAATTTCCCAAGATGTTGTCATTGGGGGAAACTCATAAAGAGTGCTCTGTATTTTTACTTAGAAATGCATGTAAATCTATAATTATCTTAATAAAGCTTTCGATTAAACATACTCTTTACGAACACTCTGTGACAGTATGAGACCAATTATTTGTGACATGACCATAGGCTAAAACAAGTTAGAATGTTCATAACATGTCCATGGCATGATTATCACTCTGTTAAACAGATTCAAAGAAAGCAAAAGTGTTTAAAATTGAAAATTACATCAGCAATGACAAAGTCAAGGAGACACAAAATGCACTATGCAAAAAGTTTTATTTTTGGATTTTTCATAATGAGCACATGATATTTTAATTCTAGAAAAATAAAAACTTTATTACATATATTAATATACTTCTATTCATTTATATTTCTAATACTTACTAATTTAATTTGAGGCCATAGAACACAATAGATTTTGAATGAACACTGTTAGAAACTCATTCTGAATGGCACATTTATAATTTGATGAAAGAAGCAGAAATCTTCAAATGTTGAGTCTTAATTTTTTTAAAAATGTCAGACCTGTGGCTCAAGGAGTAGGGCGCTGGTCCCATATATCAGGGTGGCAGGTTCAAGCCTGGCCTTGGCCAAAAACAGCAAAAAAAAAAAAAAAAAAAAAAAAGTCAGACCTTTGCCCTTTGCATTAGTTCAAGACAGGTATGATTAGGAGTGGTGAAGCATGTTACTGATGGTTTTTGGGTCCCTGGAACTTGTAGCATATCAGGATCACCCACTTGTTTCTTGCTAAAGGCTGCTTATGTGCCTTTTTCTTTGATTCCTCCCCTATTCCTCTGCTAATGTACTTTGGGCTTGACTCAAAATTATTCATCTGTGAAGACACAGAATTTCAAATTGGCCTGCCTATTTCAGTATGCACAAATTTCTCCATAGCAGGGAGATTTCTCTGGGGAAATTTTGAAAGCAAGTGAGGATGCTGGAGGAGTTTGGAGAAGATTGTTTTCTATATGGACAGTTCTGTGTACAATTAAGTCTTCCTCAAAACTAGATGGAGTAGAAAATATTTTGAGGAAAATGTGGTCCTCCTCCCAACCCAAAGAACAGTGTTTCATTTCTGAATGGGGGAAAATATCACTGGATTGCAAAATCTTTAGAGCTAGAAGGCACTTGAGAGGGCAGCCAGTGTGTAGAACAACTCTAGGTGGCCCCATTCACATCTCACCTAAGCACATGGTAGCCCCTGGCGTTGTGCAGTGTGCAACTTGCAGGACTGTATTCAGGGATTTTGCTGAATTCAAGTATTGCCACCCTCGACTTCCACCTCGCTCAGAGATATGATCCTTTTACAAAGGAGGAAAGTGAGGCCTAGAGAAGGAATGGAAGTTGTCTAAAGCCAAACCACTAACCACAGAACCAGACTAAAATCCAGAGTTTTGAATTTTAGAACAATGTTCTTTTTTATCACCAAAGCTTCTAGGAAGAAATGTTTTTACTCAATACAACAAAACCAGCAACAACAAAAAGGTGTATTTTTTTTTTTTTTTTTTGAGACAGAGTCTTGCTCTTTTGCCCTGGGTAAAGTGCCGTAGCATCATCTTAGCTCACAACAAACTCTCTTGGGCTTGAGCAATCCTCTTGCCCCAGCCTTCCGAGTAACTGGGCATACAGTCATGCCCCACTGTGCCTGGCTAGTTTTTCTACTTTTAATAGAGATGGGGTCTGCTCTTGCTCAAGTTGGTATCAAACTCTGAACTCAAGCAGTCTGCTCACGTCAGCCTCCCAGAGTGCTAGGATTACAGTCATGGGCCACTGTGCACAGCCAAAAAAGTGTTTCTTTTAAATACTTCACTCTATGGCTGTAACCTAAACCAGGGATGTTTCCATAATATCAGCATAAGTTCCAAACTCAGTACAGATTCTAAGAATGGTTTTCTCACATATGAAACAAGAGTAACAATAAACCTGCCTCAGGAATAAGTGAATTAACATTGGTAGAACACATAGAACATTGCCTGCCACACAACAAGTGTTATATAGGTATTAGGTTATCACCATCATTACTATTACTGTTAGCATGGATTTCTTCCCCACTAAAATATTAATCCTTCAGAGAACATATACTTTTTATCTTTGTTTCCACAAGGCCTGTTATGACTTTGGAAAGTGCTATATTAATGCTGTTTTATGATGAGTGCATGGATGGATGGATGAATGTGTATGAGGATGAATGAATGGATGGATGAATTGAGATGAATAGATCGATGGATAACTGGATAGAGGGATGGACAGATTAATGATTGGGTGGATGGATGAATAAGGATGAATTAATGAATGGATGAATGGTTGGCTAGAAGGATGAATGGACAAATGATTTGAGGTATGAATGGGGATGAGTGGATGGATGGATGATTGGATAGAGGGATGAATGGAAGAATGATTGGATGGATGGATGGATGGATGGATGGGTAGGTTGATGGGTGTATGGAGGGATAGATAGATGATAGGTGGATGAAAGAGGATGGATGAATGAATAAGTGGATGATGGATGGTTGAAGGCAGGTGGATGATGGATAGATGGACAGATGGATGAATGATTGAATTCAAGCTCACGTGATTAAGCAACTGGTTAACACTAAAGAATGAGACTCTCTTACTGGATACTTTTTTCATGGAGAATGAAGAGATGAGGCCAGTCACTGATGATATATGATTGCTTTGGTGCCATTGAATTCTGGAACTCTCAGGGCCTTTGACAACTTATCTTACCCAACATTTGCCCCAGTGGAGGAAATCACATAATCAGTAGCCTGAACATGAAGCTCTAGTTTAAAATCTGTGGAAAAGCAAGATCTCATTCCCTGGATAGGCAGGTAATTCTTTGACTGTACTGCTGTGACAATCAGCAAGTTCATCCTGGGTCCATTTTATTCTTCCTACTTCCCTGGACCTCGTGGTGACACCAAGAGTGAGTCTGATTTCCCTACCCCCTAGGGTTTTAGTTAATTTATTCCACAAATATTTAGTTATGATAAATGATTAAAGAGTAGACAGGATCCCTGCTCTCCTGAAGATAACTTTGCCATGGAAGAAACAGAAGAGAAAATAATCAATCAAAGATAGAGAGGTGCACTATGGAAAGTGCTACGGAGAAAACTCCTAGGGCAAGCTGTTTCGACAGTGGCATCCCTGAGTCTGCCCCAAGGTGCATGAGAGGGAAGCAGATGCTGTTTTTCGGTACTTCAGACTCTGCTAATAGTGTAGACAGAGAAGTTTCAGGATCACACATTAACTCAATGATTGTTTAACTCTCAGCTGGATGAGATAAGAAGACAGTGTCACCAGGCATCTGCTTGCAGGTGCTGAGATATCCTATAAAGATACACCCCACAACTGAACAGGCAGATGGATCATCCAAGCTGGAACAGACCTTAGGGGTCTCCTGGTCATGCTCCTCTCCCAGCGTGTACTCTGTGTACACACACCACACACCCAAGTTGAGGCTTAACAAGAAAAAGGGGGTAAACGTCAGGTGTCCTGACTGCAGCACTCTGTCTCTCTGGTCACAGGCACACACTCCTTTTACATATCGCAGTCCTTAATGAGTATGGGAGTTTCCCCTGTACCACTTCACTGATTGATTCATTCACTTGGCAGAACTGAAGTGATGGTGTTTGAAAAGACACTACTTATTTTTCAGAAGAGGCTAGCCCTTCCCTTCCTTTCCAAATCCCCCACTTAATCCCACATTGTGGCCTATTGTGACCCTAAGACTCCACTG
This sequence comes from Otolemur garnettii, assembly GCF_000181295.1. Classification (NCBI taxonomy): domain Eukaryota; kingdom Metazoa; phylum Chordata; class Mammalia; order Primates; family Galagidae; genus Otolemur; species Otolemur garnettii. The sequence goes on from NW_003852472.1 coordinate 4,506,660, forward strand.
TCGTCAGGATCAATGCCATCGTGCCTTCTTTCTCTGTTTGCTTAGATCACCAACAGAAGCCAAGACGCTCATGTCAGGATCAGCAGCAGATTCCACCTCTCATTGTGATCCAACCCCCTTTACTCTCCTAACCTCGCAAATGCTTCCACTGTTTGCTTTGAAACTTAGAGCATGCCATCAGCTCACACTCCTTCATGTTGGACCTTTCCCCCCAAAGTCTCTTCACTTCTTGCTCTGACTGAATTTAAGCCATGCTCAGAGGGAAGCTATTGTCAAAAACAATGCTCACTTCCCACCTAACACCCTAACCCTTCACTGTTGCTGCTTCCAGACCGCTCATTCTATTATGCTTTTCATGTTCTGAAAGTCTCCAGTTTTTTGGAAGCTTATTTTACAAGACCACTCATTCCTAGAGGGTGGAACCATTATGAATGACATTAGTAAATTTAGGAAAAAGACCCCAGGTGGCTCCCTCATTCCTTCTGCCAGGTGGTAATAGAGCAAAGAGATGGCCCTCTATGTACCAAGAAGTGAGCCTTCACCAGACATGAGACAACAAATCTGCCAGTGCCTGGACTTGGACTTAGCCTCTAGCCTCTTAGCCTCTTAGCCTCTAGCACTGTGAGAAATAAATTTCTATTGTTTATAAGCCAGCCGGTCTGTAGTACTTTGTTATAACAGCCCAAATGGAATGAGACAGGGTAACTGTGAAAGGCAACCCTGGCGGGGAATTCTCTATCACAAGACAGGACTACATGACTATCAATTCAGCTATCCGGGGCCTGGAAGAGCTTTGAATATTATATGAGACTATTTTGTCATGAAGAGCTTTGAGACATAGCCTCTAAGTGGTTCTCAGATGTACCTAAACATTTTATCTTCTGTGTTCCAGTTGCTAATACTGCCTGAGCTGGAAAGCCACTTCTTATTTTTATTCTTTGTTATAGTTATATGTGGACAAACATCATTTCACATTTTAGACTGTAAGCAGTTCAGAGCTAGGACTTCACAGCTTTACAATCTCTCCTATTTCTACCTCAGAACATGATGTAGAGACAGAGTGGATGCAAGCCAATAGTTGACATTTATGGAGCACTTTTTATGTGCTAATGTGTGGGTTGTTTGCAAAAACGGCTGTGATAATTTCCTTCCTTGCATGCATTTTTCTTTGTAGTATGAATCTTCCATCAAGCAGTGAAGTCAGTTTTCCCAATCCTTGAACCTGGGCTGGCCTGTGACTCACTTTGACAAATAGTATGTGGCAGAAATGGCAAACATTGTGTCTACAGAGAGCCTAGGCCTCCAGAGGGCTTGTATATTTCTGCTCAGTCTCTTGGATCCCTGCCAGGGCTCCCTCTGAACAAGCCAGGACTAGCCTGCTGGAGGATGAGGGATCACATGGAGCGGAGTCATGTTGTCTCAGCTGAGGCCATCCTAGATCAGCCAGCCCCAGCTGGTCTGGCAGCTGGCTTCAGATACAAGAGCAAGGCTAGACAAGGCCAGGAAAACTACACAGGTGATCCTTATCCAAACCATAAAGTCACAAAACTGTAAGACAAATAAATAGTTGCTCTTTTTTTCCTTAAAGTCAGGTGTTGGCAAATTTATATCCTGTAGGGCAAATTTGTCCTGTCTCTTGTTTTTATAAATGTAGTTTTATTGGAAGACAGTGTGTCTCATTCCTTTATGTACTGTCCAGAGCTGTTTTCATGTATGTAACAATAGCAGAGTTGAATAGTTGCCGGAGACACTATGGCCTACAAAGCTTGAAATATTTACTCTCTGTCTCTTCACAGCAAAAGTTAAAGTCACTAAGTTTGCAGACAGGTTTTTCATGGCCAGGAAATAAGTCATGCACTTTAAGTTATTCTATGTTTTAGTGTTTACTTTGACCCAGTAAGGGTTTATTGTGCCCATTTTACAGATAAGAAACCAAGGCAAAGTGAGTGGGAATAATTTATATGTAGCAGAGTCAGGAGAAAACCCAAATAGCCTGGCCTTAGAGCCCCATGACAATGGTATACCACCTACATAAATTATGTTAAATAGTTGGAGCGAACACAGAGCTGAATAATAGCTTGTATCAGGTGTTACGAGGGGGAAGAACACTCCTCAGGTCAGTGGTGTATATTTCTGGAATTTTCATGAATGATGTTAGAAATTTCTGTATCTGAAAGAGAAATTCTGACAAGTCTTTTGTCTATGTATCCCTAACAGATGGCTCAGAAAAATCACTGAGCTATATTACGTGTGGGTGGAAGAGTGGAAGGAGTAGGAAGGGGAAGGGGAAAAGAAGAAAGGAAAGGAAATAAAGTGGAAATAAAGGAATGGAAGGAACAGAAGGTTTAGAAGAGAAAGGGAAAAGGGATTCATATTCTACTGAGGGTGAATGTCCTTTGGGTTCTTTTTGGCAACCACTGATGTCCACTCCGGATATAATATTAATCAGTCCATGGGGAGGTTTGGAAGCTCATCAGGGCTCATTGTTGAACAGTGTAAGCAGACACTGGCCTGTCTGATATCTAAACTCTGGCCATTACTGGCCCAGCATCCTCTGGAGTGGGTGAGAGGCCTTGTTGGTAGAATATTATACCAGCTCACACATTTCTCAGGACTAGGAACATATTGGAAAACCTATCACTACATCCCAGACTAAAGAGAAGTCTCCCCCATCCCTATCTTTCTTAACATCTTCCCTCCATCCCTAACTATGCTGACACTATTTGACAACCCACACTGACTTTGGGAGGAGAAAAAAAATGTAATTGTTAAAAGTGTAAATCCTTTTAAATGCTCAGATCAAAAGGAAAATTTCCATCCAATGACACGTAATTAAACACACAGCCGTGCCCAACTTTGATCCATGGATGCTTATGTACTTCTAAATTGTTGCCAGGGAGATCGGGGCCTGAAAAAATTAAAACTATTACGCCTCAAAAGGATACACGATTTTCACAGCTTTATAACGTGATTTCCTGTTGTGTGGAACTTTGTGTTTTCCCATTTTGCCCTCCCTGCCTCTGTACTGATGTTCGAGGCTGAAAGGAAGCAGCTTTGCAAACATTCTTTGCTTGAGAATTCCCGCGGGCCCAGGCTGATGTGAGCACAGAAGCAGACAGCAAGGCCCGTATTTTCCTATTGCTTTAAGATCCCACCAGAGGAAAAATCCGTCCCTCAGGCAAAGCACCCTGCGGATTCTCTCAGGGGCCTGGGTGGATAGGAAGGCAGCATTATAAGTAAAGTCCTCCAACTTATGGAGAGTCTCAGGTTACACTGGCATGATCTGAACAATTTACTTAATTCTGTATGCCTTAATGTCTTTTGTCACATTTCCCCAGAAGAAGGGACAGAGACAAGTGTCTGAGTAATGAAAAATGCAGGAAGCATTATAGAGCTGTGGTCCCCAACCCCTGGGCCACAGAGGGGTATGAATCTGTGGCCTGGTAGGAACCAGTCCACATAGCAGGAGGTGAGAGGCAGGCGAGCCAGAGAAGCTTCATCTGTGTTTACAGCCGCTCCTCATCACTCGTATCACCTCCTGAGCTCCACCTCCTGTCATGTCAGCAGCAGCATTAGATTCTCATAGAAACAGGAGCCCTACTGTAAACTGCCCATGTGAAGGATCAAGGTTACATGCTTGATCATTAGGAGAATCTAATGCCTCCACCCCTGTCCATGGAAAAGTTGTCTTCCATGAAACTGGTCCCTGGTGGCAAAAAGGTTGGGGACCACCTCCATAAAGGACTGGGGTAACAGAATAGGAAAGCCAACTGATAAATCCAGTTACCACTCTGGACCTAAACAGGGAAGGCTAGGAAATAGGAAAACTTTGCATCAGAGCTTTCCTTCCCAGAGAGCAAGGGAGCTATGGTATCTACCCAACTCCCATCAGGAGAGGGCCTTCTGGGCATGAGAAAAAGTCCCCAGTGGAAGAGATACAAGTACTAGCAGTCAAAAGTCATCCAGAGCCCTTGCAGGTTGTGGGATCTGAAGGATGAGCCTGTCTTCTACAGCTTCTCTGACACTTAGTTTCTTAACCTGTATAGGAGGGTTAATAACGATCCCCACCACCTGGGACTGTTGCAGGGATTGTTTTTACATGTAGAACACTTAGAACCTAGCCGGGTACATAACAAGCATTCCCTTACATTGCATCCTTGTCATCATTATCACTTCTATTCCTGCCATTACTCATGACCTCTCCGAAATGAAAGTCTGCCACGGGGGAGAACTGTGGTGCAAAGGGCACAGGCCAGGCATGACCTTTCGTTTGCCGGCCTCGGTTTCTTCACCTGTGATGCTCAGTTAATAATACCTAGCCAATGGGAATGGTAAAGTTTAAATAAATGTGAGGAAAAGCCTGGTGCTAAGTCTTCCTCAAAGAGTTATGACCTCTCAGAGCCAGAAGAGGGGCATCTCTTCAGTGCTCCCATCTGCAACATGGGCCCACCATGATCTGCTTGGATGGTCTAAGCTATCTCACCTTCCTGACCCTCTTCTCCGTAACATCCTCACTTTGGCCTTAGTCAGTTCCCTGGAGCCCTATCAAATAAGCCCCCTTCCCGAGACAGGACAGGGACAGCCATTTGAAGGATGAGAAAACTAAGACTGAAGGAATTCAAGAAGTTGGCTCAACATCAAGCTTCTCACCAGCTGGGAACAATATAAAGTCTATTTTTAGAGTAATGGTTAAATAAATCAGGATATGGCCACAGAATGGGATACTATGTAATAGTGAGAAAGACTGAGACATCTACATTCCTATTTAGGAAAGAATTCTAAGCATAATGTTGAATGATAAAAGCAGGTTGCATGGTATAAGAGCACTTAAATAACATGCACAAATACAGTATATTATCTCTAAGTATATATGAAGATGTGTAGGAATTCCATGTTGTAATCGTGAATTTTAAACATCACTTGGCTAGAGATGGTAATCAGATATTTGATTGAACATTATTTCAGATGCTTCTGCAAAGGTTTTTGTGTGTGTGTGTGAGAACAACAGTTAAATCAGTGGATTCTGAGTAAAGCATATTACCCTTTGTAATGTGGGTGGGCCTTGTCCGATCAGTTGACGGTCTAAAAGAAATAATATTAATCTCCCCAAGGAAGAGGGGATTCTGCCTCCAGGCTATCTTTGGACTCAGAATGTAATACCAGTTCTTCCTCAGATCTTTATACTGATGGTCTACCTGGCAGATTTTGGACTTGCCAGCCTCCATGATTGTGTGAGCCAATTTCTTACAATAAACCAATCTCTCTCTCTCCCACCCCTGATTTCCATACACATTTGTACACACACATATACACACTCACTCACACCCCTCTTATTAGCTCTGACAGCCTTGACTAGTACAGATATGTATTTATATTACGTGGTAAACCTCTGTAAAGATATACATAAAAATGAGAGTGGAGAACTCTGGGGAGGTAAGACAGGAAGGACTGTGGGGTCCAGGAACATTTCAGACTTATGTGCAATTTTTCTTACAAATTATTTCATTTCTTAACAAAGGAAATATATTGAAGTCTTTATTTTGTAATTAAAATGTTGCTGCAGGCACTGGCCAATCTCCCATGGCATGTTACGAATGTTATGTTCTGGAATGTTCCTATTATAAATGTTACCAATTACACTATTCCTGTTTTCTGCTTTTCCTGGTTTCCTGTTTGGCTTTTTTTTTTTTTTTTTTTTTTTTTGGTCTCTACATGCATCTACTCCCATCCAGAATTTTGAATAGATAATTGTGTTTATTCTCCTTCCATATCCTGGCTTCTTATCCTGCCCATCCAATTTAATCCACGGTAAACAGGCCTCCAGCCTCTTTGCCACTGCAGGTGAGTTCTGGACCATGCATTTTATTTCACTCACTGTAGGAAGAAGAGATGACACAAAGCCCTAGCACAAATGGAGACCCAAGCTAGGGCAGTAGGAGGGGTGCCAGAATCCTTGTTTTGGCATGGATATGCAGAGAAACTGGGGGTTCTCTATATAATTCTGTGCCTCAGAGGGACAGAACGGACATCTTTAGGAAGTTTAAGAGCTGTCATAGGAAAAAGAATTAGACTTATTCTATATGGAACAGAATGTGGCATCAACTGGCTAGAAGTTCCCAGGAAGGAGATTACAGCACTTTAAAAGGAAGAACTTTCAGGCAGGTGGAATAACTCCATGATGGAAGGTGCTAGCATATTACGGAGTGAACTTCCCGTTATAGAAGGTGTTCAAATCAGATCAAAAGTATCAGCTGAGGCTTCTACACTAAGGGTAAACTGAAATTAGGTAACCTCTAAAGATGTCCTAATGCTGGGGTTGTCAGAAAATACTGGTTTTATAGTTTGGGTCATAGCAAGATTTTATTTAGACCATGCAAAAGAAGGAAATTTGATCTTGTGCTGGCCTACTACCAGGCAAGGGACCAAGACCTCCAGTGCCATGGTAAAATTTCTTGACTTGAGACCACATGAAGACTGTGTCTACACAATACCAAACTGGCTTTGTCAATTGTGGTACAGTCCATGGTATTGATTCAAAGTCATCCACAACAAAAGGAATGACTTGAGAGAATTAGCAAACCCTCTGAGGGCCTCACTGGCTTCCTGAGCAGTCTCTTGAGCTCTTAGAGCATATGGTTCATTGGAACACCCCTGGACTTCCTTCCTTTCTCTGTTTTAACATTCATTCATGCTGAATTTAGAGAGCTCTGACTCCATGAGCATTGGCCCAGATCCGAGGCAAAAGGAAAACTGATGACGGTCATTGAAATCAGAAAGGAAAGCTGTTGCACCCTGGGTACCCAGTCACGACTCTATCATGGACACTGAGCTGTGCGTGCAGGGACCTTGTCAGCCTCATTATCTCAAGCCTCATATACAGCCTGCTGTGGAGTAAGTGTGATTAATGCTTCTGTTTGAATGAGAGGGAATGAAGCCGGAGCAATGGGTGATGGCCAGGGCTTGGCAAGAGCTTCTCCTGGCCCATTATTTCTTTTTTTTTCCTTTGTATTGAATCATAGCTGTGTACATTAATACTAGCATGAGGTACAGTGTGTTGTTTTTATATACAATTTGAAATCTTTTCATCAAACTGGTTAACATAGCCTTCATGTCATTATTTCTTGAAGTCCACTGTGTGGTGTCCCAAATGGAAAACTCCCTGCTAATGGCAAATCCCATTCTGGCTCTTTCCCTGCTCACGGTAAAGTGAGAACATCCCCATACTCTACCCAACTAGGCACCAACTCCTTCTGCCATTCAGATAAAGTCCCCAAACTAGAGCCAGTTCTCTCAGGTGACACTGCGGACTCTGCCATCCCCTCAGCCCACCGGGGTGCTGTGATTATGTGTCTGTTTCCAGCCACGAGTGAAATGGTGGGAAGTTGCCCAGATTGAAAGATCCCCAGGGGAGAAAGGGGCAGGCAGCAGCATCCAAGCATCCTTTGCTCACTCAGTGACTTTTAAATGTACTTTCATCAGGCAGTCACACTACTCTGGCAAAGCAGGGTGAGAACACCTGGAGGATTCTCCCACTGGCTCTGACAATAAGCATCTGGAACCCTGTGGCTCAGGCTTGGCGTCGTGGGGGGAAGGCAGGACTAAGTGATTCATTTATTGCTTGCCCCTTATGTGTTCAGCCAAGCAGCCGGTGCACAGAGATCAACAGCTTCTGTCAGCTCAGGTGTGGTTCAGGCTCGTGACTAGGAGACAGAAAATGCTCAGAATCATGATCATCACAGGTGGGCTGGGAGAGAATCCAGTCACTGGGAAAGAGGTCAGGCTGTGTGTTGCAAACCTCGTCTAGCAGGCTGCACCCTGGGCTAAGCATATATTCTTGGCAGGCACCTGTAGAGCCAGGCAGGAAAACTGGGTTGGATGCCTAGGTACACTGTTTAGACGAGTGACATCCTTTGACTATGGGCATGACAGGGGCTCATAACAGTATACCTGATGCCTGGCGACAGTAGCTCGGTTGATGCCCCTACCCCCAGCTGCAGGGCACAGTCAGTGGGCTGCTGCCTGCCTTAATCAAGATCACCTCAGGGCTTAATCCAAGCTGAGACTCCATGGAGGGACCAGGGACTCTGGGTGGGAGGGTATCAGGACTGAGACTGTGCAGAAGTCTGGGAAAACTGGGTCATCCTCTACCAGGGCACTTCTCTGCCAAAAATGGTCAACACAGGCAATGCTGCCAACACATATTATCTTAGAGGGTTGACTGTGTCTACTTTCTATCCTAGGCCTGTGGGATGAACTATTAAATGAACACATTGCCAAATAATGATTTTGTTGTAGCATTTTACTGATAACTGGAAAAGACTAGCTCATGGACGTTCAGTGTCGATTCAGCCGACAGCCCAACTCCCCACTTCCCACAGGTAATTACCTGCTCCTAATTGGGTCTGAAAGCAGAGGGCTTGTATTTAAAGGTAGGAGTACAGAACACTTTGTATTTTTCCAGACTGCATGCAAGAGAGTTTAGTGCTCTAGGAATTGTGGCTTAAAGAGCCACATGAACTTCACCATGAAACCCAGCACCTTCACTTACAGTTCCGTGTCCTTGGGCACAAACTATGGGGTCTGACAATTAAGTTTGCAAACTCATTCTAGAAAAAGTACTAGATACCTCATTGCTGAATATCACTACGGCCACCTTCAAAGTACTCCCCTTGGGAAGCTATGCACCCATATCAGCACCTAGTTCACCCTTCAAAGCAATTTTGGAACTTTTTTCTGGAATGTCCATCAAAGCTGTCTTTGTATGAGAACTAATAATTAAGTACAGGAACTCATCCTAGAAAAACTGCTACATACCTCATTGCTGAATATCACTATGGTCCCTTTCAAAGTAATCCCTTTGGAAAGCTGTGCACTGGTGCCAGTGCCTAGTCCACCCTTTAAAACAATTTTGGAACCCTTTTTCTGGAATGGCAATTAAAGCTGTCATCATAGTACCCTGGATGTCCTAAATGTCATCAACATGTCTTTCAGTATTTTTCTATTTCCTTTATCTCCAGGTAAAGAAAAAAAAATCACTGGGGTCCAGATCAGGTGAGTAAGGAGGGTTTTCTAACACAGTTATTTGTTATTGGCTACAGACTCCTTCACAGACAGTGCTGTGTGAGCTGGTGCATTGCCATGATGCAAGAGCTATGAATTGTTGGCCAAGATTTTCAGTGAAGATTGCCCTCACTGTTTTGCTATCAATGTTTACTTGGTCTGCTATGCTTCTCACAGTCAGCTGATAGGTTTGACACATAATTCAACAAATTATTCATCACTTCTGCTTGTTACTGGCCACCCTGACTTCTCTTCATCAGTAACACTTTCTCTCCCCTCAGAACAAACTTTAAGCCATTTATACTTGGCCATGTTTTCACATTATCCCTATAGACTTGGACTAACACGTCCTGCATTTCACTTTCATTCTTTCTAAGTTTGACAAGTTCATTGCTCTAATTCAAACTCTGACTTTTTCACAATGTCACACAAAAACATGGACCAATAATGAACACCACTCAGCAAGACACTGCCACGCACCAACACAAACACAGCTGTGGGACACTGATATACCAAGGTTATGGAACCTTACCAAGCTCTTTGCACAGTGTTGCCAACATAAGTGCACAGTGGCAAGTTCTGGAACTTACTTGTCAGACCTCCGTATCACTTCTCAGCGCCTATGTGCTTCATTTACAAATAGAAAGCAATGACATACTGTTCAAGTAAGGGACACAAAAACAACTGTCCCAGTGCCTGGCATGCATGAGGTGCCCAGGCACTGCTAGTTAAACCTGAATTTTCTCAGCATGGACAGAATGGTTCTTAAACTTGCCTCTTGCGGCTCTAGTGTGTAAATATTCCCATTATCATTACTTCTCTACACATAATTCTAAATAGTTTATTATTTCGTATATTACCTTGTATCTTTTACATACTATCCTGTTAATTTTATATTATAAATTTTCAATATGGCTCTGACAATGTCATTCTCAGCCTACAGATGGGGACATTGAGGTTAGTGGAGGGGAAATGACTTGTCAGAGGTCATGCCCTTAATTAGAGGATAATGTCAGGGTTTACTGCAGCAAGGACCAAGAGGAATGTTGAAGTTCAGGGAACAGGAGGTTAGAGGAAAGCTGGGAAGAGGCAATAAAGCCAGAAGGAGCTGGCCAGCAGGTACAGTTTTCAGCCATCCCTTTGTCATTCCAGACAAGGTGAGGGGGAACAGAAACAAATTCTGGCTCCAGGGTGTGAGAATGTCATGGGAAAAGGGTACTGAGACTGGCTGGGGTAGAGCATATGGCTGCCTTTCCCAAGGGACTGCTGCTCTGAGGAACCCTGAAAACTCAAAGGCCCAACTAGAAGTGGGAGCAGGTGCAGAGATGCCACTGAGTAGCAGTAGCTCCAGAATGCTGGATTTGCTGATAAGCTTCAGAGAAGGCAGCAGACTCCACCTGCTTTTGGAAAAGCAGAGTTGGGACCAAGGTGGGGCAAAGGAATCTGAGTCTGTCCTGTGAGAGTTCCCTTCATTTGCCAGACACATCTATGATTGCTTGTTCAGGGACAGCATCAAAGGCTCCTGTGGGCGCCTGCCCTTGACCCAGGGAATTCTACCAGGCCGCCTCCCATCCTCCTCCGTGGCCTCTCTGGATTTCTGTCCCATTTTGGTGTTAGATTGAAACTCCCACTCTCCAGTGAGTTCTTACATAATGCTGGGGATAGATTTAGAACAAGCATGGCTTTTGTCCCAACCTCAAAACTGAGATAAATTTTTTTACACATCTTATTTCCCTGCTGAAATTTCAATACCTCCAGAGCAAGGCCTTGTCTTTCTCACCTTTGA
>NW_003852472.1:4517737-4518339 GCF_000181295.1 Otolemur garnettii
GTCTCCATCTAGGCTGTGCTGGCCTTCACACTTTCCTCTGATTTCCACAGTGCTGGAGCTGGCAGATAAGTTTAACATTTTAGAGAGAAGATAGGATAGCCCAGAGAAGGCAAAGATTTTGGTCAAGGATATGCTACTGGGCCAAAACTAAGGTATAGGGACTCCAGCTCCTGGTCCAGGGCTCTTAACTCCCCACGTGCCTCATGTTCAGCAAGCTCACAGCCTATATATAGAAAGTCCCTCAGACATCCAGCCTCACATTCACTCAGCACCCTGCCCAGACCAAAGTAGTGAAGGTGTGTGCTCAGAGGACATCTGAAAACAAACACAGGCTGACCTGAGGGACACTGAGGCCCTGCAGGAGGTACACAGTAGGCCACAGCATGAGCAGAAATTGATGCCAGGGGAGCTCGTTGCTCCGAGCAGTTCTACCCCTATGGCAGGCTGCTCACACTGCTGGGGCCAGAAGAGCTTCTGCCTCACTTGTTCTGCCGTCCGGGTTTGCTTCATCTTGAGCTGCCAAGGGTCACATCTTTTGCCCTCCACACAAGTGGCTTCTGAAGAAGAAGGAAATAGGTATAAAGAGTCTAGCACAGCAGCAC
>NW_003852472.1:4518616-4519527 GCF_000181295.1 Otolemur garnettii
TCAACCTTTCTGTGCTTCAATATCCTTATCAATAAGATAAGGCTAGTCATGGGGCTACAGCACTGGGATGCTGTCAGACCAGATGAGTTAATTCCCAGAAAGCACTTAGGACAGTTTCTGGCATGTGAGAAGTGCTGAGTAAACATCAGCAATGCCACTCTTCTTACTGTCTGGTTTTAAACATGAATTTAGGAGAGCCAAATTTCTTTGTGTTGAGGAGATTAATGTAGGCACAGGACATCGGTGCCAACATTGAGCTTATTGGCTGGTAATCTCATTTGTTCTTCCTTGCTGTTTTCAAGCATAACCCACAGCTAGCAGAGCAATATGCTTGTGTCATACTCATGAGCTGAGCTTGCTGGGCAGTGACTTCTCCACTGTACGCTATAAATGGCTGCCAGCAGTGAAATTACATTTGTATTGATCTAAAGAACATTTTATTGATCAAACACAGGGAATGAAACATTTGAAACATAAACCCATTATTTTAACAATTTGTTGCTGGGAATAGGCAATGTCTCCTTTTGTAATTTTTTGCTTGGTGAGTTGGCTTTTTCAGGATGACTTCTGGTATATGTGGAGGGTCTGGAGCCCCAGCCTCCACAAGCCATTCATCAATGACCACCTCTTGAGCTCCCTAACCCCCCATCTTCCTTCTCTACATTTCTGTTCCTCAAGGCTTATCTATAGGCAGGCCCTTCTACCTCTAAATAATTTCTCTCCCCATTCCTTGCCTGGATCCCTCTCATACCACCTTTAGACCTCCTCTCCATTCCTGATTTCATGTACTGGGTGGAGGACCTATTGTACTCCATGCTCTTGGATCATCTGGAGGAATCAAGGGTAATAATAAAGACACCAGCTGCAAGGACCTCTCCACAAAGCACTCCTAACTGGCCCAGCAGGTCCAG
>NW_003852472.1:4520776-4546414 GCF_000181295.1 Otolemur garnettii
GCTAAAGGGAATGTAAAAAGATGCAATTACATTGGAAGACAATTTAGTAGTTTCCCAAAATGTTAAACAGAGTGTTACCGTAATAACCCGGCACTTCAACTCTTAGCTATCTACTCAAGAGAACTGAAATGTGTTTACACAAAAATTTGTATTCAAATTTTCATGTCAGTATTATTCACATAGGCCAAAGGTGAAAACGAATGTCCATTAACTGACGAGTGGATGAGTAAAATACAGCACGGTCATACAATAGAATATTATTTAGTCATAGAAAGGAATGAAGTACTGACATGAACTATCACATGCATGAACCATGAAAATGTTTAGCTCAATGAAAGAAGCCAGACACAAAAGCCACATATCATATGATCTCATTTACTTAAAACATCCAGAATAGGAAAATCCATGGAGACAGAAAGTAGATTGGTGCTTGCCTTGGGGTGAGAGGAGGAGAGAACGGGGAGTGACCAGTAATGGGCATGGGGTGTCCTTTTGGACTATGAGAATGTTCTGGAATTAGATAGTGATGACAGTTGTGCAACCTTGTAAACAAACATGTCAAAAAAACACCAAATTAATTTTACACTTTGAAGGTGTAAATTTTATGGTTTGTGAATTATAGTTCAACTTTTGAAAATTAGTAGCACAGATCCAGGGTGCTTTGGATGGTCCCTTGAAGGAGGGAGCAGTTAGGCCAGGGCACAGCTGGAGCTGAGCTGGAGGGAGAGCAAATCCCTGCGGTTTCACCCTGAGGGCCGCAGCCCAACACAACCCCATGACCAAGAGCACACTTCCAGTACAAAGGGGTCCCACCGTCCAAATGCTTATTCCTTCATGCAGTTTTAAAAGGAATTTGCCTTTTGATTTTGAGTTTCCATTTCCTCTTGGAGAAGAGAGGCAGGAACCGTTGACAAGTCTGGAAATTGAAAATGTAAATGAAATAGGGGGTCCCCTGAGGAAAGCATGGGTACATAGCCTCCCCAGCCCAATCACTTTGTGCCATAGAGATTCCCTGCTCAGGGACTCACTAGTAAAACTGGAGGAAACAATTTCCATGCATCTCTCAAAAAAGGCACACAACCTGCAACCCGGGTGTTATGCCAGAAGGCAGCAGAATAGGCCATCTCCGAATGTGTAACCCAATACCATCATGTTACGAGGAGAGTGTGGTCTCCATTACCTCCACACAGAACGCAGCAACAGTCTGAGCAATGTTTTTGACCCTGATTGGGAGGTTGTTATGAGGCAGTGTGGACACCCACTCAAGAAACAATGGAATGCGATGGCTCTATTTATGAAAGAGTAGGACAAATCCTGCATGTCCTATTCTGTTCAGGGCAGTGCCAGGCAGGCTGCACGAGTCACTGAAGGCCTTCACCTTACAGGTATCCAGAGAGGCTGAATGACTTGGTTCAGGTGACAAAGCTTATTGCTAGCAGATCAAGGCTAGAGGCCAGGTCACCTTCCTTCAGACTTGTTTACTCCCTTGCTTCACCTCACCCTTCCCCTCAAATGACAGATACAATGATCATCAATGCAAACTCTGGCACAGAATTTCTCTCTGTGGCTATGTCTCTCTCTGGACAGAATCTTTCTCTTCTTCCTTCGCTTCCTCCTTCTCCTTCTGTTTTTCTCTCTTATTCTCTCCTTTTAGAAGAGAGCTCCAGAGCAGTAATTTTCAAACCCAAGCAAGCGTCAGAGCCACCAGAGGGCTCATTAAGACCCAGAGCTGGGCCCATGCTTCAGAGGGCCTGACTCAGCAGGTCTAGAGCAGAGATGGAGAATTTGCATTTCTAACAATTCCCCACGTGACAATAATGCTGACTCAGGGATCACCCTGTCTGTTGGACAGGTGAACACCTCACTCATTTTCAAAATTGCCAGAAAATGAAATTCTATAGATGACCAAGTATTATGCTGATCGTATCTGGGATTTGTTACACACTAAATGTCAGATGAACTAAATCCCATGGTCAGAAGGGTGTCTAGGGCCAAGTCTCTGCACTAAAAGTGAAACTCACTGAATGTTAAGAAACAACCGTCCAGTACTTCTCACTGCTGAGAGCAGGACTCAGGGGTGGAGAGACTAAGTGACAGAAATGACATTGTTCCCTGCTGACCTTCTTAGCCACAGACACGTTCTGCAGGCACTCTTATAAAGATTTGCGTTTGGCTCGGTGCCTGTGGCTCAAGTGGCTAAGACGCTAGCCACGTACACCCAAGGTGGCAGGTTTGAATCTAGCCCGGGCCCAGCAAACAACGACAGCTGCAACCAAAAAATATAGCTAGTGTTGTGGCGGGCGCCTGTGGTCCCAGTTAATTGGGAGGCTGAGGCAGGAGACTTGCTTGAGCCCAGGAGTTGGAGGTTGCTATGAGCTGTGAAGCCACAGCACTCTACCCAGGGGGACAGCTTAAGGCTCCTGTTTAAAAAAAAAAAAAAAGACTTGTGTTTACTTGCTTCCAAAGTACCCGTAGAAACCAAGAATCAAATACCAAGTTGTCTCCATTCACTCCACAACCTCTGCCTATCTCAATTTCCCGCTGCAGTCCCCACTTTCATTAGCCCTTGTCTGAGAGCCACAGCTTCTATAAGACAGGATCTTCCCCTCGTCTACATCCCCATTGCAATGTGCCTTTTTGATGTTTCTACAAAAAAGAAAACAAGTAAAATGACAAATCTTGAAGGATCTTTGAGTACAACTCTCTTCTTTGATAGTGTGAAACATAAGATGCTAAGAAAATAAGATGTTAAGAAAAGAGAAAACAGGCAGCACTCCAAGAGTTTAGAGTGCAGCAAATTTTGTTTCCAGTGATGCACAATCTTAGTCTGAGTGGAGAAGGGCGACAGGGAGCACGTGGAGGGGAGGGACTTGCCAGTAGCCAAACTGAGGCTGGGAAGAGCGGGAGGAGTGGAGAGAAGGTGGGAGTGGCTCCCCCAGTTCCATCCAGAGTTTCCCAACTTTGACACTGAGTTGTTTTAGGACTCAGACCAGCTGTGAGCCCCAGGTGGAGGTGAGGCCTGTAGCAAGCAAGTTAGAAAAGCCCTGCTATGTCCCAGCCAGGCCTGGGGGTCTGGTGAGTGTTCTGCAACTGTTCTTAGGAGACCCAGGACACTCCTGTAGGGATTCAGAGCCCAATCTGTAAACTGAGTCTTAGTTTGCACTGGCTCGAGATTGGCTATGAGCTTTCTCCTGCTCCTTTTCCAGAAATGAGGGGGTCATCCTCCTCTTCTTCTGCCTTACATTCAATCAATTAGGGCAGCAGGATATTATGAACCATTCAAGTGACATAAAAAGGAGCATGAAAGAGCCTCAGCCTCACCTCTGTGTATCCCTTCATCCTTATCATTAGAAAAAGTATTTTTCTAATTTCCTTTCCCTCACAATATTCTGCTTTCAAAAGTCTAGATGCCTTTGCACTGCGGGCAATGGCTTGCCCTTCTGGCCCCATGGCAGCAGATGCTGTTAGTGCCTACAACTCTCAGACCTTACACAGGTCTGTGTGGTCCCATAGCCTTGTGACGTCCAGGATTTGGATCTGTGTGCCTGAGAGATGACCACTCTGCTCATGCAAGGCAGGCAGGAAATGCCCAGCACCTGCCATTCCCCAGCAGCTGCAGAACCCCACCCTGACTCTGGAGTGGGTGTACAAATCCCCAACTCCTTGGTCCCTTAGGTGAGATCATTTGGAGAGATGCATTTGGAAAACCTATTGGCAGAGTTTCTCTATAAGATGACCCTTCCATTCATCTCCCGTGATAGCTGAATTAATAACACATCCTGTGAGTTGCTTCCCCCCCCCCTTTACTTACTCTTTTTGTTGTTCAAGTAACTTCCAAATAAATATCTTACACTTCAGATTCTATTTGTTGAGTGAATCTAATTTCAGTCACAAGCAATGATCTCATACTTGAAGTTGCTATAAAATATTGTCTCTTATCTAGACTTTTCTAGACATTAAAGGCATTTCTGTCCTCCTATGTTTCTGGTACTGACTGAACACCTCCTTTGGGGCACATATTATGCTATTTTCCAAGAGCCTATTTGCATGACAGTGTCCCTGACTCTACCCCTGAAAAGCAGGGACTGTGTCTTAGCCCTCTTTGTGTCTGTATTACCCCACCAGCCGTCTTCCATGTAGTGGGTATTGAGTGAATAGTTGACAAACAGCAGTGGGTATGACGGTTCAGCAAAAAGAGTGCTAAATACAAAATTAGGAGGCTGAATTGGGGCAGGGGATCCTCCATTTGTCAAGACATTACTTATATGTCTGGGGACAAGGTGCCTGACTTTTCAGGGCCTCAGCTTCCTTTGTGTGAAAAACGAAGGTTAGAGAGAACAGCTTCCATGGTTGTCTCCTCCATGCCTAATAGGAGATAAAAGGAGTAAATGACACATCACCAATGACACGCCCCCAGCTGAAGTCTAGGTCCCCACCCTGATCACTGACTTCCTACTACCCATCTTCTGCTGCTTTCTTTCCCTAGAGCGCTGAAAGGAAGGAAGTACTCCAACGCCCAGGAGCGGGGTTAGGGAGCCTGGTGGATCCAGGTGCTGATGGCTTCATGCTCCAGTGAACTCACAAAACAGCAGTGTAATTCCCCTTTCCCCTTAACGATCAGCCGCTCAGGAGAGACACTCTCTCCTGCCCTCCTCTGCCTTCCTTCGTCATGACTCATTAATTGCCACTGACGAATGAGTTTTATTCTAATTTTCCTGATCTAATTCAGAGATGTTTTCAGCTAAAGATCAGGATATAGGTTTCTGGCTTAGCTAATGAAATATCTAATGAATTTGCATTAGTGACGATCACAGACAGGACACCAGAGGAGGTGAGCCAGTCACTACCCTCAGCAGATGCCCCAGGCTAATAATGACTCCGTGAAGGGGAAAAACACTGTCTGTGCTCCTCTCCCTAATTCACTGGCTGCGCTGGGCCAGAAGGAAGGGATTGAAGAAGTGTTTGCCTTTCTCCTCTTTTAGGCTGTGGCTCTTCCTCCAAAACAACAGCTTGATGTGAAAGTAGGCTTTTCACATGTAAAAACGGCCTCCTCAAAATAACATTCATGTATTAATTTGTGTGTAGGTGAGAGATTCTCTTATTCTTAACAAAAAAAAAACAAGCAAAAACCCTGGGCCCCAGGCCAGATTCCTTCTTTAATCAGATGGAAATCTTAGACGAAAACAATGGCCCTGGAAAGTTAGTGCCATTTAAAGCACAGTCTTAGAATTCTGGCTCTGCCCACATGAAGAAGAGGTTATGACTCTATGAGGCTCATCCATTGCCCTAGACCCCTCTTTTTTGGCTTCAGGGTGATAATATCAATCGAAGGCTGCAAAGCCTGGGGATAGAAAAGGCTCGGCGCCTATAGCTCAACTGGCTAAGGCGCCAGCCATGTACACCTAAGGTGGCGGGTTCGAATCCCCAGCCCGGACCCGCCAAACAACAATGACGGCTGCAACCAAAAAATAGCCGGGCGTTGTGGCGGGGGCCTGTGGTCCCAGCTACTTGGGAGGCGGAGGCAGGAGACTCGCTTGAGCCCGGGAGTTGGAGGTTGCTGTGAGCTGTAATGCCACGGCACTCTACCCAGGGGGATGGCTTGAGGCTCTGTCTCAAAAAAAAAAAAAAAAAAAAAAAAATCACAGAGCCAAATCAGTTGGAATGGTCAGCTTTTATGAACTCTGTTCTCTTACAAGCCAACTGGCCAACCATAGTCTAAAACAGGCTGAAGCAAGTTGAGGCACAGTCTGTAGGGACAGGGAAAGCAGACCCCAGATGAGCTGCACGTTCACCGCATCCTCTTTATCTGTTTACCTCCATCTCCTCCTGTAGCCTCACAGTTATGGGATAGAATGAAGGGCACTGTCCGCATGGAAGACTGGAGTTCAAGGCAGCCACCACTCTGTCTGTGGCCTAAGCGTTGGGGCTTTTGATCTATCTTCTCCTTCCTTCTTCCTTACTCTCTCCCTTTCTCCCATGTTACCTTGGCTTGACTGTGAGATCATCCCTGTTGACTTTTGGGGCTCTTTACTGGACATTGTCCCACACTGGAAGGTGAGAAATGCTTTCTTTAATTTCCTATGAGCTCCTTGATCTCTGTCTTGTGGAGTGCCTGGTTTGAACCAGTTCATCTCAGGAGTTTGGCAGCCTCATGTTCCAGCTAATGTTTCTCGTGTAAACTTGAGTGCTTTTTCGTGGTCAGAGGGTAGCTCCCTTAAATTTAAGAGATAAAGACAGTGGAGTGTAGGCTCTAGTATAAGGTTAAAAACAAAAATTATTACCCCCTTGAGGAAGTCTTTGTGCATCCTCCAGCACTGGTGACCATGGCAGTGAGGAGGCCACGTCTTACGCATCTGTGTTGCTCCAACACTCAGCAAAGCCCTTCATATGCTGCTGGGGCCAGAAATGTGCGTGGAATTAATAAATATATGGATGAATTTGGGTCTATCTTCCTTCTGGCGAGAAAGCTAGAGATCTCATCAAAATTGAGATCTCTGTGTCCAGAGGAAAAGATGAGTTGAAGACGTGGAGATAAAGTTTGGGGTTGGCATCATGACCTTATTCTATGCAATAAGGGAATTGATTGCCAAATAAATGCCATCTTGATAATCCTAAATACACGCCAAGGCTTAGCCTCCCTGAATGTCCCTCTCCCTTTCAAGTGTACGTTTACAAACACGTGTCATCACGAAAAGTTAGCACTAGAAGGAGACAGAGTGCTTTAGGCCAGAGGTATGTAGGAGGCCCCACGCCAGACATCCTACCCCATCAAGGGGTCTGAGCAATCATGGAGTATCCCAAGCCAGCTCTGAGTGTGCAGCCAAACCAAGCAGAAGAGAAGCAAGGGACAACCCTAGACACAGGGACAAGCAGGAAGAGGGGCAAGACATTGTGGACCTTTGCCCCAGACAGAGCTGCCACCTCAGGAGTTTAAAGCATAATGAGTGTAGTGATCAGACAAAGAACACGAGCTGTCAAATCAAACGGGCCCAGTTTCTCAGCTGAATAGCTACACAGTCTACTCAATGAACCTCTTTGAACCTTCCTTAACTCCTCTGTAAAACTGGTGTAATAATACCTTAGCTCGTGGACTTGTAGGGAAGAATAAATCTGATACTTATAAATTTCACTGAGACTTTCTGCCAGGAAGTATTCTGAGCCCAGGGTGTAGAGAACCAGACAGAAGTTCCCTCCTGTTGTGGGACTGAGCATTCCGGTGGGCGACATCACAGAAACACTCAAAGGGACAGGAGATCTTCAGGTGAAGGTGAAGCTACGATGAAAATAGAAAGGGCTGAGGTATGGCAGTTCTCAATGCAGGGGTGGAAGGAAGAGACAACTTCAGAGAGGAGAAGCGAGTGAGCAGGAGGACTCCTGGTAGAGCCAGGGGAGGGGAGGTGCGATCTGGTTTACATTTTTAAAAGATCCTCCTCTGGATAGTAAAGTTATGCATATAAAACAGCTTGTGCCATATGTTAGGTGCACATTTTTCGTGGAGATTACAGAAATGTTTGTAAGATGTTTAGCAGCATTAGACACATAGTAAGTGTTATAAGAGGCTTTTATAAAGCAAGTAATGTGTGTTTAGCTACTTCCAAAAGACTATAATCTGAAGATGGTTGAGATAGAGATCTGCCTTGCACCGTTCATAGTCGAGTAGGGACAGGCCCAGAGATCTCCATAATACACAGTGCATAAGCGCTACAATAAAGGTGTGGGCTCAGGGTAACAGTTAGTGACCAGAAGCTGAACACTGGAGTGAGGTGGGAAGAAGCTAGCCAGGAGGAAAGAGAAAAAGGTGGCCCCAATAAGAAGGGAAAGAGTAGGGGCAGGGCCTGTGGCTCAAGGAGTAAGGTGCTGGCCCCATATACCAGAGGTGGTGGGTTCAAACCTGACCTCATCCAAAAAAAACCAAAAAATAAAAAAAAACCTGTAGAAGAAAAGAGCGTTGTGTGGACAGCAGGGTGGTGTTTTACATATGGTCAAATGTTCAGAGTTGCAACAGAAGGACACTCAGCCAGGGCCCCCCTCATGGGCCTTGGGAGCCCGCGTAATGAGCAGAGCTGTGGCCTGTCAGTGATGGCTGTCACTGGAGAGTTTCCGGCAAGAGGGTACCCTGCCAAGGGCTGTCATGCTAGAAGATCCCTGAGGCTGCAAGGTAAACCGAAGGAGACAGAACAGAAGCCACGGGACCCTGCAAGTCAGGAGGCCCTTACCTTCCCTGGGAGATACAGCAGCAGTAAGGACCAGGCCAGTGAAAAGGAGATGGGAAGTGAGCAAGGGGGTTAATAAATGGTTTGGAGGGAAAAACTCAGCACCACCTGACACAGAGTAAACACTCAATAATTTTTTTAATTAAACTGATTGGATTAGAGCGATGGAGTGAAGATAACACCCTCCACCTGTGTGGTGGTAGGAGCCTTAGAGGTCAGATGCTAGGAAACACTCAATAAATGCCTCCCACGGCCATAATTAGTATCTGATTCAGAGTGACGACTCTCCGGGAAGGAGGATCAGAAAGATGCAGGAGGATCGGAAGACATTCCTGGGCTTAGGACTTGGGGGTGGAGGAGGGAGGGACAGGCTGGTGGGTAAGGATCAGAGCATTGCTCTGGGTTACAGGAGGGAGAGTCAATGATTAAGGACGGTAAGATGTGCCCTGTAACCCACTGTCGATTCTAATTCCCTGTACATGATTTGTCAGAGTTTCTACTCAGTGCCAGCAGCTGCCTGGGTGAACAAACCCACATTGGAAGACATAAGGAAACAGATTTGGGGTCATCTCCTGGAGGCCTTTCTTAGAACATTGCACACCACCAGTAGGTCGCTCACGATGGCCTCAGCCCCCCCTTATCTTACACTTCATCTTGGCCTTCAGAAAACAATCTGATCCAGACCACATGTGGCCAAAGGGGTGCACAACTCATTTCAGCGAGTTTGCCACAAACAGATTTGAATGATGCAATGACTGACGGCCTATCCAGCTGCTTCCAGCTTTGTCGGCCTTTGGACACGTGCTTCCGCGGAATCCAGCTGTCTTTGCTGACTTTGTCTCACACCGTATCTGACAAGTTTCTTCCACATCTGGTCATTGCCTCCCATAGAAATAAGACTCCGGAGCTGAAACAATGCAGACCAAGAGATGGTGCTTCCTGGAGCCCCTTCCCTGTGCATGGGGTGGAGGGTGACCTAGGAAAGCCGCCTCCCACCGCTGGCACTGTGCCTGGGCTTCTAAGTTCTTTCATCTCCTTTGGATTATCAGACAGATGAAGAGCCCTATTTTGTTTGGGGTTGTAAACTAACTTTCACGTACAGCTTTTCATCAGCTCTGGGCCTATCGGGATCACTCTACAGATGTCAGAGAGATGTCCCTGCTCACAGCCTTCAGCTCCCACCCGTGGCTTTGCCATCTTCCTCACTGTGCCAACAGCATCGGGCAAAGATGCTCCACAATCAACCTTGGCAACTCCCTTCGGATGGTAAACTACCGCTGAAGCTCTCTCATTTCATCTTTATTTTTTTCTTATTTTTAAAAGCAACTAAGGACATTGCAATGTGAAAACAAGATAGGAAAAGTCCTTATCTCAGAATGAATGACAGTAATCGCAAAGAAAAATATCTGGCAGTGCTTCACTAACAGGTGCCTGGTAATAGATCCGTATTTTGCATTTTCTACGAGTAGTGAAAACTCCATTACAGACGTTGAATACTCAGAATCACTGTTCTTGATGCTCAATCCCTGTGGCTGAAAGCCCTGGGAAGCTCAGGGAATATGGCTAAAGGGGGTTGAGTGGCTGCAGGAGACAGCAGAGAACTCACAGAATCACAAGGAACTTCCAAAAGTAGAGGTTGTGTCGCGTGTTATCTCCAGCCTCGTTCCCATTTTACAGATAGAAAGACTAAAACCAAAGATGCTGAAGTAATGTACCAAGGTCACTATTAATGGTTCCTAGCACTCAGTAATCTCCATGCACCCCAACCAATTACTGCCCAGGGGGCAAAGTGGGAAAATGTTGGAGCACCCTGAACACAGACGCTTAGTGGTCTGGCCACAGAGAGCACAGTGGCTTCAGAGCCTTGGAGTTGACTCTGATTCTCCTTCCCCAGGGCTCTACGGTACATAGCTCTACGGCATCTTCGTGCACAGAGCCCCCGGACTGGTAGAATCAACATGTGCGGCCAGGCTTTCCCTCAAAGGGCAGAAAATTGATTTGTGTTGAAAACTCTACATTTGTATGCAGAATCAAACCAGATGGACTGAAATTGCGCATTTATCTCCCTGTCTTCTAAAACCCAAGTAAAAAGAATGTCAATTAAAAAGATGTTTTTAAAGCTGTAAACCATAGGGAGAGCTATAAGAGGAGAGGTGACGGTAGTTATTTGGGCATAAAAATTTATGGGAAAATGATAACTGATTCAATAAGCAAAAAGGCTGCACTGTAAGTATTTATGAAAGGGGTTACAAGCAAGAAACTAGTCAATTATTCTCTTTGTCTCTCTCTCTCTCACACACACAAGTACAAATGATTAGGAACTAGAGGGGCCTAAAAGACGCAGGGAGGAGGCTCACATGGTCATATTTTGTTGAGAGTCTGTGTGAGGGGCATTTGCCTTCTAAAGTAAGGACTAGTCAACTTGAGAGTAGGTCTCCCCTTCATCCTTGAAGAGTCAGGAGTGTAAGTCACTGTGAGAGCATGGCACAGCCCAGCACAGAATGTGCCTCTCCCTATTCCAAGCCGAGATCCCACATGGATGCCAGCCCGTGTTCTGAGCTAGACAAGCCACTAGGACCTCTGTAGTCTCCTGCACAGAGGGACAGCCCTGAGGGCAAGGTCTCTGAGTTCACTGATCAGAAAGATGGTAACATACCCCCTCACACAACTCAGGACCCCTTGTTTGCTATTTATCTGGCATAAGAAATTCATTTCTGGCTAGAAAACCAGGCACCATTAGGTGCAGTAGATTGAATTCCTCTAATTAAGAGCAAAGTCCTTGGAAGATTACCTGGCAGAAGCCAGTTCTGCCTCCAGCTCCAGAATCCCCTGGACACTCTGGCGAGCACAGTCAGGACCCCTGTTCAGTGACCTTGCGGAGGCCTTCTCCTCAAAGCTTTTCTGAGCACCGCCCAGAAAGCAAGGGTACCAGTAGACTATGGACTTCCTAAGCGACCGTAGCCTTGAGGGAAATGGTCCTCAGAGGTGAACGTAATGCCTCTACCCCTACTCCCTGGATAAGGTTCAGTACCGGCTCATCCTTGCCTCATGCTTCTGGAGTCTGTACACCTGCAGTCCCCAACGCCTGGGCCATGAACTGGGACGAGTCCATGGCCTGTTAGGAAGCTGGCCACATGGCTTAACTGTCTGAGCTCTGCCTCCTGTCCTTCCCTGAGCCTCCACACCCATCTGTCCACTGTGGAAAAATTGTCTTCCAGGAAAGGAATTCCTGGTGGCAAAAAGGCTGGGGATCACTGCTGTGAACCAAGTCTGACCATGCAGAGCAGACTAAGGTCACTAAAAAGGAGGACCTGAGGGTTATTTTCCAAGTGCCTCTCGCATCCACAGGGCCGCACAGGGCATGGGTATGTGATAGACGGGGACCCAGCCCCGAAGGCAGAGGAGCAAGTCCCCCTGCTTCGCTGCCCACTTGCTGTCTGACTCTGAGCTTGCGGCTCGGACCCTCGGTCCTCATCTATGAAGTGATGAGCTTGGAGAATCTAGACTTGTGCATGTGTTTTGCTGTTTTGTTTTCTTTTTTTAATTTCCTGATTTAAAAAGTAAAGTTGCAAATACAGCAAAAAAAATCCGGTATTTCCTAAATTCGGGTTCCCCACCTGCTGCATCTCACACAACCACAGCACGCTTCCAACGTTCGTGACATTGGCATCGATATGACGCTGTTATTTAATCTTCAGATTTCCTCCAGTTGTTCCATGGCTGTTCTGTTTCAGGTCCAGGATCCAATCTAAGGTGACACCTTCCGCTTGGTTGTCAAGTTTACCTAGGCTACTTTCATGTTTTAGTGCTTTTGTAAATTAGTGTGCGACTATGGCTATTATTGTTACTTATCATCATTTTCATGTCATGATTCTCCTGAAATCTGAAGCCTTTTTAATTATCAAATAAACTAGATTGATAATGTGAGAGTGAATATGTCACATTTAACTTGTTGGATCCGAACTGAACTCATTGGTCTCAAATGTAAGTAGCTTTCACCCAACGAAGTGGGTGCTAGAGAGAAAGGTTGCACTCTGTGTGGGGGTGAGGAGGAAGCACCCTGAAATCCAGCTTGGGCTCTGCTCACCACCTTCACCTCCTCCTGGCCCCCTAGGGGGGCTTTTTCTAATTAGCATGAAGGTGCAAGCAGCAGTCCTATTCAGCCTGGTGGCCTCATCTCAGGCTGACATGTCACAAAACCAGTCCCTGTAATAACAGGGTACAGAGAGACACTGGGTATGATGCCTAATGGTGCAGAAGACATGTGCCACCACCATTGGGAAGCCACTAAGCGGGCAAGCAGGAGCAGCCATCAGGGATGCCATAGTCAGAAAGGGTGAAAGGAAGAATGCGTCACACACGCAGCTCCTCCATGGGAGAGGAACAGACGACACAGACAGCCTCCTGTCTACCCCTCGGCCCCTAGTTACCATTCCCACTATAAGAAACACTTTATTTAGTACCTTTAATTCCCCATGTTTATTTTTCTTTGTAAAAGCAATGCCTGCCTATTAAGGAAAACTTCGAAAACAGGAAAAGTCAAGTTAAAAATAAAAAAATTATTGCTGTACCAACTGCAGGTGAGCACTCTTAATATTTATGTTCAGTTCTCAGTTTTTTAATGGAACTCTTCTATATTACAGATTTTTTAAAACATTGGTATAACTATCCACCATCATGCTTTTTAACTTTCTAGTAAATCACAAATATTTTGATGTTATTACATCCATCCATGCTTTCCATCAATTTTGCGTTCTTTTCTCCATTTTAACACAGCACAATGACCCACTGAGAGATTAAATCTGGGTTTTGTGATCTTTGCACCAGGGTTAGACATTCATGGGCTCTTTAGCTTTCATTGTCATAAATTGTACTCTGCCTCTTATTTAGGAGTTTAGGGCAGAATCTCCAAAATTCTACTACTTGGTGAAAGGCAGTGAGTCTTTGAGGTTCTTGAGAACTACGCTTTAGCCCTTTATTGCGGTATTTACATTGCTTTGTTCATTCACAAATTCCTTTTTTTGTTTGGTAAATATTTATCAGGTTCCCACAATCTTCCAGATGTAGTAGAAGCCAGGTATTCATGAGGAAGAAAAAAAGTCACAATCCCTATGTCTATGGACATTATGATCTAGCACAGGAAACCCCTTTTTGAAAAATATTTTTTATTTTTATTTTTTTTAGCATTTCAGACTACTATGAGAGTCCAAATGATTAGGTTACATTGTTCGCATTTGTCAGGCTCAAGTTGTAGTTGAGCCTTCACTCGGGGGGCGTGCTGTGCACCCTTACATGGTGCCCTTTAGGTGAGACATTACTAGTCTCCTCCCTCCTCCTCTCTACTCTCTCCTTCCTCCCCTCCCTTGAATTTAATTGTTTTTCTTTCACATAGATGTGTAGTTGTTTTTCTATTGGTGTCATATTAATACTGAGTACATTGGATACCTACCTTTCCATTCTTGTGATACTTTACTAAGTAGAGTGCGTTTCAGCTTCCAGGTTAATACAGAAGATATAAAGTTTCCATCTTGGCTTATGGCTGAATAGTATTCTGTGGTACACATAAACCACAGTTGATGGACTCATTCATATGTTGATGGGCACTTGGGTTGATTCCACATCTTGGCAATTGTGAACTGAGCTGTGGTAAGTATTCTAGTGCAAATGTCTGTATGGTGAAATGATTTTTTTTTTTTCTCCTGGGTAGATACCCAGTGATGGGATTGTGGGATCAAATGGAAAGTCTACTTTTAACTCTTTCAGGATTCTCTAAATTTCTTTCCAAAGAGGCCGTATTAGTTTGAAATCCCACCAAGTGTTCCCTTTTCTCCACATGCACACCAGCATCTGCAGCTTGGGGCTTTTCTGACGTGGGCTATTCTCACTGGGGTCAGGCAATATCATAAGGTGGTTTTGATTTCCATTTCTCTGATGATTAGGAATGATAAGCAGTCTTTCAAGTGTTTGTTGGCCATGTGTCTGTCTTCTTTGGAGAAGGTTTTATTCATGTCTCTTGCCCATTTATAAGTGGGGTTGTTTTCTCTTTCCTTGTTGATTAATTTGAGTTCTCTGTCAATTCTAGTTATTTTCCCTTTACCAGACTCAGAGCATGCAAATATCTTCTCCCTTCCTGAAGGATGGCGGTTTAGTTTAGTTGTTGTGCCCTTAGCTTTGCAGAAATTTTTACAGTCATTAATCACATAATCAAACAAATAAATGTATACTTAGAAATTGTGATAAATATTATAAACAAAAAATATGAGGTGTGGCTGTGTACAGTGAGTGGCTCATGCCTGTAATCCTAGTACTTTGGGAGGCCAAGGCAGGAGGATTTTTTGAGCTCAAAAGTTTGAAACCAGCCTGAGCGAGAGCAAGAACCCATTTCTACTAAAAATAGAAAAAAAAAATTAGCCAGGTACATTGGTGTACACCTGTAGTCCCAGCTACTCAGGAGACTGAGACAGGAGACTAACTTGAGCTCAGGAGTTTGAGCTTGCTGTAAGGTAGGCTAAGGCCGTGGCACTCTAGCTTGAGCAACAGAGTGAGAATCTGTATCAAAAAAAAAAAAAAAATACAAGGTACTATGAGAATGTACCATAGGGGAAGGATCATCGAAGGCTTTTCCAGGAAGATTTCACTTAGGAGGAGCCAGATAGACTAAGAGTGAAACCAAAGCATTATATACGCAGCCAACATTATGCGCAAAGGCTTTGTGCACAAAGCAGAGCTTGGCGTGTCTGGAACTGAAAATAGACTATTGCTCCTGGCAACAAGGAAGAGAAACAAGCATAGAATGAGACTGGACAGAGAAATTAGGAGCAAATAACACAGAATTTGTGGTTGAATCATAAATGCAGTGAGATGAAGGGAAACCATAGAAAGGGTTTAGTTGGAAAATAAAATGGTGGGATTTGGTGAGTATAAAAGGGGTGAGTTCAGGGACTTGGGGAGGATAGCTGAATGGCACAAAGGTTTTTTTATTCCCCCAGGGTAATGAAAAATGTTCCGGAATTGATTGCAGTGATGGATGTACAGCTCTGAGAAGATACTAAAAGCCGCTGAATTGTGCACTTTAAATGAGTGAATTGTGTGGTATGTGAACTATATCTCAATAAAGCTCCTTAAAAAATGTGAAGCTGACTTCCCTGTGGAGAATGCACCGTGGTCAAAAAGAGTGAAGGTGAGCAGAACAGTTTGTAATAGTTAGGTCAAGATATGAAGGATGGATTGTTCTTGGAAGGAAAAAAGCAGTAGATGATTCCAGTGATATTTTTGAATTTATATTTATTTCTCAGATATAGTACAAGTTTCCCAAGGTGAGAAAAGATTTCTTTTTCCTTTTGCAAAACACTTCCGAATGTTAACCGAAATTAAAAATTTGATAAGACAAGAAGAGTCCAAGAATCTACCTGGGAGGAGTAGGAAAGTCCTTCTTAGAAGAAGAAATATTTTAGCTAAATTTGAAGGATGAATAAGGTCTTTCGAGGAGAAGAGAAATATGGAGATGGTAAGTGGGATGGGTTGAATGGTGGAGAGGGATGGAAATTAGAAAAAGCATATTGAAAAACTAAAGGAAAGACCACTGATAAAACTATAAGCAGGACATTTTTGAATGTGTCACTTGGCTGTGATACAGGCAGTGATCCACAGGAGCGACTGCATACCACTCCTCTGGGTTGTTTATTAAACAGAGACTGTGGAAGAGAGGTAGCTATGGGTTCAACAAACCATGTCATGTTCTTCTGGGACACTCAGGAACACTGTGCTTTTTGGCTGCGTGATCATAGGAATAGCCTATCCACTCCTATCTTCCTCTGTTCGTGCCACTTAGTCACCCCTCTCACACCAGCTGTGAACTTCGATAGGTACCTTGCTGTATTAGTTTCCTGTCATTGCTGTAACAAATTACCACTGATTTAGTGGATGAAGACAATATAAAGTTATCTTATAATTCTGGAGGAAGTCAGAAATCCAAGATGACTTTTAATAGGCTAAGACCAAGTTGCTGATATGACTGTGCTCTTTTCTGGAGGCTGTGACAATCTATTTCCTTGCCATTTCCAACTTCCAGAGACTATCTGGGTTCCTTGGCTCAGGACCCATTTCATCTACAAAGCCACCAACGGCTGAGGGAATCTTTTCCACGACATCATCTCTCTATTTCTAACTCCTCTGCCTTCCTCTTTCCCATTTAATTACCTGTGTGACTACACTGTGCCCACCTGGATAATCCATGATAATCTCCTTATGGTAAGAACAGCTGATTAGCAAACTTAATTCCTCCTTGTCATGTAATATAACATGTTCACCCACTTCAGGGATGAAGATGTGCACATTTTTAGGAGGCTGTTATTCTACCTACCACAGTTCACCCTCTAGGCCCCCAAATTCTAATTCCACATATAAAATACATTCACCCATTACAGTTGCTTTGTCCAATGAGCCAATAGCAAATGTAACATGGCAGAGATGTGAAAAGCATTTGCACTCTGGAACATGCACTGTTGCTGCTCTAAGAACTCTGAGCTTCTAGGTGAACAAGCTTTTGCTAGCCTGATGGATGATAAGAGATTCACTGCTGAGAAATCCTTGTCTTCCAGCCAACGGCCAGTCAACCTCCAGAAGCAGAATCTAATCAGAAGAGAGTGTAAGTCAGCCCATCCCAGCATAAATTTCTGACCCCTGGAAATGTATCAGCCTAAGCTTTGGGATGGTTTGTGACATAGGAATACATGACTGATAAACTCTCTTACTACTAAATGAACCATGTGACCAGTTATGGACAGCAAACTGTGGAGGAAAGTGATGTAAGCCACCCCTGAGTGTGGTCCCCAAATCTTCTGCAAGACCCTCCACTTGTTCTCTCTAGGCCAGTGTGCCAAGAGAACAGAGAGCTCTAAGGAGGCTCTAGAAGACTCAGACCAATCCAAATGGAAGGATGGTGGGTTCATAGTCTCTACTTAGAGGACAAGTGTACAAAATGCCACCCTACCAGGAATATCCTCACCAGACTTTGAGTTAAAAAAACTGATCAAGATTGGGTGAGTTTTTATATTTAGTATTTGTTTCATCAAATTAACACATGTCCTGGTACCTGGGATGCAGCTGTTGACCTGATGAACACCTTTTTCTCCATACTCGTCCATAAGGTCCAATAGAAGGAGTTGACCAGCAATGCACCTTAACTAGCCTACTTCAGGGGTATATATCATTTATCTAGCCCTATGTCCTAATTTAACTCCTGGGGAATCTTGATCACCTGTTCTTTCCAAAAGATTTCATAGTGATTCACTGCATTGATGACATTGGACCAAGTTAGTAGGTATAGAAATGACCCCAGGCTTATCATTGGGTGTCAGAGCATGGGAAATAAATCCCCTTAAATTCAGGAGACTTACCCTCACATTTCTGGGGGTCCTATGATGTGTGACATGTTGAGATATCCCTTTTAATGTAAAGGATAAATTACTGCCTCTGGCCCATCCTATAGTGAAGGAAGAGGCATAATACCTAGTGGGTCCCTTTGGATCTTAGAGGGAACCTATTCCTCCTCATCTTGGTCTGTTACTCCAGCCCATTTGCCAAGTGGCCTGAAAAGCTTCTAGTTTTGAGTGGAGTCCAGCATAAGAGCAGGGTCTGCATTCAGGCTGCTTTGCCCCTTGGGCCATGTGGTCCAGCAAATCCAACATTACCTGAAGTGTCAGTGTCAGACAGCAATGCTCTTCGGAGACTTGGGCAAGTCCCTGAAAGTGAATTGCAGCACGGGCCTTTAGGAGCAAAGCCTAGCCAGCATCTGGAGATAACCACTTTCCTTTTGAGAAACAGCTTTTGGCCTGCTACTGTGATGACCATGACCCACCAGATTACCAGGACACCTGAGCTGCCCAACATGAACTGAGCATTATCCAACACTCCCCAAGCCTAAAAATTGAAGCAATATTTCATTATTCAGTGGTGTATATGGTATTGCACCCAGCCAGGCCCTGAAGGCATTGATAGGTTACATAAAGAAGTGGTTCACATATGCTGGTCCCCATTCTTTCTACACTGCCTAGTTGCCCCCAGCCTGCACTTGTGGGCTCATAGGTAGTAACCTACCTTCAGGTGACAAGGCAAGACCCTGGCCCAGTTTACAGATGGTTCTGCACCATATGCAGGCACCACTTGAAAGTGGAGAGCTGTAGCATGATAGCCCCTTAGTGCGATGTCTCTGAGGACAGTGGTGATGGGAGATCTCACAGTGGGCAGACCCTCCAACAGTGCACCTGGTGATATACTTTGTTTGGAAGGGGAGAAGGCCAAATGTGTGATTATATACCAATTCTTGGGTGGTAGCCAGTGGTTTGGCTGGATGGGCAGTGACTTAGAAGGAGTATTATCAGGAAATTGGTGACAAACAAATTTAAAAAACAGTTAAAGAGAGTAAGGTCTCTCTGAATGGGCAAAAAGCATGAAAATTTTTGTGCCCTGTGCAAATGTCCACCAAAGGGCGCTCTCAGCAGGGGTGGTTTTTCTGATGGTCAATATAATGTGTCAACTTGACTGGGCTAAGATGTGCTCAGTTAGCTAGCAAAACATTATTTTGGGTGTATCTGAGAGCATTATCTGAGAGGCCATTCTTGGAAGAATCAAATTGGTAGCATTGAACATTGAATCGGTAAACTGATTAAGGAATCTTGCTTCACCAATGTGGGTGGGCATCACCCACTCCACTGAATAGAACAGAAAGAAAGATGAAGGGTGAATCTGCTCTCTCTGTTTGACTGGGGACATCCATCTTCTGCCTCAGACATTGGTGCTCCTCCTTCTTTGGGTTCTGTGCTTAGATTGGTATTGAACCATTGGCTTTCTTGGACCTCCAGGTTTCAGATAGAAATTCCTCAGCCTCCATAATCACATGATCTAATCCCTCATAATAAATGTCTTTCTATATATTTCTATTTCTATCTATATATCTATCCACTCATCCATCCTATTGGTTCAGTTTCTCTGTAGATCCCTGACTAATACAGTCATTGAGATACTGGAGTTGTTTGTCACAATAAGTAGTATTTTGCTACTAAATTCTTGGTGTTAGGTAAATTGACATATAACATCGTCATTTTGATACACCAACCCTATAGACTAAATAGGGGAAAGAATATATGTTAAGAAATGGGGTGAATTAGAGACAATATATGAACAAATTTGTATGCCTGCTAAGGAATTTATTCTTTGGGTTCGAAGAGACAGAAAGCCAGCAGTCGTTTTTAAGCCGTAAAGTATTAAGATGAACTCTATCAAATACTTTCTTTTTTTCCTCTTCCTATGTTTTGCTACCTAACACCATGCTGTGATCACGGTCAGTATTCAGTAAATAACTATTTAAAGCAAGGCAGGAAAGGAACAGTATCATCAGTATGTTCAAAATTCTGCTGTTCTTAGAAGTTACATGCTTTTCATCCTTTATTAATTATACTTACTACTTTTATAACAGTTATGCTGTCAGAATTTCTCACCTGAATTTAGTTTAATGCCTGTAGTTTTGCTTTGCTCCTTTTAACCCTCTTCAAGGGATGCATTAGGTCTCTGCCCATCTTTAGAAGGACTCCCTGAAATAGCTCCAGACTGTGAAATGCATATCTCTTTATTGATTTCTGTAGAATTCAATCAGCAGGAAGTCTGCCAGAGCCGGATGTGAAGTTTATATGTTCTCATCTTCTTTTCATATTAAGGGACTCATCATCTTTTAAGGATAACTTATTAAAATTTAAGGTTCAGAGAAGGTCTATAAAGCACCAGAAACCTTTGCATTCTCTTTCTTCTTTCCTGTACTGTAAAATTTCTGTGCCTAATTCATTACATTCAATGAGAAATCAGTTCTATCATCCTTCCCCCTGCCCCCCTCTATCTTCTTTGTACTTGACTTCCCTTGCCGGGCCTTCTCCCTGATTATTCAGCCTTCTGAAATAGTAAGCCCCAGGCTGTTTACAGTATATTTATAGCATCATTTAGTTAAAGTGAAGATATCCAACGTCAGCATTTTTATTTTCTAGAGTCTTCCCATATTGTCTACAACCAAGAAATGAGTAGATTGACCCTTGGTTGAAACTTTTAGCTCTCATATTAAGATTTGTCCGCTTAACTCACCAATGATTGCCAGCTTTATTAAAGGATGTTAATGAATAAAAAATATTATCAGAAAACAATAATTAACCTTGAGTATGAAAGTATTAACCAGAGGCAATCAATCACTTTCCAAGGCTTAGTAAACACTTAGAATACATTAAGTGTCCCTGAAGGAGTAATTAAAGAACTTAGCTATTCTGTTTCAAACAGAAGTAACAAAGGGTCAATCAAACACACTGTGCAAATCTGGTGATTGCTGAGAAACAGAAGCCAAATTGGTTGACCCCAAGTGCTGCACTGGTAGGGCCTGACACTAACTCATAGGTGACTCTGCAACGTTTATAAGCCTGTGTTTCTCTAAAAGGCAAATCAGAGAATGATGCTACCTGCCACAAACGGCCTTACCATTTCCTACTTTGTCTGATTCTTTTAAATTTTACTCACTTCAATAATAATGACAGTAGCAACAATTTATGATATACTTTGAAAAATTTCTCTCCTTACAGATGATAAATACGTGCACTGTTATTAAAAGTGTATTATTATTCCAGTTTTATTCCACATCAGTCAGTATTGTGTAGTACCATATTTTAAACAACTGCATTGATAAATAATTGACATACAAAAAACCTACACATATTTAAAGTGTACAATTTGATAAGTTTGGGCATGCGTATATAAGCATGAAACCATCACCACGATAGCAATGGTGAATGTGTCCGTCACCACCCAAAGTTCTCCATTCCCCTTTGTAATTCCTCATTCCCCAAACTCCTGTCTTCCTTTTGGGTAATGACTGATCTGTCTGTCACTGACAGATTAGCTAGTATTTATAGAATTGTATATAAATGGAGATACACAGTATCGCCTCAGAAAATTTATTTTGAGATCCTTCCATTTTACAGAGATATCAATGGGGCATTCCTTTTTGTCACTGAATGGTATTTCATCATGTGGATATATTACAGTTTATTTACCCATTAAGCTATCCTCAGATGGCCTGGAGACCACATGATGGCAAGCTAATCTGTTGTTAGATATTGGGCTGACTGGAGCTTCTGGCTATTACAAATAAAGCTGTTATGAATATTTGCATACAAATCTTTGTATGGACATATGGTTTTATTTCTCTTGGATAAATACGTATAGATCATATGGCATATATACTTTCAAGTTTTTAAGAAGTGGAAAAGCTGTCTTCCAAAGTGGTTCTACCATTTTACATTCCAAACAGCAGTGCACAAGAGAGTGTCAACATTTCCTGAAATTGAACTGAAAATGTTATGTTTATTTATAAGTACTCATTTCTCCTGGGAGGGTGTCCATAACCTACATATTTGCAGCTGATACATTTCCAATCTGGTATTTTCATTTTGTTTTCTATTTAAAATTAGCTATTAAATTTTAACATCAAATCAGTTTATCTTTTGCCATTTGTTCCAAATTTAAGGGAAAATATAGTTATTTATTTCTATTTTTCCCACTTCAAGAAATAAATCTAGTTCATGGAAAAGATTTTTCTCCTGTCTTCTTATTTCTTATCATCAAATTTTCCAGAATTTGAGGAGGGGCTTTAAGATGGCAATTAGACATTATCTGGTACTCATCTCCTCCACAAACAGTAAGCAAAAAAGTGAGGGGGAAAATCAAACTTCAAATAGAATGTCTAAGAGAGAACTAGAATTCAACAGAGAAGTAACAGGAAATATTTAAGGAAAGGAGAGGGAGGTGAGGCAGCCTGCGGGACTGGGATTGGCTGGGAGCCTAGACAGTCTCCCCAGTGCAGAGAAAGGGCAAGAGAGAGACGCCCTTACTGACCCACATTCCCACCACAGATTCCTGCAATTCCAGCCACAGGAGAGCCTCTTGCCACTCATGGTCTCTGAGACTAACATAAGGATCTGCTTGGAGACCACATGATGGCGATCCTCCAGAGAGAGAGTTCATGCTGGTGCCCACACACCACATAAGACCTCAGCAGCTGCAGCACACTGCTTTGCTGAGAGCCAGGTTCCACCAGACTATACCCTGCCCTGGGGCCCAACAACCCCTGCAGCTCAACATCCTTGGAGCCCCATTAACATCCTTTGCCCAGAGCTAACACTGTGGCTGGCTGCTGCCACCAGAGACAAAGCATGAGCCACTGGCAGTAAAGCTGGTACACACTTACAAGCAACCCTCATAGCCACCACCTGGGCTGAAGTGTGTGCTTGCCAGCTGACTGCCTATAGCTGCCCTTAGTGAAAGCAGACATGCCCTTACCAGGAGCACAGCCACAGTGCACTCATGCATTCTTCTGGGGGCCTGGAGGTCACCCACTTCTACCCCATAGCTAATAGCTACACATATCACCCAAGGCCATGAGGGGAGGTCTACCAGGCCTGGCTCCCCAAATCCCCACTACAGTACAAGGTTGTCCACTTTTGCAACTTATATTCAGTGTAGTACTGGAAGTCCTTTCCAGGGAGCTAGGGAAGGAAAAAAAAAAAGACATCTGAATTGGAAAAGAGGAAATAAAATCATCTCATTTTACAGATGGTAAAATATGTCTAGAAAAGCCTAAAGATTACAAACACACACACACAAAAATCAATTAAGTTGTAGGATATGAAAGCAACAAACACCAATCACAAAGTAGCTTAGAGAAATCAAGGAGGCAATCCCATTTATAAGAACTACAAAAAAGAAAAAAATTAAAATCCTAGGAATAAATTTAACCTAGGAAGGGAAGTAACTCTCCAAGGAAAACTAATAAACATTGATGAAAGAAATTGACAAGGACACAAATGGAAAGACATTCCATGTTCATGAATCAGAACTAATATCACTAAAATGACCATACTACCTAAAGCAATCTACAGATTCAATGTCACCTCTATCAAACTATCCATGCCATTTTTCTCATAAATAGGAAAAGTAATCCTAAAATTTGTACAGGGCCAAAAAAGAGTCTGAAGACCAAAGAAGTGCTGAGCCAAATGAACAGTTGGAGGTGTCACAGTATCTGACATCACAATATATAACAAGGTTATAGTAACCAAAACAGCATGGTGTTCATAGATCAGTGGAAAACAACAGAGAACCCAGAAATAAATCCACATCTTTCTAGCCACTTACTTTCTACAAAGGTACCAAGAACACACACTGGGGAAAGGATACCATCTTCAATAAATGCTGCTGGAGAAACTGGATATCCACATGCAAGGGAGTAAAACTGGACCCCTATCTCTTACCATATATACAGATCAACTCAAAGTAGATTAATGACTTAAAAACAACACTTGAAACTGTAAAACTACTAGAAGAAGACATAAGGAAAACTCTTTAGGACATTGGTCTGGGCAAAGATTTTAGGCTAAGATCTTAAAGCACAGGCAATAAAATCGAAATTGACAAGTGGAGCTGTAGTAAACTAAAAAGCTTCTGCATAGCAAAGGAAGCAATCCACAGAGACAACTTGTGGAATAGGAGAAAATATTTGCAAACTATTCCTCTGACAAAGGACTAATATTCAGAATGTACAAGGAATTTAAGCAACTCAATGGGAAAAAAACAAATAATGCCATGAAAAACTTGAAAAAGAACATTAATATACATGTCTCAAAATAAGACTACAAATGGCCAACAGGCATAAGAAAAATGCTCAACACCATTAATCATCAGAGAAATGCAAATCAAAACCACAATGAGGAGATTTCATCCTACTCCAGCTAGAATGGCTATTATTAAAAAGACAAAAAATAACAGATGCTGGCATGGATGTAGAGAAAAGGGAGCTCTTACACAGTGTTGGTGGGAATGTAAATTAGTATAGCCACTGTGGAAAGCCATATGGAGATTTCTCAAAAAAACCCCTTAAAATAGAACTACCATTCAATACAGCAATCCCACTACTGGGTATCTATACAAAGAAAAAGAAATCAGTATATCAGAGGATATCTGCATCCCTACGTTTATTGCAGCACTATGCACAATAGCTAAGACATGAATGAATAAAGAAAATGCGCTATATAGACTCAATAGAATACTATTCAGCCATAAGAAGGAATGAAGCATGTCATTTGCAGCAACATGGATGGAACTGGAGGTCATTATGTTAAGTGAAATAAGCCAGGCATAGAAAGACTAATATTGCTTAATCTCACATATATGGGAGTTACATCTCACGGAAATAGAGAGTAGAATGATAAATACTGGAGCCTGGCAGAGGTGAATGGCAAGAAGGGGTGGGAGAGATTAAAAAAGGTCAGTTAATGAGTACAAACATAGAGTTAGAAGGAATAAGGTCTAATGTTTCATGGCAGAGTAGAGTGACTATAGCTAACGCTATATTTCAAAATAGCTAGAATAGAGAACTTAGAATGTTGTAACACATAGAAATGGTAAATACTCTAGGTGTTGAGTAGCCCAGATACCCTGATTTTATCTTCACACATTTTATGTATGTAACAAAACACCACGAGTACCCTGTACCAAGGTACAAATATTATGTATTAATAAATGAATTAAAAATTCAAAAAAATAAAACAACTCTTAGATTTTTTTCCAAAACATCTATTATTATCTTATTGGTTATGCAGCTTGACTTGTTAATTGTTATTTTTGTTGTCCCTGTGCTTTTTGATACTGCCTTGAAAACCTAACCCCACTCGTTATCTGGACTGGTCCTAGACGCAGGCATGTTTCTGTTAGGCCCAAACTAAGTCTGATGGAAGAATAACTCCAAATCCCTTAATTGTTGGTCTGGGTACTTGAGGTCTTTCCCACTATACAAAGCAAAATGAGAGAGTGAGCCATAAAGTTGATTAAACAGAAAGTGGTCTTCTTTAGGATAGGGGCAAGCAACAACCTTTGCTAGCTGCTAGTACCTATTTTTATAATAGGTTTCATAATCTATCTGTAAGAATGAAATATTGGTGAACACATTATATATACTTCTCATTTCTCTGTTGCCCAGAAACATTCCTTTATTTTGGTTGTTAATGGTGCTGCTAGACTAGTAAATATGAGAATGTCTTAGATAGTAAATATCAGAATTTCAGCAAAATATTTGCTACCTATTTTTCATGCTATTTTGGTGGAAGTGCACCATAGTTCATGGTATAGTTAAGTGGATTTATAGCTCATTGTAGAACTAGACCCAGAGAATAGTGAATAATGAATTGATGGTGACCTTGGATGGAGTGGGAGAGGGATATTTAGTCATATTCCATGGAACTTTATCATTGTTTTCTCACAAAGATAAAGTAAGAACGACCTCACCTAGCATTACTACTTGCAAAAAAAAAAAAACACAATAGTTTATCAATTTAGTAAT
>NW_003852472.1:4546434-4567170 GCF_000181295.1 Otolemur garnettii
TTTTTGAACATATGTGTGTATCCAACACATTAGTAGGGCTGCTAAAATATTTAAGATTGTATATATTATGTCAGGAAACTTTCTCCTAAAGAAGAAGAAACTTGAGGGAGTTTTAAGCCCTGTTTTTGAGGAACTGTTTGTGGAAAAACCATTGATATAAAATATTCCATGGTTCTGTCATTTCACTACTGTGCAAAAGAGTTGGGCCTTAGCTGCCAAACATGAAGATACTTATGCTCTATGAACTAGTAATTCTCTTGCAGGCCTAAAACACACACACACACATACACAAGAAAAGTTTTTGCATAAGCATGTTCATAGCCTTTTGAGTTATAACCCCAAACTTGAAACAAACTAAATATCTGTCAACATATTGAATAAGCCCATCACCAGAATATTCATCAAGTTAAATTCCACATATCAGTAAAAATAAATGATGTGTTTCTATATGCAACAACATGAGTGAATCTTATAAATACGAAGATTGGCAAAATAAGCCAGATACTAAATAAATATATGCTGCCTGACACTATATAAAGTCCAAGAAAGAGGCAAAAAATGCATTATGTTTGAGTGTGCATGCTTAAGTGGTAAAACCATAAGAAGTAGTAAGAAAGATATTAGCATGAAAGTCAGGATATTGGTTATTCTCATGGAGCAAGGAAGGGCTAAGTGTTGGATGAGAGCATGAGGGAGATTTCTGGGCTGCCAGGTACTGGATTGTCATTACAAGACATTTGCATTTTGACAAGCTATTATTATGCAATTTGGGTTTATGGACTTTTCCATATGAGTATTAAATTTAACATATTTTTGTGAAGAAAGGGTCAACATTAACTGCTCCAGATAACAGTGATTGTGGACAGATCATATACTGGCAACAGCTGCCATTTATTTGACTGTGCTAAGCACGCACTGGTCAATCACCTTTGATTCTCTCACATACCCCATTTAGTTGTAAGTGCTTCCAAATCTCCATCTCAGCTCTCCTTTTAAGATTATGTTCCGTCATTTAAGAACTAATACCAATTCTTCTCAAATTATCACAAAAAATTGAAGTATACTGAAGTCTTCCAAAATTACTCTATAGCCCAGACTTACCCTGACACCCAAACTAGGTAAAGACACAACAATAACAAAAGAATACTACAAGCCAATATCCCCAATGAACACAGATGCATGGAACATTGACAAAATGCTAGCAAACCAAATTTAACAATACATGACAAAGATCATTCACCATGATCAATTGGGATTCATCCCATGGATGCAAAGATGGTTCTGCATATGCAAATCAATACACATGATACATCACATCAACAGAATAAAGAACAAAAAACATATTATCATCTCACAGATCACAGAAATAGCATTTGAAAAATTTCAAAATCCCTTCTTGATAAAAGCCCTAAACAAATCTAGGCATAGAAAGCATATACTTCAACACAATAAAGGTCACAGATGACAAATTCATAGCTAACATCAAATTGAAAGCGTGTCCTTTAAAATCTGTGATGAGACAAGGATGCCTACTTGTACCACTTCTATTTAACATAGTACTAGAAACCTTAGCCAGAGTGATTAGACCAGAGAAAGAAATGAAGAGCATCTAAGTTGGAAAGGGAAGCAATCAAATTGTCCTTGTTTGTAAACAACATGATCTTACATATAGAAAACCCTACAAATGCCATCAAAAAATCAGTTAGAACTAATAAATGAGTTCAGTATAGTTGTAGAATATGAAATCAACATTCAAAATCAGTAGAATTTCTATATATCAACAGTGAACTACCTGAAAAAGAAATTAAGAAATCAATCACATTTCTAATAGCTACAAAAAAATATGTAGGAAGAAATTTAACCAATAAATTAAAAGAGCTCTACAAGGAGAACCAAAAATTACTGAAGAAAGACGCTAATAAAAGATATCTGGTGTTCATTGATTGAAAAATTCATATTATTGAAATGGCTATACTACCCATAGCAATGTACAAATTCAATGCAATATCTATCATCTATGATACTTTTCTCAGAAATATAAAAAAAATTCTAAAATTTCAATGGAGCTACAAAGATCCCAAATATCCAAAACAATCTTGTTCAAAAAGAGGTAGAGGCATCACACTACCTGACTTCAAAACATGCTATTATATAAAGCAATAGCAACCCAAACAGCATGGTACTGGCATACAAACTGATGCATAATCCAAAGGGACAGAATTTTAAAAATCCAGAAATAAAACCAAGCTTTCATATACTTTTTGAAAAAAGAGCCAAACACTTTGTCAAAGTTTTCCTCTGTACTCGAGGGAAAGATATCATCTTCAAGAAATGAGGCAGGAAAAAACCTGGTTATCCGCATGAAGAAGAATAGAATGAGACTCCTATCTCTCACCACTTACTCATTGTCTCAAAAAAGATTAAAGACTTAGATGTATGACCTGAAACTACTAGAAGAAAACAAAGGGAAACACTCCAGGAAGTTGATCTGGACAAGGATATTTTAGATTAAGACCCCCAAAAGCATAGGCAACAGAAGCAAAAATAGACAAATGGGATTACATCAAAGTAAAAAGCTTCTACATAGCAAAGGCAACAATCACTAAAGTGAAGAGGTAATCAGCAGAATGGGTAAATATATTTGCATCCTACGGATCTGACAAAGGGTTAATATCCAGAATGTATAAGGAAATCAAACGACTCAATAGCAAACGTATAGAAATGTGATTAGATTATGGGTGAAAGATCTGAACACACATTACTCAAAAGAAGACATACAAATGACCAGCAGGTACACAAAGAAATGACTGATGTCGCTGATTACCAGGGAAATGCAAATCAAAATTCCAATGAGATATCATCTCAACTCAGTTAAAATGGTTATTATCAAAAAGACAAAAATTAGCAAATGCTGGTGAGGATGAGGAGAAAGGAGAACTCCTATATATCATTGATGGAAATGTAAAGTAGCATAGTCATTATGGCCAACAGTATGGAGGTTCCTCCAGAATTAAAAATAGAACTACCATACATTCTAATAACCTCACTATGGGATATATTTACAAAGAAAATTAGTATGCTTCAGTGATACGTATACGCCCATGTTCACTGTAGCATTATTCACATTCACCAAGATATGGAATCAATCTGTGTGTCCATCCCTGGATGAGCGGATAAAGAAAATCCGATATATGTACTCAATGGAATGAAATCCTGTTATTTGCGACAACATGCATAAATCTAGATGACATTGTTATGCGAGAAAAAATACGCCAAACACAGAAGGACAAATACTCTGAAGTCTATAAAAATTGATCTTAAAGAAGCAGAGAGCAGAATAGGGGTTATCAGAGGTTAAAGAAAGTAGGAGTGAGCGGGAGAAGAAGCCAGGTTGGTCAATGGATACAGGTTACAGTGAGATGGGAGGAAAAAGCTCTGGTACGATACTGCATAGTCGGGTGACCGT
Organism: Otolemur garnettii; assembly: GCF_000181295.1. Taxonomy (NCBI): domain Eukaryota; kingdom Metazoa; phylum Chordata; class Mammalia; order Primates; family Galagidae; genus Otolemur; species Otolemur garnettii. Next base: position 4,549,901 of record NW_003852472.1, read on the forward strand.
AATCAACAATCATGTATACTTAAACATATCTAGAAGAGAGGATTTTAGGATTTTATTACCCTGACTTGATCATGAGGTAATGTTATATGAGGTTGGACAATTAAGTTCTTGAACTCATCCTATAAAATTAAGTTCTTGAACTCATCCTACAAAAAGCACTACATACGTCATTGCTGAATATCACTACAGTCACCTTTGAAGTGCTCCCCTTGGCAATCTAGTGGCCAATGACACCGCCAATAGCCATTTCATAAAAAAGAGTTCCAAAATTGCCTTGCAGGGTGGAGTAGGTGCTGGCATGGAAACATAACTTCCCAAGGGGAGTGCCTAAAGGGAGACTGGGGTGATATTCAGCAATGAGGTATGTAGCACTTTTTCCAGGATGAGTTCATGAACTTATTTCAACCTTATATGTGTATTGAAGCATCATAGATTCCATAAATATGTACAATTATATGTCAATTAAAAATAAACAAAACTTATTTAAAATGTATGTTTTTACCTTTCTCTCCCATACCCACGTACACACACCCCCCCCACACCTATTTCTCCTCGGTCTACCTTGGTCTACCTCCTCTCATGCTGGTATAAGCAGCTGTGGCTGCTCCCGCTGGCAGGGTGATTCCCTGGCTGGGGCCACAGACCACCTGCAGAAATTCTTGGAGCCGCAGCTTGACCTTTCCTGGATCTTTGTTCCCAGAAGCTGGACACAGAGCTATAAACCTCTGGCCTAACATCCCCCCTGAGAGCCAGCTTGAGAGGCAGCCTGTACTGCCTTTTATCCCAAATAGCCCTTTCTCCATTTTGTCAACTTGCTTTTATTCCAGCCTCCTGACATCTCTTCTTTAGCTGCCCTAGAGGCAAATGACTTTGAAGAAGCTTCAGGAAGAAGGAAGAAGGCCGCACTACACTGATTAATTGGGTTTAAATTCAAATTAACAAATCGCTATCCTTAAAGTGAACTCACATAGATTAAATCCTATTTCAGAATAAAGATTGACATCTTTTCTCAGTCAAATGAAGTCAAATGAAGATTGACTTCTTCATGTTCTCAAAGGGCATGTTAATTAAAAGTGATTTGCAGATAGGATGGGAATAAATGTTTACTGATTTCCTACTCCGTGTCAGACATGGCGCTAAGCTCCCGTGTAATCCCACCCATGGGGAACATGCCATCACCTCCAGTGCATAGGTGAGAACACTGAGGCCCAGAGAAGGTCGATGACTGACTCTTGCTCACTCAGGTGGTGACTGACAGAGAAGAATTGAAACTCTGCTGGGCTTGGCTCCAAAGCAAAGATTTTTTTCCACACCTTTATGCTGTAGAGCTCCTGGGCAGAATGATATAGAGGACAGGCCTGGAAAAATAAATACATTACATTGTAAACATAAGACAAGTCAGATATTTGTCAAAGCAAACAAATTCTAACGTGAGGTGGAACTCAGAGGTCTTCCTGTCCCTGTTACCGCCATCCTACCCTTGAGTGAGCAAAGTAATTATTGGTGGAGGCAAAATCGTGGCATCTGTATAACTCATTAGCTCTTATTTGTTTAAAGTCTGATGGTGTATGACAAAAGAATTTGTTCCAGATGTCAAATCAGCACAGTGGGATTTAATAGCCTGTGAGTTAAAAAAGCTCCAACACAGGAAATCACGGGAGGTCGCGGAGGCAGAGAGAGCAGCTGGTCAAAACCAGCCAGACCCCTCAAAGCGTCCCCATGTCTGGTCCAGGGAAGTCTCCACTTCCCACTCCCTGAGCACTTTCTGTCCCACCTCAGCCATAAATTATGACTCTACTACTCTGAATATGAATGGTTTTTATATCACTGAACTTAAGGTATCTGAACTTAATGTATTTTAAGATATATATATATAAAATTTAGCTTAAGTGATTAAAAGTGATAAAATATATATATTTTTAAACACACAAGCTAAATTACCAAATTCAATGTGTTTTGCTCTTTTCTTTGCTTGCCAGGAAGCTCAGCCCAATTTCCCACTAAGTACACAGTTCAGCATAGCCTAATTTCTTCATAAAATCGTATACTGTATTAGCCAGGGTTCTCCAGAGAAACAAACCCACAAGGATATATATATATTCATGTATAAGAGGAGCATTTTGCATTTTTATGCAAACAATAACCTTATTATGGGAATTGGCTTGCATGATTATGGAGGCCAGGAAGGCCTAAGCTCTGTCATCTGGAAAAGCAGGAAAGCTGGGAGTGTAAGTCTCAGTTCAAGGCCAAGGTCTAGGAACCAGAGTGGGGCTGGGGGACCAGCTGGTATAAGTCCTGGAGTCTGAAGGCATGAAAACCAGGAGCCCCGAGGTCCCATGGCAGGAGAAAGTGGATGTCTCAGTACAAGAAGAGAAAAAGAAAGAATTCCCCCATCCTTAGCCCTTTTGTTCTATCTCAATGCACTGGGTGATGCCCACCCGCTTTGGGGAAGGTAGATCATCTCTACTCAGTTGACTGCTTCAAATGCTGATCTTCCCCAGAAACATTCTCAGAGACATACCCAGACGCAATGTGCTACCAGCTTCCTGGGATACCTTAACCTAGTCAAGTTGACATATAAAATTAACTATCACATACACCCACTCTATTATATACCTCCTTATATCACTATTTAAATTGCCCTTTATTATCTGCAGAAATTTGTACCCCCTTTATCATAGTTTATTCTTTCCTTAACAATTATTGCAACCTGGCATATTTAATTACAAATCAGTTTCTTATATAAATCAGTCTCCCAACAGGAGGAATAAAGGCTTCATGACAGCACAGACATTATATTGTTCACTGCTGTATCCTTGGAGCCCACAACAGTGTCTAGAAGACAGTAGGCTCTCAAGAAAGAGCTGGGGAATTGAACTGAATAACAAGTGTTCCCATTAAAAGCATACAAGGTGGAAATGACCACAGACCTCACTTTCATAAGCCTGAGAAAGAAGGAAGGAAAGTCAGCACTTGGGTAATACTTCAGCAATCACAATCTTTGCTTTTCCAATAATCTTCCTTGGGAGATAAGAAAATCATCCATCCATTACTAAACCATTTAAACCTATGCCCATACTCTGTATATGTGGCCATAGAGGGACAGTCATTCTAGCTGTACCAGTTGCAAATGTTCAGGGTCCTCCTATCTTTGTATGTCAACCACACTCCAAATTGTCCTATTCCACTTTATTTTAATTTTGTCCATTTTACCCCCCACCCCGGCTCTTCTTACTTTGCATCCTTTCATCTTGTTGACTTGTAAATTCCCAGTCTCTTTAGGCCCAGTAATTCCAGCCTCCAATAACAAGTGGTTAGTGTATGGGCAATGGTCACAACCCCTTGGCCCTTGAGGTCCACACACAAAGTTTCTAGGAACCCAAATCTCAAGTTCTCTTCTCTTCTCTGCCTGGATCCTGGGCAGCTGGGATAGCCCTTTGGCAGATGTTGAAGTGTTTCTGGTATTTCTGACAGTGTCACTTATCCATCACCAGCATTATGACTTGGTTGTATGACTTCTGTCTTATAATTCTACTTTCTCCATAATTTACCTAATTTTGCCAAAACAGGAAAGAGAGAGATTCTATGAACTATGTTTTCAACTTATTCTCAACTTATGAATAACTTCATAGAGATGGCTGACTTTTCAATGAATAGATAGTTATCCATCCTGAAGAAATTGGGACCAGTTCCCAAGACTGGAAGGATCAACCACCCTATGACCTACTCCTACTTAGTGTTTCTGCCATTGACACAGACCAAGACCTCAAGCCTCCCCTCCTCGTGAGCTTACACAGCTTTAGCCATCATTTCCAAAGACCTGACTAGGACTTACTTAAGAAGAAGGATTAGCAGGTCCTCTCCAGAATCAAAGATCCCGCTCTAACCTCCCATAGTTATGGGGTGGGCATGGCCAGTGGAACCTCTCACTAACATCAAATACACAACATTGCCTTTGTTGCATGACACACTCAACTATTGCTCCTTTATCCTTTACTCTTTTCTCTCTCATCTGTGAGTGCTTTTTGACAAGAATATGAGGGGTGAGATTAATTAATTTCGTTTATTATCTTTTTATCTTTTGGGAGCTGGCAGTGATAGAAAAACAAGGCAACCATAATTTTATGAGCGAAACTCTTTAAGTGGTCACCCCAACATAGTAGATGATTCCATGGGTTTCAGATTCAGCCTTGCTGATGAACTGCCCATATTGTTTTGTCTTCCCAGTCCAGGCATTCACTGAGAGATGAGGACATTGCCCTCCAGCAGGGGTGGCTCAGTACCTATTGTTGAAACCTGAAGTGGTTAGTGCAGGTGACCTCCAGTCTGTCTCCACCAGCTCAGATGCTTATAAATGCCTCCCACCCCTACAGCCCTTTCATTTTCCCTTTCACATTTCCCCTTTTCTTCTCTCATTCCCCAAGCCCACTTGGTTATGTGAGCTTGGCTATGGCAAAAGTTTTATTCTCTGTCCTCAGGGTCTCTGTTCTGTTTCAACTACTTTGAACTTCCTTTGTCCAAAATTGACCTCCTCTCCCTCAATTCTCCATTTATTCCCCTCACTTGTTTTTCCTTGACCGTTTTTATTGCCAACATGATACATTGCTCAGCCAGCTCAGGTTAAGAGCCCAAAAACTCAGTGGCTTAAACCCATGAAGGGTTATTCATCACCCAGATCACAGCCTGATATGGGTGAGTCAGGGGCCTAGATTCTCCTATCCTCAAGGACTCCAGAGTTCTCCACATGTCTCTGTCTGCAGTTGGACAGAGACATGAGGGGATGAGAGATGTTTACAGCATCACGTCCTGTGCATCCTTCTGCTCACATTCCCTTGTCCAGGACTTAGCCCCAATCTCCTCCCACTGCAAGGGAGATTGGGGAGTGTTGCTTTGCTCTATGCTTAGGAGGAAAAGTAAACATGTAGCAATCTCTGCCTCAACCAAAGTTCCAGGACCTATTAAACAGTAAGTACCTGATATTTCTTTTGCAAATCCTAGGATTATTTTGTGCTTAGAGGGACTAGGCCAAAGGAAATAATGGGGCCTAAGTATATTTAGAATTCAATTACATCATAGTGTGTTAATTAACAGAAATTAACCAAAGGAAAAAAAAATCCAAGTCTTAACAAACTCCTAGCTACTCTGTACCAAGCCCTATTCTAAGCACTTTTTACTTCTCACAACAATTCTGTGAGCTAGGCACTACTGTTTCCTCCTTTTACAGATGAGCAAACAAGAAAGAGAGCAGTTAGGCAACATTCTCAAGATCACACAGCTCATTAACGGTGCAGCTGAGATTTGAACACAGGCAGCTTGATCCTAGGATCTATATGCTCTTCACAACTGTGATGATCTGCCCTGAAATAGAATGTGATCAACCAAGATATTCTCTTTGATGCTAAAGGATATGTGTGAAAATGTGAGTGTCCCATCCTTTTGATGGCATGTGAGCCTCAAAATGTGCTATATCTTTACAGCCTATTCTCCTACTTTTTAGTCTCTTGCTTATATAAATGGCTTCGAGGACAAAAAATGTTCAACAGTTTGCTCTCTAAATTACATCTGTTGAATCCACTGGCTTTTCATAGAAGAGATATCAGGATACTGTATCTTGAATGTTCTTTCTTCTCCTTCCATATTCCTGCATTTCATTTCATACAATATTTTTAATGAGCACCTACTATGTGTAAGCCAGTTTTCTAGGTGCCTGGGATTGGAGAGAGGAAAGAGAGAACAACTAACACAGTACGTGCCCCTGGATCACGGAGGGAAGAGGCAGAGTTGAGCAATAAGCCGAGCAGACCAAGTGCCTGCTTTGTGCAGCCAATAGGCAAACACCTGCTCTTGTCCGGCGTTTAGTTTGAGGCCAGCTGGTGATATGTATCTCAGAAACAACCAGGGGCAAGGGTGGCCAGGGATATCTTCTCCTAAGGACATTTGGGCTAAGACATGTATAGCCCAAGGGCACCCATCCTTGTTAAATGCGGGGTAAGAATATTCAGAAAGGAGGTTCAAAGACTCAGAGCCAACAACATATTGTCTCAATCATTATACCATTTTTTACATATGGGGTTTTTTGACATTTATATTCTGCTACTTAAAAATAATGTCTTTTCAAAAAATTACAAACTTATGCAAGAGTTACAAGAACAGATCAAACCTTTATCCATGTTCTCCAGCTATCATTTTACCGCATATCTTTCTCTCTCCCTTCCTCATTCTCTTTTTCCTTTCTCTTTTGTCTCTCTTTATCTCACACACTCTCTAGCTTTATCCTTCACCACTTGAGAGCAAGCTGTCAATGTGACATTCCTTCTCTTGCAAACGCTCTAATGTGTTTTCCCTAAAACAAGGCTACTCTTCCGTATAGCCACCATGGAAGCCTCTGAGTCAGGACGACAACATTTTCACATTTTTCCAACTCTCACAATGATGTCTCTTCTTCCTTTGGGGTACAAGATGCCATCCGGGAATATACTTTACATTTAGTTGTCGTGTCCCCTTAGTGTCCTTCAATCTGAACCCATTCCTTAATCTTTTCTGTCTCTTATGTCCTCAATAATTTTAAATAATACAGGCCTCCCATGCTGTGGGATGACCCCTGGTGTGGATCCATCAGATGGCTCCCTGTGACCCAGCTCTGCTTGTGCATTTCCAGGGGGGAGGTAGCTGCAGTGATGGTGAGCACTGCTCAGCATTAGGGCACGTGCTGCCAGCCCACAACTGGGGATGTTAACTTTGATCACTTAGTCATGCAAATGTCTTCCAGTTTTCTACACCATAAAGATATAGTTTTTCCCTTTGCAATTAATTATTTTTTCGAGGGCATATTCTAAGATCTTGTCAATATCCTGCACACCACAAACCATCACCCACCTATCTTAGTGCACCTGAGTTGACACCTGCTGAATCAGGGGCCACAGGTCTACTATGTTGCATGAACACTAGGATGGTTGCCAAATGGGATTTTCTATTTTCACCATTCTTGTGACACTTATGAGATAAAATTTTATTGTAAGGAGGAGCTTTTCCTTCTCCATGACCTGGAAACTCTTATTTTATTTAATGGACTGTAATCTATAATGCACACTGTTTTGAAACTGCTACTCTTTTTTTTTTTTTTTTTTTTTAGTTTAGTCCCATAGGCAAATTGATTCAATGCGCACAGCCAGTCTGTTTAGCGTAGTGTTCCTGTTCATTTCTTGGTTGGCTAAAGTTTATCATCTAGTATTTCTTTAACAAGTCCCTATGGAATTTATATTCTCTAAATTCTTACGTACTTTAAAATGGATTTCTTCTTTTTCTGTAACAGTTTTATTGACTTCTAATTCATGTACCATGCAATTTTCCCATTTAAATTGTATAACTCAATGCTTTTTAGTATATCCACAGAGTTGTGCAACTATTGCCCCAATTTTAGGACATTTTTGATCATTCCAAAACCTGACCAGTATCTGTTAGTAGTCAGTCTCCATTTTCCCCAACCTTCTCCTCCCCCAAATCTAGGTAACAGCTAACATCCTATACGTTCCGTCTTTATAGGTCTGCCTATTCTGAACATTTCAAAGAAATCACGTAATATGTAGTCTTTTTTGACCAACTTCTTCCACTGAGCATAATGTTTTCAAGATCCATCCATGTTACAGCACGTATCAGTACTTCATTTGTTTTTATGCCAAAAGCACTTCATTGAGTGGATATGGCACATTTTTAAAATTTGTCATTAATTGATGGACATTGAGGTTGTTTTGAGTTTTTTGACATTTATAAATAATACTACTATGCACATTTGTGTTCTAGTTCTTACGTGAATATATATTTTCATTTCTCTTAGTTATATACCTTGGAGTACAATTGCTGGATCACATAATAAATCTGTGTTTAATATTTTGAGGAACTACCAAACTGTTCTCCAATATGGCTGCATTTTTTTTTGTAATGCACAAAAGTTCTATTCTTCTCATCCATCCAGCCCGTGTTATTATCTACATTTTTTGATTATAGCCATTTTAGTGGGTGTGAAATGCTATTTCATTGTGGGTTTGGTTTGCATTTTCATTATGGCTAATGACGTCGACAGTCTTTTCCTGTGTCCTTTGGCTATTTGTATATCTTCTTTGGAGAACTTCTGTCTATTTAGATTCTTTGCTGAGTTTTAAACTGGGTTATTATTTTTTATTACAGTATGGTAAGAATTCTTTACCTAATCTAGATAAAATCCCATTGTCAGATACATATTTTTTAATGTTTTATCCAACTTGTTGGTTGTCTTTCATTTTCTTTTCTTTCTTTCTTTTTTTTTTTTTGAGAGCGTCTCACTTTGACACCCTAGGTAGAGTGCCATGGCATCATAGGAGCAGACCCAGCCTCTCCTGAGCCACGAGAAGCCTCTGCCTCAGGCATGACTTCTTCCTGCCATTCCCAGGATGCACCTGGTCTGTGTTACTCATTTTTGAGTGTTCACACCCAGGCAGGCAATCTAACCACATGGCACCTGTGATTTTTCTCTGGGCATGTGTTATGTGACACTTGCATTCTTTTCTTTGCACTTGTTTACATTTTCCATTTTCAATAAAAGTATGTATTACTTCTCTAATCAGAAAATTCACACATTTTAGTCAAAGTAGAAGGTCTGTATGGCTACAGTAGAGTGAAGAGCATACTTGGGGGAGTGGGACAGCCAAGACTGTACACTGTCATTTGGGAAGTGCCCAGCACTCACAGGCATTGGTGGGAGCCACAGGGCTCAGACCTGGCCAGGGGAGAGGAGCCAGCACAGTTAAAAAAAAAAAAAAAAAAAAAAATAAGCCAAACAAGGAAAAAAAACCCGAAACAAAGCCGGAACCGGAAAACCCTGTCTGCATCCCATCTTCACCACACTAATGGTAATTCCCACGTGAGAGGAAGCTGGGCTCAGAGCAGTTAGGTAAATTGCCCTAAGTCTCTCCATCGTGAAGATGCCGATTAAATCCTGCTTTTCTAATTCCACATCCCAAGGCCCTTCTGCTCCTTCCTGCCTGCTTATTAGCTCTCCAGCTGGGCTGGCTCAGTGTATGGAGATGCCGTGAACCACAAGAGGGAAGACAGCACAGGGGGAGCACCGCGGAGGGAGAGCTAATGAGCTCTGTTTGGGACAGGATGAGCCGCTGTGAACACAGCACTTGCAGCTCCACTGCTGGACTGACACGGAGGGAGAGGCCTCATTTCACGCGAAAGCCCACTGTTTCTGTCACCTCACTCCTGTCACTCAAAGGAGGAAAGAAAATAATGTTTCTAGAACCCTGCTGGTGCTGTCTTTCTCCCAGGATGAAACCATCCAGGGCCAATGACACCAGGATCTCAAGGAGACGAGCCTCTGACAGCATCTGCTCTGACTCACTCATGGACCAAATAGCATCAAGATCATTTCCTGGCCTCCTCTCTGCTCTAGGGTCTTACGTGGGGGCATTCCAGGCACCTTGCAGGTTGGAGATGGGATGGGGAAACAGTGACAGCCTTATTGAATTATCTCCGAAACTCAGAGACTCACCTTCCCCACTGTGGCTCTGTGCAATCAGCCTCAGAGGAATTTTACATGTACCAGGCCAAGTTTTCCCCTTAAGACTGACAGGCACAGTATCAAGAATCATTTCTGTTTTTGTGCACAAACTATTTTGCCAAGACTGTGAGGGTTCCAGCAACAACAACAAATATACATCCAGCCAAACCAATGCAACCTGTGTATGATAAGCCTTTAACAAAAGAGACAGTTATTGACTCTCAAGCCTATTTTCAAGTGTACCTGCGTAGACAACAAACGTGAAATACCTCTTCCTATTTCTGGCTGAGATAGCAGCATATGTCTGTGATTTGTGTGTTTTTGTTTTTGTTTTGGTATCAGATCTGGATTCAGATTCAGACCCTGTCACTTTTCAATTCTGTGCCCTTGGGTAAGTTCACTTCTAAACATTACGTATCTCTTATATAAAATGCATATTACAGCATCAATCTTATAGTGTTCTTGTAAAGATTCTATTGAATGAGATAAGGCACAGAAAACGTTTAGTACAGAGCTTGGAACATGGCAACTTCAAGATAAATAGCAGCTATTGTCAGTGTTCTTTTCAAAACACACAATGTTCATACATTTTCTCACCATTGTGTCAATACTGTGCTCTCTCACAAGGACAATGCCTGGTAGACAATTCCAGTGTGGTTTTAACTCTTAAGAATGAATGTGGCAGCCACGGAGCATTTTGATGTCTTTGTGGCTCAATGAGTGAATGGACAAATTGGTAGCTTATGAATTGTCAATGAATATGGGACCCACAAAGCATTTTCAGCTCCTTTTCTATAAGACTGCAGAAAACTCTCTCCTCTGATATTTATCCAAATAGAGCTTGTTACCAATATATAACAATAACAGTAGGTACCAAGTAGGAATCAACTTTAGATCATAAGCTGAAGAGAGCAGAGACCACTTTTTGTTTTATGCACCAATGTGCAGGACACATTAGAACAGGTTCTAAGCATCTGGTACATAATAGGGTCTTAATGATTGAATCAATCATTTACTGTATTTCAAACAGCCAGAAAGGGGCTTTGAAGCTTTGCTTCCTTCAATTTTCCAATACACCCTTGAAAATGAACTGATTCTTATATTAATCAGGACAATCTATATTATACTATAACAACAAACAACTCTCTAAGCTTAGCAACTTATAACAATAGTTTCTTATTCATGCTGCATTTCTAATTGTTGATCAGCTTAGGTCCCAAATTTTCTCACTCCAAGACCCAGGAAATGGAGTTGCCAGTGTCAGGAGCACAGAATGAGAACAGATGAATTGCAAACTGTCAGTTCATATCCAGCAGTGACACAGGTCTGCTGTGCTTACATTTCACTGGCCAAGCATGTCACCTGGCCATACCTAATATCAGAAGGGATGGGTGGAGGAAGGGCCACTCTGTCAAGTACCTGGAAGAAGAAATAGAATTTCTGTAAGAACCTTTTCTTTCTTTCTTCACAATGGAAACTGAACTTCTTGTTTAAGTAACTCAGCCAGGTGTTATGGAATTTAATCTTGGTCTGTCTGACTCCAGGGCACTGTCATCCAATTTGTCTCTTTGGTTGGCTTGTTTCTCATGTCTTCACGGTGCCAAATGTTTGGGCTCTGCAGGAGACGTGCTGTACTGTGTATTTCAATAATCTGAGTAAACATAACTAAGTTGCCGTATTTTGTAAATATCAAATTCTAGTGAATTGTCTTCTAGGAAAGAGGGCCGTTTCCAGCACCGGAGGAAGCTGGCAATACCCCAGGTACACCAAGATGTTGGCCTTTGTTACTCTGATGTGTCACACCTTTGTCAGGTGTCTAAATCCAAGTGCCAAATGATGTCAGGACTTTGCTGTAGGAAGGATGTCCTTGTAATCCCCAGTAGACAATCTCCTGGTAATCTAAACCCATGCCCCCCTTTCCAAAAGGGCTTGCTGGCCCACAAAAAGAAATTCTGTTATCGGTGTACTCAGCCCTAAAAAAAAGAGAAAAGGTGAACTATTACTTTTTGAAACAGCCTGGATGGAACTGGAGACCATTTTTCTAAGTGAAGTTTTACAGGGATAGAAAAAACAAAACAAAACACATGTACACACTATTAAATTGGAACTAATCCATCAACACCCATGTGCACATTGGCAGTGACACTCAATGGAAAGCAAGCAGGTGGGAGGGGGCGAGAGAGGAGGGGCAAATTCACACCCAACAGAGACAGTGCACACTATCTGGGTGATGGGTACACCTGCAACTTTGATTGACTTTACAAAAGCAATTCATGTAACCAAAATATGTGTGCCCCTGTAATATTCTGAAATTTTGAAAAAATTCAATTCCAGAAAACTCTTAGATTATTTCTATTTATATCCATGTTCCAGAGGAAGAAAACGTATATACTTCCTTTCTTTCTAGAACAACCACATATCAATTCATTACTTATCAATTGACATTTCCCAGTAACAGTTGTTTGAACTGAACTCTTTATAATTTTCCAATCGTTCTCCTTCCCTTGTGGTATCCCAGTTGTATCTGGTAAATGGACTATGGAAATGAACTCACTGCACCTTGAATCATTGATTTCAGCATCCCCAGCTCCTGAAACCTCTGAGACTCACAAGACCCCGAGCATCACTTGGTGTTATCAGGTTTTCTGTTCCCAGCCATCTCCTATGTACTCAAAATCAAATAGTCACAAGTTAGACAGAAGCAGATAGAAAAGGTAGGAAAGAAAAGGAAACCTGTCCAAGATTTAATTTCTTGGCTCTCCACCACGGCTGTGGATCAGTAGCATTTGAATAGAATTTTTTTTTTTTTTATGATCTTTATCTGCCCAGGATTCATCCCGAAGCACTGAAGCAGAATTCCAGGCATGAGGCCTGATGATCCTTAGTTCTTGCTGCAGTGTGGAGCTCTGGTTGCTCATAGTACCCTTACCAAGGCCATCTTCCAGGGGGTGCCAACCTGCCCTTAAAATCTGAAGTTTCTGGCCAGGTCAATGCAAGGCTGCCTGATCTCCCACCTCCACCCGCCTCCAGGTCTCTGACACCAACCTTTTTCACTGGCTTACAGGAAAATGATCTCCCTTTCTTTTTATTCATTTACACTGATGTTGAGGATAAGTGAGGGGAAGTTAGTTGGGACCCCCTATTTCTGACTGTTAGAGACACTGTTTCTCTTCCCATCTGTGGCTCTTCTTTCTCTGGTGTCCCACACCTGGATGATCCGGTTCAATGACGATGCCAGTCTCTGTGGCTCGTGGCATTTAATCTGTCAGGAGCTTCTTTCTCTCTCCTGGGAGCTTACTTCTGTGGCTTTCCCTATCTTTGTAGGTTAAGATATATCCTAAATCTACATTTTGTATTTCATTCCCACTATACAGTGAGCTTCTAGTGGAGATAAGCAGGCAAGATCTCCAGGGAAGAAGGGGGACTTCTACGGTGTCAACTTCCAGACCTGCAGGGGCAGAGGCTTGCAGCTCAGATCAGAAAGTGGGCTGATGGGGGGAGAGAGTGGGTGAGGCGATAGATTAGAATCTTCCTTTATGGCTCTGTCCCAAAGGATTCAGTGTCTAGAGAACTTTCCATGCAAGCTGAGAAGACATCCTTCTCAAGGAAAGGAAGGACAGTGAAGCCGGAAGGCAGACTGGGTGAGTCCTGCCTCAGTTTCCATTTTGTGTCAATTGATAGCTTTCTGGCTCAAATTGAGCCTGAGATAAATCTGCATACCAGGGTATGTTAAAGAAACAATGAGAACTTATAGTATGACTTAGCTGATGATCCGGGGTACCCAAAGGATCAGAGGGAGGTGGCACAAGAAAACATGGCAAAGGGTGGCTGACAGAAAGGGGGCATCAAAGCACCATTCAGAGGGTGCTCCTGCTTTCAGGAGACACAGGGAACTGATGCCTAAGAATGTTAAAGTGGGTTGTGGATGGAGTCAGACTCTCGACCTAAGCTGTCCAAGAGTGAATGGAGTGGGGAGGGCTGAGCCCTGCCCCGGGGGTGGAGCTGAGGCAGGGTAGCACCAGGACTGGCCAGCAAAGCAGCTGCCAGGCAGAGGGGAGGGGAGTGGTTCCCATGGAGACACATGGCTCCACTGCAGAGAGAGCAGTTGTGGGTTGTCTTGGGTCTTTTTCAAGCAGGCTCCCCACAGGGGCCAGGGGACCTCCGCAGGGAAGAGGCTGGCAGACAATAGACAGATGCCCAGGGCTGAAGAAAAGTGTGTGAGTCATGACCTGGAATGGACACATCCACTCGGGTCAGAAGAGTGGCACTGGCTTCAAAGGCCCCCAGAGGAGAAGGCAGCAACTTCAAACATCTGAACAGACCCAGAAAACAAAAAGCTGATGATGGCAAAAAAAATTCCAGGGACACTTCTTCTCTGCCCCTTCCTCTCCACAGAGCATCCCCATTGCAACTGAAGCTGGGTCAGGGGCACAAGGGGGAGAGAAAGAGAGAGGGGAAGCATCAGGAAGAGAAATTGGGGAAAACTGACCCCTTACCCCTCACTGTGTCGCCATGTAAATTGTGATGTGGGCATTCTAGTTTCTGAATCCAGTTACATTGGTGATTACTTTGGGAAGTTCTATTATCTGAGAGGGAAAAGAGGCTCTCCAGAGATGTCAAAATACCCAGCAAAAGAATATTTAAAGGGGCAGTGGGCGACAGAATAAAGGTGCCACTTAAACACAAGCCACGTGCTTTACAAACAAGTTATGAAAAGAACTGGGCTGGAGAAGGCAGCAGAAACCTGTCCGTTATGAACTGCGCCTCTGGAATTGCTTGCCATGGATTCCATGTTGCTCTCCTTACTACTTGGAAAAGGGAGAGCAAGGAAAAGGACTTGGGTCTATACCTGGACTAGAGCTTAGGAAGGGGCTGCAGCACCTTTCAAAGAGTCACAGTTTCAGCGGTAGTGAGAGTGGAAAAGTCCCAAGAACTGAGTGAATTCAGGGCATGTACATCCACATACAGAATCTTCTCCTTCAAGCACTAAAATTTTATATTTTTCACATATAGCCTCGTAAGTAGAGATTCAAGTCACCATCTGTATCAAGCTTTCTTCAGTGACGCTAAGAAAACACAGAAGTCAGATTCATTGAAGGTCACGTTTATGGAGCTGTACGTTGGGCAACTGTACACAGAAGACGTTGACTAGGGTTACCTGTGTCATCATAGAAAGGTTTTACTATATGCTGTAAGATTGGCTGGAGAAGCAGGTTGAAAATATATAGACACTATGAAATCTCGAAGAGTGGAAAATTTTCCTACAGGGCAGATTGATTTCAAGAGTCTCCGCTAAACATGGAAAATTATTTAAATGTGTGGGGTTTGTCTTCTTTAAAAGGGATCCTCTTCCACTCCCCCAGAGCTAACCTACAAAACAATGTCAACCCACAGTCTCTCTGGGGAGACGATTTGACTTAAGTTGGAAAACAGGTCTATAGTATTGATTGAAGATCTAGGGAAAACACCTGGGTTTACTCACAAGGAGTTTGTAGTCAGACTCACGGACTCATCGATGGCCTACAGAGTTTTGCAGGGTGGGCGAGTGAGTCTGGCAAGAGACAATGGCCTCAAAGTTTGTCCATCTTCCTGGCAGGCACACGTTTTGAGCTGTATCTGCTGTGTTCCGGGCAATTCTGCAGTGGCCGTCTTTCATAAAGGGGCCTTGTGAAATCGAAAGGGCGTTAGGATTGTGATCTGATAAAGTTGGTTCAAGTTTTGATTCTGCTACTAGCTCTGTGACCTGGGCATAGCACTAAGGGTGCTGTGTCTCTGCACGGCCGACTCGGAAACCATGAAGGCTTGTTCTGAGGATTAAATGGAACTGCCTACAGTCTTCTGTTGGTATCTACAGGGGATTGGTTCCAGGACCAAGCACCTCCTGTCAGATTCCCATCCCACCCCACCCCTATCCATGGAAAAATTGTCTTCCATGAAACCAGTCCCTGGTGCCAAAAAGGTTGGGGACAGCGGCTTTAAGTCATCTCTGGATTACTGAGACTACCTAACACAATGCAAATGCTATCTAAATAGTTGTTATTGTGTTTATTTTTTTTCATTGTCATATCATTTTTAATTGTTTCTTCTTTTTTGAATATTTTTGGTCCGCAGTGAGTTGAATCCATGCTTGTGGAATCTGCAGATACGGAGAGCCCAGTGTATACAAAAACCTTTTGCCCAATGCTTGATATATATAGCAAGTTCCTGCTAAACGATAGTTGATCTTTACAAGCCTACTCTGATGATAAAACAATAACCCTGGGAATTCATTACTAAGATGTGCTAGCTCATAAAGTCAATATATAATTCTTGAATAGAACTCAATCGATGGCTGTGAGTGGATGCACCATCAGTTCCCAACGTACTTGAAGTCCTGGAAGTATAAAAGAGGCTCCCTGAGCAAACTTAATATTCAGGCCATTTCAGCTCACGTGGTCCTATGTGTACAAAGACTGAAACTGAAGAAAGACTTGGAAGGTCTGTCTCTCCCCTTCCTCTCCCTTTGCCTGGCAGCCAAGCCTGCCTGCACTGTCTTCTACTTCTTATTTCCCTGTTCCCTGTGAAGAGGTTTGTTGAGTGAGGCGCTGAAATTTTTAAAGCAATGCCACGGACACCTTAGCGGGCAAAGCGCGGCTTTACTAACAGAGGATATTAAAAAGCTAAATTGTTGTGGAGGGAAAGAAGTAAAGAGAGAGTGGCCAGTGAAAGCTACGGGAAGCATTCCGTGAAGCCGGCAGCCTTTTAGGAGACCTCACGCACTTTCCAGTTGAGAGAGCATGTTTTCCCAGCAGGGTCAGAAGAACGCACTTTGTGGCTTAACGGGTTAACCCCTTCTCCGCCAAGCGTTCTCACCCAGGAGCAAATACTCTCTGCACAGCCTGCCAGCCACCTCCTTCAGGATCCGTGTCTTGCTTTTAAACCCTTCCCTCCCTGGTCCCTCTCCCCTGGAGTGTCATGAGCTTGTCCCTCTTCCTCTGTCTTTAGTGAGGATATCAGACTGAATCAAGGTGGCTGGAGTCTGCATGGACTCCCATGGGGCCTGGCGGACACTTGTTGGAATGGAGCCCAGGTCTCTCTCCCAACTTCATAATGTCAACAGCATCCCTCCCGCAAAACTCAAAAGCAGGTGTTTACATCTATCCCCATGACCCCTGCGACATCTCAAGGCTGCCTGCTGTATTCTGGACTCTGTATTAAAGGTTTTATGTTGAATTCTAAAACTGGAAGTTAGCCAGTAGTTTCTGCGAAGGGCCAGGTAGTAACTATTCTAGGCTTTTCAGGCTGTCTGGTCTCTGCCACGGCTGCCCAAACTCTGCCATTATAGCATAAAAATAGCCACAGACCATGTGTAAGGGAATAGGCTGGGCTGCGTTTCTCTAAAACGCTATTTAGAAAAACAGGAGGCAAAGTGAGCTTGCCCACAGCTTGCAGCTGTCTGACCATTGTTTTATACACTCCTTGAAGTTAAGTGTGTCCTGAACACCCATTTTACATATGAGAACAGAAAAAAGAGATTAAGCAACTTTTCAAAGATTGCACAGGTTGTGAATGGCAACCCAGGGTCTGCCATAGTCCAGGGCCTGTGTCAACCCTTGCTCACTATTCTATATTAGAAAGCAATTTCTTGATAAAGACAACAGCGATTTCTTACTTTGCTATGAATTTAACTAATGTTTTTGTGCATATATTATGGCATTCGCCAATTTAATAAATTATTGTGTGTGTGTGTGTG